>NC_091441.1:6549460-6903075 GCF_964237555.1 Oryctolagus cuniculus | reverse complement strand
TAAGAAACACACACTATTTGAGGAGAATTTTAAAAGGTTATATTGTTTTTGGTTATCAAGTATTTAGTGCTGAAGATAAAGCTAGCAAATAAAATAAACCCTATGTTGAAGCTGTTTTAATTGCATATATTTCAATGTCAGGAATATCTGAATCAAAAGACTTTATGTTTATGCCATTATTAAGTACATATATATAAACGTTGATTTTAACTTCAAGTATGTAGACTTTTGCTGTAGAGGATTAACATGTTCTCTGTATCACTCCAGGAGAGTTATTAAAAGTAGTTCATCCTGTTCTATTTTATTATGGTTTGGAACCAAGCCACACCTGTAAATAAACTGCCTGCAAAATGATGCAGTAAAGAGTCAGAACTTTCCCTTCAGTTGCTACTTCACAAGAATATTTTTCTTCACAAATAAAGACGTATTTTGACTCAGGGTTTTTGATCTGGTCCTGCACCATTTATCCCCTGCGTCTATCAATACTCTCCATCTGCAGACATTAAGGACACACTCAGGCCTTTTTTATTTATTGATGTGAGCTCATGTATGCATAGCATAACATTGAGATAAACTTTATCTTTTTTTTATATACATTAATAATTCACTTGTAGAAGTTGGACAACATTATTTCAAAAGGGAATGTTGACTGCAAGAAAATAATATATGTGTTGGTGTGTTTTTTAAAAAGAATAGTGGGATCTTTAAGTATAAATAAATAAATATAATATTATTATCATTGAAAAACATCACTTTATTATGAGCTACCAGAATTAAATATAAAATTATTTTAAAATACTATTATATTTATCAAAAGACTATAGATAAAAATTTAAATCAGTTATTTTTCTGTTATAACTATTTAACACTTTGAAATTATGGTTATCTTGATTTCAATGAATTCAAAGTATTTTATCAGTATTTTATCTAAGATGTTGCAAATAATCTCTTATATCCCACTGTAACATAATCCATTATCACAATATCACAATATTCTTATAACAAGGAATGCCATGGAGTGACTATGCTCTGATCTTTTAATGAAATACACCCATTAATTTAAATTGTTTTTCACAAAACATAATATGGCTTTTGTTAGAAAAGTTTACTAGAGCTGGCGCTGCGGCTCACTAGGCTAATCCTCCGCCTTGCGGCGCTGGCACACTGGGTTCTAGTCCCGGTCGGGGTGCCAGATTCTGTCCCGATTGCCCCTCTTCCAGGCCAGCTCTCTGCTGTGGCCAGGGAGTGCAGTGGAGGATGGCCCAAGTGCTTGGGCCCTGCACCCCATGGGAGACCAGGATAAGTACCTGCCTCCTGCCATCGGATCAGCGTGGTGCGCCAGCTGCAGCGCACCAGCCGCGGCGGTCATTGGAGGGTGAACCAATGGCAAAGGAAGACCTTTCTCTCTGTCTCTCTCTCTCACTGTCCACTCTGCCTGTCAAAAGAAAAAAAAAAAGAAAGTACTAGAGTCCATGAGAGCTTATTTTGTAGACAATGTAGTTAGGCTTATTGATGTGATTCACACTTTAAAAGTTAATAAGAACACTTGTGCGTCTTTCTCATGCTAGTCATCCAGTCCTCTCCCTTCAAATGTGGGTCAGAAGAGTTCCTACCCTCTGGAGCCTTCGTGAGGATATGAGATAAAATGTGCATATTAATCAGGTGTAATGAAATACTCTTCTGAGGCATGCTCCAACATGCGTGCCTTAAAAACATTCTGTGAAGTGAAGAAAGCCACACACATAAAGTCACAGTGTATCGTTCCATTTACACAAATGTTCAGAATAAGATATTTGGTAGAGACTGAAAATAGAATGAAGTAGCTTATCTCATATCTCAAATGAAGTACCTATATTTCGTATATATATATCATATATTATCATCTATTTATGAGATATTTCTTACACTAAATATTTTCATAATTTCCATAAGGATGAGTGGGACCTCAACTTTTTCAGCAGATGTAGTGTGCATAAATGATCTAACCTTATGGAGTCTTCCAATAATTCCTTCCCATGTGGGTCAGTCTGTGTAAATCCATGTCTCTATCTGTTAGCTTCCGATTTCAAGAAACTCCTTTGTCCTCCAACCTCATTTCAGAGATGAACATACTACTGCAGTAAACATCTCCAACTCTTCCCCAGAACCAGATCTTGAGCAGGGACATTATTGCAGACAAGTTAAGAGTTGACAGGAGACAGTTTCTGAGATCCATAAAACATAAGACTGATAGTGATGCTTCCTCAGTTCGCACCTTTACAGTGCCCTGGATTTCAGTTCTTCCTAACATTCTGGAAATGCTATGTTGTGAATGTCATATGTCATGTCAGGATCATGACAGAGAGACTGGCACAATCACTAGGACATCTGAAGTTTTGTTTCTATATACAACTATAGTGTGTAAAGGATTACAATGGTGGGAAGACTAGAAACTATAGAAATGTCACGATCTTTAGGAGCAAGAAACAAGGTACACAAGGAACAAGATCTACACCATAAGACTGTTATAACAAAGTACATTAAACTGGATAACTTATCAAGAGCAGAATTAATGCTTATCCTGCAAGAGACTGCAATGTCTGAGACCAGGACACCAGCATATTTGGTGTCTGCTGAAAGCCCGTTTCTCATGCATGGTGCCTTCTTCTGTGTCCTCCCGTGTCAGAAGGCAAAAGTGACTCATAAGTTCCTTTGGACTTATTTTATCAGGAATGAATGCTATCCATGAGGTGGAGCCAGTCCTCACTGCCTAATCATCTCCCAACACCAACCAGAGGGAATTCAGCTTCACTCTGTTAGCTTGGGAAGGTGCATTCAGACCGCAGCCTAGTGCCACAGTAAGGGGCTGTGGATAAACATCCTAATTTCACACCAGACTCAGTCCACTGCCTTGGACATGGGAGTGGACGTGGGAGATGTTTAAAGTTATCAGTAAGGGTCAGTTTTCCAGAAAATCAATCAGGAGAAAGAATTCTTTAGAGTGAATCAAAGGACAAATGGAAAATATCCAGCACAAATAACATATAAAATACGTTGATACATCCCTTTTCTGCTTAATAATCAGTGTCAATATGTGTTGCTTAAAATCAAAGGATAAGAAATTTTGTTTTAATCAATGTATTAAAATTAATTTTAACTTTTCAGCATCACTACACCACTGAATCCCTCAGCAGCTGGCCATGAATAATAGGAATTGGTATCTGACTGTAGATGCCTAAAGGGTAATTGGCCAATTGCCTCAGGAATATGTATCTGGGGCACACATTTACAGTTTTGTATGGGTTTAAAGCATTGCATGCTTGTTAAACCAACCACAATGAGGTAAAAGTAAGCAATACATTAAGTATGAAATTCAAAGAAGCTTGAACAAATTATAGAGTTCCGTTATCATTTTCAGCATCTTCGTGGAGGAATTCTTCAGTCTTCAGCAACTCATGTCATTTTGTAATAATTTGCTGTTCTCCATCTGCCAACCACCAGCAGATCCTGGCATCTGCTGATTTGCTTTCCATCCCAATACTTTTATATCACTTTTCCATCCCCATTTTGCTACCTTTGCAGCTTTATTCAAATTCCATTTTCCATTTGTATATGGGTCTATTTAGGGACAAACATATTCTCTTATGTTTGCTGTGTGTCTATTCTCTAGCCAATATCTTTTGAGAGTCATAAAATCAGGTAAGGTAAGGCCTCCAATTATTTTCCTCCAAATTGTTTTATATGTACTATGCTTTTTACATTTTAATACTAATTTTAGATATAGCATAGGAGTTTCTTAAAATGTCTTGGAAATTTCATTATGAGTTTGAGGGAATTGAAAACTTAACAATAATGAGTGTATGATACATAAATGTGGTATTTTTATAACTTCAGTATTTGTGGATTTTAGTGTATGATTATTGTATTTTGTAAAATCATATCTAAAATTTTAGGTATTATTACATAATGATATTGTGACAGTTGATTTCTATATCAAGTTGTTTGTAATAAACATATAGAAGTGTATTGTGGTTTTTTTTTTTGTTTGCCTTTTTGCATAGTTATTGTGTTCCTGTATCTTGTTAATATCAAAAAAAAACTGCACCCATCAAGGTAACAGACTAGAGAAACTTCATTCATGACAACTGCAATAGGGGAGAGTACATGAATTCAATTCCACTGAAAAAAAGTCTAGGAAAGTTTTCAAGACTAGAATGAGCTGTGGGAACCTCCTGGAGTACCTTAGAAGAGCAAGGTCGGCCAATGTGATCAGTCTATCTATGTTCACTGATTTTGCTTGTCAAAGGCAGAAACCTATCATTTGCAGACAAAGCTGGAGAGACAAGAGCTCTTTCTTTCTTGGTGATTCAATTTTAAAGGAGTAGCCTACAAATCTTTGAGAAAGACATCCCTGGATTACAAAACTTGCAACAGACTGAGCCAAGGTTTGCATTTCAAAGGGGAAAAGCAATAATTTGCAGTTTAGAGCCTTTTCATGTAAATCTTCTAAGGAAAGGGAGGTTAGGGCTTTATGGTCATGAGAAAGTTTGTCTAAACTTCAGTCAAGCTGAAGGAAACATTAATGGCATCTTGGGTGCTGAATATACTTGTAATTTCAACACATATTTTAAAGATTTCTTGTGTCCTGCAACAGCTTTCGTGTAATCAATAAATACTTATTTTAACTTCTTTTTTCCTTTTAGTTTTCTTTCCTTATTGTTTTGGCTAGTATAATACAGAGTAGAACTAGTAAGAGTTTACAGATTTTTCTGGTTCCCAATTGAAAGGAAAAACTATTTATTATTTCTGCAAGTGCAATGTTGGCAGATTTTTGTCATGACATCATCTTGAAAAGATTATTTTTCCTAGTTTCCTAAGGATTTTGAATTTTCCAAATGCTTTTTGCACTTAGAGTTGACCAGATCATGTGCATGTTTCCCTTTTTTGGTCTGTTATTATAAGGAATTATATTGATTGTAGAGTAACTGAATGTTAAACCTATCTTCCAAGCTCTCTCCTGGGGTATTTGCAAGCTCCTCACCATGTCTTATCCCGCTGATGATTACGAGTCTGAGGCTGTCTGTGATGGTTATGATTACCTGAGTGACTATGATAGGTACACAGGAGATCCTAAGCAGGATCTGCCTTGTGAACGCCAGTATGAACAGTAGATCTATCAAGTAATCTCCAAAATATCAAAAACTTCATGCAATATTCCTACAAAACTGTCTCAGACTTGATAGACCAGAATGTATGTGAACTCAGGCCAGGCACATCTCCAGCGATGTCATCAACCAGAGGGTGTATGAGATCCAGGACATCTATCAGAACAGCTGGACCAAACTGACTGCAAGTTTCCTCAAGAACACATCTTGGCTGGAGGCTGAAACCATTGCTCCACAGGTTGGCAACACTGCTGTCTTCCTGATTTTGTACAAAATATTATACTGCCAGCACATTTATGCAAAGTCAGTGGGGAACCCTCCTTGGCAAAGAGATTTGAATCCTACTACAACTACTGCAATCTTTTCAACTAAATTCTTAATGCTGATGTCCTGCATCCCTTGAACTTCCCAACCAGTAGCTTTGGAATATCATCAATGAGTTCATCTACCAGTTCCAGTCATTTAGTCAGTATTGTTGTAAGACCAAGAGGTCTGAGGAGGAGTCTGTCTTCCTTCATTCAGGTCCCCAAATCTGGAATGTTCACAATGCCTTCAACACCCTTCATTCCTTGGTAGAAAAATCCAACATCAACTAGCAGTTGGAGCTGTACACAAGTGAAGGTGACCGGTGAGTGTGACTGGGGAGAATGAACATCATCTCTTCTATAAGATGCCAGGCTACTTCAGCCTTGTGGAGCTAATGCCTCTGCACTCCCTGTGGGGAGATTACCACCAGGCCGTCAAGGTGCTGGAGAACATCAAAGATAATAAGAAGAGCATGTATTCCCATGTGCAAGGTTACCATCTATTATTACATTGTTTTGCATACTTGATGACGCATCATTACCAGGTATCTGGGTCTTTGCCAACATCCTGCTCTATATCCAGAGGACCAAGAGCATGTTTCAGAGGTCAATGTACAAGTACAAGATGTTAACCAGCAGAACAAGCGGATGCACGTGCTGCTGGCTGTTGCCCCCTCCATATACCACATGCTGATCAATGAGAGCATCTACCTCCAACTGCAATAGAAATATGGCGACAAGATGCTACGCATGCAGAACGGAACCCCCAGGTCTACAAGGAACTCATCAAGGACATGATCCAAATTGCAGACACCAAGATCTCCCGGTGCTATGGGAATTTCTTCATCCACCAGATCCACAGATTTGAAGAGCTTAATCTAACCCTGAAGAAGATGGGACAGAAACCCTGGGGACATTCATGTTCACATTAGTCAGGAATCTGCTTTGATGTCATCCTAGACAAGAAGTGCTACTTCCATTGTGACACCTTTGCCTGCACAACCTTTGGCCAGTAGGCTGGGTGAGATGCATTTAAATTAAGGACTGAGATGTTCTAAGTAGATCTCACTAAAGGATATTTGTAGGGAAAAAAAAAAAACTATCTTCCATTCTAAGGATCAATTAGCACTTTTTAATATTACTAAGATTTGTTAATGTTTTGTTTTAGGTTTTTCACCTGTATCTGTGAGGAATATTAATCCATGTGCTTGTGTGTGTTAGGTTTGATAATGATTTTGTAGAGTTCTAGTATCAGAGTAATAGTGACCTCCTAAAGTGAACTGAGAATTATTTCTGTTATTCAGTTTTGTGTAGTGCTCTGTAAAGAAAGAATTAATACTTTCTATTTTTAAAATATTTGTTAAATTCATTTTTCACCTTTGATTTTGTGTATATGTATATGAGGGGGGTCCTTATGTTTCTTTGGTTTATTTTTTGTTTGTTTCTTAACACAAGTTCACTCATGTGCATATAAATATCTGCCCTGGCAATGGCAGTATCCCTCTATCTCCTCTCTCAAGTTCACTAAGACAAATTCTAGCCAGTTTGACCTCTTCCAACTCTAGTTTTTGAGTCCTTGACTGAAAGTTTCTGAGAGAGTGTTCAGGTGTCCACTCCAAGGATTTGGAGCATTTCCAAACCACAAGCAGGGGCAATTATACTCCTTTCATTTGTCTCCTATCAGGAATCACAATCCTGAATAATCTTGCATTTAAATGTCTGAAAACAGCTATTCCATTTTTTAGTGAAGTAGTTTTTTTTTTTTTAAGATTTATTTATTTATTTGAAAGAATTACACAGAGAGAGGAGAGGCAGAGAGAGAGAGAGACAGAGAGAGTCAGAGAGAGAGGTCTTCCATCTGATGGTTCACTCCCCAATTGGCCGCAATGGCCGGAGCTGCACCAATCTGAAGCTAAGAGCCAGGAGCCTCTTCTGAGTCTCCCACGTGGGTGCAGGGGGCCCAAGGACTTGGGCCATCTTCTACTGCTTTCCCAGGCCATTAGCAGAGAGCTGGATTGGAAGTGGAGCAGCCGGGTCTCGAACTGGCACCCATATTGGCTGCCGGCGCTTCAGGCCAGAGCGTTAACCCATTGCGCCACAGCACCGGCCCCAGTGAAGTGTTTTTTAACTTTGTTATCCAAGGTAATAGTTTGTTGCCTCAATCTATACCCAAAATCAAATAATGCATTTTTACAATATAGTAATTGAATGTCTCTGCTGATCATGTGTTCTTTTCCTATCATCACGCACATTTTCATGATTAGCTGAGCTTCATGTTGATGCTCTTTGGAGACAGCTTCCAGGCATAGCAAAAAGTACCTGGGAGCAGAACAGCATCATGGAGAATTTGTTGTGAGAGAGAAACCATATACAGAAAGCACTGAAAAGCTATTCCAAATTCGAGGTGACAAGATAAACTTGCAAAGCATTCCCTGACATCTTCAGAAATTCCTGGAGTCAAGAATTATTCAATAAGAAACAAAAATTTACAGTGGTCAGGCAGTCATGGCTTTGGACTGAATTAGATGTGTATTAGAAGAAACAACTGTTATGGATAGAAAAATGTTGAATTGTAGGTTATTTTATTTAAAAAATTATCTACCTCTCTATCATCTTTCTATCTATATTATATTAATTTGAGAGTCAGAGAGAGAGACAGGGAACTCTCTCATCCTCTGGTTCTCTCTCCCAAAAGCCCCAAACAGCTGGGGCTGGACGAAGCTGAAGCCTGGAACCTAAAAATGAATTCAAGTCTTAAACATGATTGGCAAGAACCCAGCTACTTGAACTATCAATCACCAATGCCTCCTAGGATGTGTGTTAGTAGCAAGCTGGAATCAGGAACTAGCTGGACTCGAATTCAGGTACTCAAATATAAGATGTGAGTGTTCCAACTCATGTTTCAACTGGTGAGCCAAATACCTATCCCTTTGAATTATTTTTCTTTAATCATAAATAGAATATTAAGAATCAGGCACAAAGCTTTAATTTAAGCTTGTGCTTCACTGTTTTCCTACAAAACACAAATTTTAAGTCTGCCTCTTTTAAAATACTTCCCCCCTCAGGTTGCTTTTTATGTCATTGAGCAAAAAGGATTGGCAATGACAATCGACAGTTTGATCAAATTATGTGTTATTTGCTCGATGAACTCAAGATAAATTTGCACTAAGACTCAATGTATATGGAACTATCACTTCTTTATACGTAGGTTCATTTAATGGGACAATTGTTAATGTTTCTCAAAACTCTACAATTGTTCCACCAATGTCAAGCTCTAATTGCAGCTTCAAGCGTTTCTAATCTATTTAGGCACCAGCCAATGAGGCTTTGCCATCAACTCTGTATTTGTAATAAGAGGTACGTATTATTTTGTTGCATTTATTTTTAGAAATCCAGCTTTTACTCTCTAACTTGAGTTATATAAGTCATAACCTGACAATAATTTTTTTAAAAATATGGTTTTTTCCTGCATTGATTGTCAGTCCAGATACAGAACTTCATTTTCTCAAAGACCACAAGTCTACAGATGGTCAGCGTACATGCAAATAAACAAAGGTTGCAATGATAAGATACTGATTCCCACATTGCTCTCATTTATTTTAGCATTTGCTTTATGGTACAAGTCTAGCATTTATAGTTACTGTAAGGAGAGGAGACAGGATATAAACTCACATCATACAAGATGAGTTTATTCAAGGAGAAAACAAATCAGTTCATAGAGGTGGCTAACTGCCACATGCACACAGACGGAACACATGGCAAAGGACCCAGTCCTCCAGCGGGCAAGGGAGCAGGGCAGTAGTCGGGGCTGAGTTTCTTCATTCAGGTGTTTCAGGTTATTTGAGGGCTTTCAAGCCTGGAGAAGAAAGCTGGGAGTGAGGTGGGGAAGAGTACAGGGTATGGGACTGAACTGGTTTCTTGAAAGAATGCAAGTATTAAGGAGTCCATCCAGGAATCTGATTTACGTTCAGGCAAGGAATTAAGGTGGCTCAGACTTATATACTTGTTTCCTCAGATACCATTTATGTTAACCAGTTTCAATCATCCCACATTGAATACACTTACCAAAATATCACAATTATCCCATGAATGTACACAATGATGATGGGTCAATTAAAATAATTTCAGTGATAGATTTAAGAAAGTAAAATAAAAATATTGAAGAAAGACATTAAAATCCAACACGGGTCCCAGCATGAAGTAATGTCAAGGAAACGGAAATGCTGATTGCACTCTTTGATCACTACACATTTATATTGTATTAAGATGCCACATGGGGCCACACAATACAGCAATTGTTTTGATACAAATTTTAATTGTGATGTGGTTAATATTTTTAACTTCAGTAATCTCCCTTGTTCATTTTAGGTGCATTTATCCATCTTCCTGAACCATAAACCCTCAAATATAGATTCCTTTTATCTCCCCACTGTGACTGCTTGGACCTCGTAACAGGAAACCAAAATCAGAAGTTATGGGAGATGTAACTGGCAAGAAAGTGTTTTAATTTCTGTATTTACATATGCAGTTGGTTATAGCTCCCTCTCAGAATGTAAGTCTTAAATATGTAGAACTGGATCCACTGCAAATATTAAGTGCCTGAACATTACTTCCTTCTACCCATCATTTGGTTGGGATTTGTCATAGGACTGAAAAATGAGTTCCTTTTAAACATTAAGCATGCCATGCTAGATAGAAAAATGGAAGTAATAATGCCTCACAGGATTCTTGTGGAGAATGTGTGTGTCCACATATGACAACCCTTTGGCATGGTGCTCAGCGGATAACGGAGCAATAAATCAGTTATTTTCATATACTCTGCTTAAGTAGACATTACCTAAAAAAATAGTAAAAACAAATTAGATGTTGTGTCTCATGCCCTCCAACTGTTGCAATGGGCAAGGAGATTCCTTAATTCTTTCTTTAATTGCTAAAGGAACTTGCTGTGGTTAGCAACATGCAGCTGAAAGGTAACTTTACATTCTTGGCCTTCACGTTTGTGTACTGACAGAGCTGTGTAGACTGCTCATCACAAATCATATATTTAAGGTGAAGATCATAGAGAGTTCAGTGGGATTTAAACTCTAATCTGTGCTATCTGCAACCATTTCTAGCACTAGCATTTCCAATATTCCCACACTCACCTTTCCATAAAGATAAAAGTGGAATGCAAATGACTCAATATTCCTTGGCACCAGGATTTTTCCTTCAAGTAAGTGCATTGCATTTTCTGTTTTCCTTCATTTTATTTTACTCAAGATTGTATTAACCATCCAGTAAAATAATTTTACTTGTAGATTTTTATAATATAATTCAGATATTTGTATTTGTGCCTCTTTACTCAAAAGTGGATATTTCTCATGAAATAATATTTTATTTTATTTTGACAGAAGAATCTTGTTTTGAAGAATAATAAGAAAATGGTGCTCTCCAGAATGGTAGGGATTTTATTATCATTATAGAAAAGGAGTCTGAAACCATAGTGGGTGGTGATTTGTATTTTCATTTATACTTAACTGTTTGGTGGAGCTTGCATTATATATACTGTGTAGTCATTATAAATGATTCCATTGTTTTATTGAAGGAGTGTTTATAGAAAATGTGCATCTCAGAGCAACATTGTTGTGCTCAGATAGTTAAGATTAAGTTAAAATAGTATATAAAGGGGCTGGTTCTGTGGCACAGCCAGTTAAAGTCCCAGTCTGAAGCACCGGCATCCAGTATTAACACAGGTTCATGTCCTGGCTACTCCACTTCAGATCCAGCTCCCTGCTAATGCACCTGGGAAGGAAGTGGAGGATGGCCCAAGTACTTGGGCCCCTGCACGCATTTGGGAGACCCAGAGGAAACTACTGGCTCCTCGCTCAGATCTGCTCAGGTCTGGGCCATTGCAGCCATTTGGGGAGTGAACCAGCAGATGGAAGATCTCTCTCTCTCTCTCTATCTCTCTCTCTCTCTCTGTCTTTCTGTAACTCTGCCTTTCAAATAAGTAAAATAAATCTTTAAAAAATAGTATACAAAAATACTGTTCTTGGAGACAATACTAAACTGCTTTATAAATTGTGAGAGTTTTCAGAAAACCTAACTGTAGACATAAACCTTCACAATATAAGAGAGAAGGCTTGTCAACATGTCATTTCCTCCAAGAGAGGGTGTTTAAAAATATGTATTTGTTTTATTTATTTGGAAGGCCGAGAGAGAGAGAGAGAGAGAGAGAGAGAAAGAGAGAGAGACAAAGAGAGAGAGAGACAAAGAGAGATCTTCTATCTGCTGGGTTACTCCCCAAATGTCCACCACAACCAGAGCTGGGCCAGGCTGAATCAAGGAACCAGGAACTTCATCATGATCTCCCACTTGGATAGCAGGAGCCCAGAAACATTAACCATCATCTGCTGCCTCCCAGACACATTAGCAGAAAGCAAGATCAGAAGTTCGAAGTACGCAAGACTCAAATCCTCCTTGTAATATAGGATGTGAGTGTCTCAAAAGCAGCTAAACCCACTGTGCCACAATGCCCACCCCAGTGGAGAGATTTTATAGCTTCCAGAGTGGGTCGTTTGGCTTTCAAAAAAAATATTATTGTTCCCACCAAATTACTTCTCCATTTGCTTTTGTGTTTCAGATGTTTCCCAGGTTAGAAAGCACAGTGAAGGTGTTGTGCCTGAGCAAACGCTGACAAAGGAGCCCCTCACACTGATAAACTTTGGAGTCCTTTATTGCCATTGGCGGAGAGTGGGATCCTGCCCCAAAGCACTCTCAATCTGGAAGCCTGAAGCAACATAGTTGCTAAGATCAGGGGGAATACAAGGTTACTGGGGTTAAGCTAACCTAAGGCCTAGGGGAAATTAATACCAATTATAATCTTGACAATGCCAATTATAATTTTAACAATTTCAATTGTAATCTTGATATTAATCTAGGTATTGGCCTAAATCACATGTGGGAAATAGACACATCACAATCTTATCATTAACCCAGGGGCTGCCTGTCTGTTTTTAAGCTTGAGCAGTCATGCTAGGGTGTTTGTCTGCTCTGCCAAGTGTGATGTAGTGAACTGCTCTTGTCTGAGTTTTTTAGATCATGGTTTCAGACCAGAGTCTCACGATGGGGGGCTTTCTCAAGATGGAGTCTCCAGTGCTCTAGAATGGAGTCCCTACTGTCAAGGTGTTACTTCAAAGGTCTACAATGTTTTCTCTATACAGATTTGCAGTCTATAAACAAAATTGAGGGAACTACAGGTGATTCATTTTGTTAAAACACTCACTGAAGCTCACCAAGTCCTAGAATGCAGAATGGACTTTGAAGATGAAGCGAGTGGTCACACAGGAGTGGAAAGCATTCACGCATCTCTGTGTTATGGCAGATCCCCTCCTACACAACTCAGCTAGACTGGAGGTTCTAAGTTAGAACTGTCACTGACAAAAAGGACAATTTAAAAATCCTTGAATGCGGCCGGCGCCGCGGCTCAATAGGCTAATCCTCCACCTTGCGGTGCCGGCACACCGGGTTCTAGCCCCGGTCGGGCGCCAGATTCTGTCCCGGTTGCCCCTCTTCCAGGCCAGCTCTCTGCTGTGGCCAGGGAGTGCAGTGGAGGATGGCCCAAGTGCTTGGGCCCTGCACCCCATGGGAGACTAGGATAAGCACCTGGCTCCTGGCTTCGGATCAGCGTGGTGCGCCGGCCACAGTGCGCCGGCCGCGGCAGCCATTGGAGGTTGAACCAATGGCAAAGGAAGACCTTTCTCTCTGTCTCTCTCTCACTGTCCACTCTGCCTGTCCAAAAAAAAAAAAAAAAAATCCTTGAATGCCATTGGGGGAATGAAGATTGCGGCTAAAACCTTGGGTATTTAAGCTTTGAGGAAGTAATGGATTCAAAAAAAAAAAGGGGGGGAGGGGGTTGAAGTAAAACAAAACAAATAGAAAGGGAAACCATCCTGAATTGCAAAACATGGGAATAAAAATAAGTAAATGTGAAAAATAAAGGGAATAGCCAAAACTAATAATAATAATAGATTTTTCTTGTGTAGTGATACATTCAATGAAGTTCTAAAAATGATGTGCCTGATACTGCCTCAACTATAGGTCGCCTGTTATTTACAGAGATTTCCACCTTTCACATTCAGAAGTGATGATCTGATAGGAATTAAAAGTTTGCCAGTTCTATACATGCAGCAGATCTAAATTCCCCAGCAAAATTTCAGGAATGTCATTATTCTGTTAAGTCACAAACAGTTTATGTTGTTTATGTTGTTAATATGAAACATCTCCTTATGTCAAAATGCTTCTGTTCAAAACAGGATTAGCTGTAGCTCCAGATGTCACAGCCATGTAGCCCAGTACTCACTGAAATGTCCCCAGCAAAGCTCTTTAGCCCCTGTGCTAGTGTGCATAATGGACAACAACATCCAAAAATCCATTGGAAAAACATGTGGAGTGTTCATCAAGTATTCCAATGAAGTGAGATTATGCCTTGTCATTGTGAATTCAATTATTAATTGATCAATCACTACACTCTCAAATAACTGATGGTTTTGGGTTTTTCTCTGCCTCTGAGGAAATTAAATGCAAATCTATGTCAGTCATCTGTTAACAAAGGTTCCTTTAAGGAATACACTGGCATACAAATGGGAAGCCCTGAAGCAGTTTTGGTCAGCTGTAACTCACTCTCTTTTATTTCATTTTTTTCTTAATAACCCTTTATTTAAGGTGCCTATTTGATTTCAGTCTGACTCTTCTACCTTAAAAAGGAAATCTGATTCAAAGGTAATGTATCAAAGTCTTAACATTGATACAAATTACAGTCCTGTCTTTTCCTTTCTGCACAGGTTTCTAGTGGATAGAAATTCTGAGCAACAGCCGGAGGACACAGTAAGCCCCAAAGTCTCTGCTATTTGAGACTTCAAGGGCAGAAATGTTTCTCCCCTCAAGGAGTCAGAGTTAGTCTTTGAAACTCCCAAACAAAAAGACATTTTTTTTCCTCTCAGTAACCCTGTGGTAGTGACAATTTAAATCAATATTATGGCAACAAAACCCAAAATGAAAACGCTTTAATTTTTGATACTCAACAGCATCCTGAATGCTGTGTCCCGTCACCAACATGATGTCCCACATTATCAAGAACTCTCTGGTATTTCCATCGTTCTTTTGTTTCATCATTGCCAAAATGAAGAGGAGGGTGGCACAGTGAACCAAGACCTCACTGGTTCATTGAAGTACTCACTGGATTGCCAAGCCAGGTGTCAGATTTTAATACAAAAAAAAAAAAAAAAAAGACATCAAGACTGCATTATTGATGAGGTAGCAGATGACTGAGAAGGACCCGATAATGCGATAACACACATTTGAAATAATGTTAAGCATTCTAGTGCTGCTTGAAAACCGTGTGTTTCTGCACACAATTGAAATCAGACTCTAACATTTCCTCTCTACTTCTCAGTTATTCACAGCACCACTGGTGCCCACCTCATCCCACATATGGCTTCATGCTGTGGTGGCTTTGTTGTTGTTGTTGTTTTGCCTAATTTGTCTCAAACTACTGTCAGGACCGGAATCCTGTGATGAAACTCTAGAATTCAGACTCCTCCATGGAGAGGTTGTGTAGCAGAGTGATTGAGAAGGCTGACCTGATGTCAGGAGTGTTTGGGGTTAACTTTCAGCCCTGTCACTTCTTACTTGAGTGAACAAGAGTAAATTATTTAAACTTTCTGTAAGTTAGTTCCCTCATCTCAAAATGGATAAAATTCTGAGAGAGCAAAATGGGTTGTACAAAAAGAATGACTAAAATTACGTTGGGGAAAACTCTCTCCACAAATCTTGGATATTAGGGATATGTGGATATGTGGACTCACACTCCAGAGAACCTTTCCAAGGCTTGGTTTGGTCACTCTTTATCCCTTATCTTAAATTGTTTTCCTCAACTGGTACTTGACCTGACAAATTATTTATTTAATATTTCACATCTTTTCTTCAATAAGACATCTTTTGAAGGAAGGAAATGGTGGTTCACTCATATTCCAAGTACTTAGTACAACACTTAAGCCAAGCACACCAGGAAGGTGTTTGAGTCCTATTAGTTAAAGGAAAGGATGCATGGTTGAATTAATCATTACCTAACAAGGAAAATGAGTGACCAAAGCAGCCATAAGGTCCCCCCAGTGTGGCCAACTCCAACTTTCTCCCTGCCTCAGGTCCCTGCCCTCCCTTTCACAGGCTTTGCAGAATCCCCAAATTCCAACCTCAGAAACCCCTCTACTCCCTTTTCTTATTCACTTGACAAAACCTATAATCTCTCTGCCCTTTGAAATGTAAATCTTTTTAAAAAGCCTTTTTCCATTTTATGACTCAGGACTATCTTTTCTCTAGGACCTGGGAGCATTCCCTTTGAAATGTAATAGTGCCCCCAGCTCCCAGTCTCTGTGGGAGGGTAGAACTTAACTCCCCAGGAACCTTGCTCCAAATTGGAAAACTTTCTCCTCCTTCCGAGAAGAGAAAGTTTGCTTTTCTCTGGAGTGCAGCTAATTAGCAAGCACAAGTAGACTAACAAGCCTTCCACCCAACCCCAGTTCCTAAAAGTTCTCCAGATCTTTTTTTTAGTGGAGTTGAATTCAGATGGAGTCCTGATCTCTCTCTCCAACTATAATGTGCTTCAGTAGTCTCAGCCTGTTGAACATGGTCCAGTATAATTCTCCCTTTGACAGGAGGAATTCTAAGGATTCAGGTTATGTGGAGAATTCAGAAAGGGTTCTATGAGAGATAGATCACATCAGAGTTTTGTGGTACTGAGAGAAGGACCACTGATATGTTAGTAGCTTCATTCTCACTTTAAAGATATCCATTGTCTATTGCAGCTCTGGTTCTCAATTTTGTGCTCCTGACTGACAATTCTTTTTATTTGCTTAATCATTGATTTAAAAATGATATTAGCAACAAGTATACTGATGAACTATAGTGTGACATTTCACTTCATGCATACAATGTGTACCAATCAAATCAGGGTAATCAGCATTTCCCTTTCATTGGCATTTCTTTATGACTGGAGTCTTGGAGCGCTTTCTGTTTGCTCACACAACATTTGATAGGTCCACGTGAATCAGTCATCTCACTATGCTGTGTAACACTAGGAACTTATTCCTTTGATCTAACTCTGATTTGGTTTGTGTTTTCCAAACTCCCTCTGTTCTCTCCATTTCTTCTGGCCTCTAGTAACTGCTATTCTGTGTCAGATTGAGATTTGTTTGCTTCCAGATATGAGGGAGAATAGGTGACATGTGCTTTCAATGAGGAATACTGCTCCAAGACTAGTTGGATGTCTCAACAATATTATCAGAACACATTCTTTAATTCCTTTCACTCCACCAACCTCTGCTTACCATGCTTGTTCTCTGAAGTTCCTAAGATGATGGTTACAGCTCTAGACTCTGGATCTACTCAGGTCAAGACCACAGCAGGAGGGCTTGGGTGTCAGTGAGGGTGAGGAAGGAAGGGCTTTCTTCTCACGTGACAGTTTCCTGCCTCCATACTTTTCAGGAAGGATTGTCTTTCTTAGGGGCCTCCAAGACATACACTCATATGTGTCACTGATCAGAAATTGTTCATATGTCCAGCAATAGACAACATACTAGAAAAGGAATGAGGTTTTTTTTATTTAGCTTCAATTGTGCCAGACGCTTTTGATATGGGAAGAATCAGGGAGATAGACAAGGTTCCTGAGTTGGAGCCCACACCCCCAGCCCTCATGTAATCTCACCTGTATCTACCCACCTGTCAATCAGACTATATAACTGTTAGGTAGGAAGTCAGAAATTGAGCCTATGTGTGTGTGAGAAGGGCCTGAAGACCAGCAGCTACTGCGGAAGCTCAGAAGCCCAGCATCTTGCACTTCAAAGTCCTGCTCAGACCCTGATAACCTCCAGGTAGTCCCGTCCCTTCCCCCAAGGAAAGCTCTCAGGAGAATTCTCTCTCCTCAGGACCAAATGGGTTACCTGATAACATGGGGCAATAAAACTTTCTCAGACAGGCCCTAAAAGAAGCCCCCATACTCTATCCTAGGGCCAGCAAATCTGGGGAGAAATTTGCTAATTTTCTCCCACCAAACCCTCTGCCAGGACTCTCCATCCTTTGTCCTGGAGGAGAGGGGGAGGTGGGTAAACAGACTCCCTTAAAACCTATGGAGTCCAAAGGACTGCTCAGCCCTCTGCCTCTCTGCTGAGACGCACGCCTGGCCTGCCCAGGTGTGTTCTCTCCACTCAACCATGTAACCTGGTTTTCCCCCAATCCGAGAGACTGGGCACTCTCTCTATGTCCCTTCCGTTCTGACGGATGCACTGTCCCCAATAAAGCCTTATCACTCTGCTCTTTGTCTCACTCTTGAATTCTCTCTTGCGTGAAGACAAGACCTCCACGGCCTTCCCTCCTGTAACATAACCACTCTTTTTTGGAAGTGAATAAGAGGCCTGGGGAGTGCAGGGACTCACCCTCTTGCCTGCCCTCTTGATGGTGCTCTTACCTATGCCCTCTCACTTGCAGCCTTCTGGTGGACCCTGGGAACAACTGATTGGAATTCCCCATTTACCTTTTCTGGCTGACTCTTCCTTAATAAAGCCCTCATGTTCTTTCTAAATAAATTCTCACCCTTAACATGCTGCATGTCTTGTTTGGACCTGTGCTTAGAATTCTTCTTCAAGTAAAAGGTAAGAGCCGAAATATTGATTTTAGGCTAATTCAGTCTGCAACACTTTGTTACACAAACAAAAGTTCTATAATTTAGGAAAACAGAGAGATGAAGGTCTCAGAGAAAGGCACATCCCACACATCTAGAAATCCTAGCTTACCTCTACAGTTCTGGAGACAGCATCTCAACCAGGTAGCTGGTAACCCAGAGAAGAAATGCTAGACCCAATGTTGAAGGCAGCTCATTTTGTAGCACTATACAGGTAAATCTCTTCCCAATGCCTAAATGAAAAAAAAAATTTGCTATAGCACCATTACTCTGATATACTCATCATTCCTGGAGTCTTTGAGGTGTCTTTGGCTATTTCTTTCCTCACAACTTATTGCCTTGGTTCATTTTATGCTGTTACAATAGAATATCGTAGACTGGGAAATTTATAATGCATAGTAATTCACTTAGCTCATGGTCTACATGCTGGAAGCTCCAAGATCGAAGGGCTACATCTGATAAAAAGCTTTCTGGCTGCATCATAACATCCAAGAAGGCATTGCATGGATGAGAGAGAATGGAGAAGGAGCTGAACTGTGCTTCATAAAGACCCACACAACCCTTTCAATAACCAACCCATTCCCACTTATTGGCACTAATCCACTCATGATGACATAGCTAATCCACTCATGAAGTAGACTTATTCACTTCTTAAAGGCCCCACTTCTCAATGTTGCTTCATTACGGCTGAATTTCTAAGACATGAGCTTTGGGGGACATATTTGAACTACTGCACTCTCATAGATTACCAAGTCTCATTGGTCTCACTTTAAATATCACTAACATTTTGTGAGATTTACTCATCCATGGATCCATTAAAGGTAATGAACTACAAAACCTAAGTGTCTATACTTTTTCTTGGCATTTCATTTAACCCTAATGTCTATCCAATTTATTATCAATCTTCAAACATGAAATCTCAACATATTACACACTAACAAATACTGCTAATCACAGTGTTTGTGTATGTATTTTTCTTTTAAAACATTTCTTTCTTTTTCTTTTCTTTTCTCTTCTTTTCTCTTCTTTTCTCTTCTTTTCTTTTCTTTTTTGCCAAGCAGAATTAGATAGTGAGAGAGAGAGATGTAGACAGTGAGAGATAGAGACAGATAGAAAGGTCTTCCTTCCGTTGGTTCACTCCCCAAATGGCTGCTACAGCCGGTGCTGCGCCGATCCGAAGCCAGGAGCCAGGTGCTTCCTCCCAGTCTCCCATGCGGGTGCAGGGACCCAAGCACTTGGGCCATCCTCCGCTGCCCTCCAGGCCACAGCAGAGAGCTGGACTGGAAGAGGAGCAACCGGGACTAGTACCCAGCACCCCAGCTGGGACTAGAATCCAGGGTACTGGCGCCGCAGGTGGAGGATTAGCCAAGTGAGCCACAGTGCCAGCCTCTGTATTTTCATTTTTTTTAAAGGCACAAAAAAAAAAAAAATACACAGTGAGAGCCAGCCACACCGAGATCCTCCATCTGCTGGTTTACTTCCCAAATGTCCACAGCAACAGGGGCTGATCCAGACCAAAGCCTGAAATCTGGAACTCAATTTGGGTTTGCCACACGGGTGGCAGGGACCGAAAATACTTGAATCATCATCTTCTGCCTCTGGGTTCACATGAGCTGGAAATGGAACTCAAACACTTTAATATGGGTTACGGACATACCAAGCAGTGTCTTAACCAGCTGCACCAAACCCCTCCCCAGCGTTTTTATTCTGGTCAGTAGCTTTTCACTCCAGGAGGCTCAACATTGATGCCCATGAAATTTATAAAGGCTCCCAATTCCTTGTCATCCTCTTCTCCTGGGACCTGTAACTGAACCGATGTCCTCCCATGTATTTTTTCATGCCCACCCTTTGGAACCTGTAGGTCTAATGACATCTGGAAATGTTCTCAAGTATCTTTTCTCTCCATGTATCTTTGTTTACACTTTCTCACCATAAATTAATGTTATAATACCTGTTCTATATACTCACAGTCACCTCTAGTCCAACAAATACTTTAATTTCTTTCCATATTAGCCATTTCTGCCTTTTTTATGCCTAGGTATGCAATTTCATTTCTTCACACATTCAGTTAGATTTTCTCAAATTACCCCTATGTCTCCCTCCCATCATACTACCTCAATCCTGTATTCATTAAGTCAAGCGTCTGCTTTCTCCATGTCATACAAATTCCAAAACAATGCTGCTGAAGCAAAACCACGTCACTGTGCTAAATGTATCGGCTACCAATCCTTGGTTTCCACTTCATCCTTATTCTCAATCCTCTAAATTTAACAACTGCATCACAGTTGAGACAGAATCATTGGCAGGTCAATTTTCAGACTTTCTATGACACAACACAAGGCTTACCAACATGATGTCTGCTCTTCCTGACTGTTCCTCTGTCTCCATGAGTGACGTGTGTCTAACAAATCTCTACCTGCTTTTAGAATGCAGTATTTCTTAAAAGCATGCAGTGAGGAATAAGACAGAAAGAATTTTGACTCTTGGCTCTTATATCTACATGATTTTAAATAATGATGGTTGTTGAGTGCCTTCGTTTACTATTGTCTTTAATTGCAGATCTATGAGCACTGTTATTGCTGCTGTCAGTGTTCCCCAGGAACACTGACTGCTTCCCCTGGAGAAAACAAACTCATACATTCCAAGTCTCTTCCACTTGCCTAATTCTACTTATATTTCCCAGACTTAATTTGAATATTATGATGCCTTTTCAGTTTAAGAGAAGTTGATTTATTTATTATATAATGACTTTAACACCAATTTCTGAACTATTGATTTAAACTTTTGGCTACAATGACTGGTGTGGTTTTGCTAGAACAACAAAGAGAACCTATTTATGCATTGCTTGACACTACTGCTATTTTACAGTTGGAGCTAGTTTAAAACACTCTCTCCCTTGAGCTCTGATGCATTTTATCTAAGACTTAACATAGCTTATAAACCATTTCCCACTTGGGACAGTTTCAAATAGATATTTATTCAAATAAAATATAAATGAACTAAATCCTTTTTCAGAAATTAGAGTTGAAAGAGCCAACTGGCAAAATCGCTTTCATCATGTCAAATGAAATCACGAAGGGAATTCAGTTTCTCTCATAACATTGAGACTTATCTCGGTACTTCAACATGATCGGAAAGTACGTGGAAGAGGAAACTCTCTCTAGATTGCTTTTTAAAGGGATAATACATTCTCTTCTCACACTTTAATTTAACCCTAATGTCAATTTATTGTCATTTTTCAAACATGAAATCTCAACACATTACACACTGAAAAATATTGCTAATCCCAGTGTGTATATATACATATATATATATGTTTTTTTCTTTTAAAACATTTCTGTCTTTATTTTCATTTTATTTAAAAGGCACAAAAAATACACAGTGAGACAGAGCCAGCCACACAGAGGTCTTCCATCTGCTGGTTCACTTCCCAGATGCCCACAGCAACAGGGGCTGATCCAGGCCAAAGCCTGAAATCTGGAACTCATTTTGGTGTCCCACATGGGTGGTATGGTACACTTTATGGAGCTATACATATAGATTTGATACCATTGGCTTCACAGATAAGGAAGCGATTTTATTTTTTCATTTCTTTTTTTAATCTTAATCCATTTATATACTAGTATTTAATTTAGACCTAATCACATCATAAAGTGTTCTATATCCAGTTAAAACTTTATGAACTGTGGCTTAATTCAACTTTGAAAATCTACTTAATGACTAAAGTGAGTACAACCCCATAGAAGGCATAGAGACAATGGGAATGGCAGTGGGGAATGGGGCGGTGCTGGCCTTTTCTCCCCACTGCACGACGACAGGCAAGTGATCCAAGACTGAAGATTTCAAGATTTCATTCTTTTTATGGTTGACTAATATTCCATTTTGTCTAAATTTAAGACCGGAGCTTATTAAACTACAAGAAAAAAACAGGGAAATCACTTCAAGACAATGGCATAGCAGTGATGTTTTTACACAAAGCACCAAAAGCTCAGGTAACAAAAGCAAAACTAGATAAATGGAATTATACCATAAAAAAAAAAAAAGCAACTGCATAGCAAAGAAATCAATTAACAGAGTAGGAGTAGGAGAAAATATTTGTAAACTATTAATTAGGGACTCAAAAATCTAAACAGCAGCAAAAATTAAGTTTGAAAATGGGCAAAGAGGGACCAGCACTGTGATACAATGGATGCCAGCAGCCTATACATGACTGCCTGTTTGAATAGCAGTGGTCCACTTTTGATTCAGCTCCCTGCAAATGAGCCTTGGGAAAGTAGTGGATGGTACCTAGCAACCCACAAGGGAGACCCAGATGCAATTCAAGGCTCATGCCCTACCAGATCTGGTCTGGCCATTGAAGCCAATTTGTCAAGTGAACCAGTAGATGGAAGAGTCCTTCTTTCTTTCTCTCTCTCCTCTCTCTCTCTCTCTTTCTCTCTCTATCTCTCCTTTGCTCTCTCTCTCCTCTCCTCTCTGTGTATGTATTTCTCCTTCTCTCTGTGTCACTTTGTCCTGGATTTTTAAGGTCTTAAATCTGAACCCTGAATTATTGTTTGATGTATTTTTCTGACAGATACACAGTTATCCTAGAATAGATAGGCATCAACTTCTCAAGCCATTTTCTCTTATGGCAGGTTCAACGTGGTTGTTCAGATGATCGGGTAACCACATACCATTCCTCTCTGTTGATGGATACATCTTTAATATCTTGTTTCTAAAAGAGATACACATTTTTACATTTTAATTGGTGAAATATATAGTATTTGCTAGGCAGTCAGCATAAGTATATATTAATTTAAGCCCTATGATCAGGCCATTATATAAGAACTGTCCATTTGTTTTCTGCCTATCCATATGAAATAGGTAGCCATAGACACTAATTACTTCCCTCTGGGGCCACAAATCATTGATTGTGTCCACAGAACTGACGGCTACTATTTTATTTAGTTCTACCTGCGAATTACCTAAGTTGCCCTAAAAGACCTGGTACCCACCTTGTGTGCGATGCTTTGTCATATGATATTTCAAGTATAGATTTTAATTTAAATGTCATTTCATAGAAAACAAGTTGTCAAGTATGGTTCAGTTGTCAGCCG
Organism: Oryctolagus cuniculus; assembly: GCF_964237555.1. Taxonomy (NCBI): domain Eukaryota; kingdom Metazoa; phylum Chordata; class Mammalia; order Lagomorpha; family Leporidae; genus Oryctolagus; species Oryctolagus cuniculus. The sequence goes on along the minus strand of NC_091441.1, from coordinate 6,879,815 downwards.
TCTATACTGACCTCAAAAATGTCATGTTTATAATTAATACTCACCAGAGATACATTCAGGAGTAATTGTGGTTCTTTACTCTCTATAAACAGATTACTGTCACACACTGTATTTTTCAGAGGGCTAAGTATTTATTTGAGGATGAAGCTCCACTCTTGTACTTTAAAAAAAAAAAAAGAAATGTTTAAGACACAAGCAATTTGTCATCTTGTCAAATACTATTCTGTTTCATTAATCCAAGTTTAAAACCAAACGAATTTCAGCAGCACATGGTATCATTTGGCAAACACATTACATTATAGCTATTAATGTATGTATCAAAAATAAATAAAAATAGCATGTATCAAAAATAAATAAAAATATGAAAAACGTACCTTCAGTTGTCTACTTATTATGCCTTCACATAATGTACAGATAATATTAATCTCCATTCTAATAAACAAATTAAAATTAAGTATTTGTGGAGAATTTATATTTTTTAAAATGTATTTTATTTTAATTTGTAGATAAAACAGCATTTACTAAGAAATACCAGGCACTATATTCAGAATAGAATACAGAATTTCAGAATGCATAAAAGTAGGAGAAAGAGATATAACACAAAAATGTAAAAAGTAATGCTTGTTTACTATAGGGAGAAATATAGGAAATTATTACAGGTTGGATTTTGGCTTTAGGAATATTTGCATATATATAATGATATATTTGGGGAACTGCATCAGAGTCTATACACTAAATTCATTTGTTTCATATATACCTCATAAAAATTCTGAAGGTAATTTTTTACAATAGCTTTTGTGTGCCTCCGTTTTTACTGTAATGCACATTAGGTCAGGTGTGGGATGCCCCTTTTGTGGCATCTTCCCATGCTTAGAAAGCTTTGGGATTTGGAGTATTTTTTATTTAAGACTTCTCTGTTAAGGATACTAAGCTGGAGGCTTCTCCTGGGTCTTTGGAAGCTCCCTCAGGTTTCTTCCCTGAGTTAGAGCATCAAGAAAGAGTAGTGGTGTGGGGAGCAACTCGGACTAGACTAAGTTACTGGAATTAAGACTTATTATATGCATCTGCTCTCCCACAATATGGCGCTGAGAAGGGAGAAGCAGCTTCTACGCAGCTGCCTCCAGTTCAACCAATAAACTGTAGGACCTGCTCCTGATTGGAGGAGAGCAGCGTACTTGGCGTGTGGGTAGCAGAGTTGGGATTGGTGGAAGAGGACTATAAAGGAGGAGAGAGACAGCATGCACCAGGAACATCTAAGGGGAACATCTATCTGAAGGAACACCTGTGCAGCCCCCGAGAAAGCCGGCCGGCGGTGTGCCGCTCCCCTGCGGAAGTGGGGAAAGTGGCTAGGGGGAACCGCCCTTCCACGGAGGTGGAAGGGACGGTAGCCAACCCGGGAAGAACCAGCAGCAAACCCGGGGAGGGCTGAGCAGACGAAAGAACAGTGCAGGGTCCTGTGTCGTTCCTCCACGAAGAGGGGGAGCGACATAGTGGTTACTAGGTATGAAGGGAGTTTGATAGGAGAAAGGATTCTGAGGATAGAAAACATAAAATATGAAGGTTCTGATCTGCTAACAATGAAGAAATGGAAATAAACATATATATTTTAAATGCATTAAGTTGGACAACCACAAAGATAAATTTCTTCACACTAGAATCTTCAGTTAAAAGTTTTTCTTTTAAGCATATGAAACAAGCACAAATTTTAATGTTAATGATTTAACTAGCAATATACCATCAGCATAGAATCCTATTTTTTAATCTGGCAAAACGGATAGTTTCTCAGATGGTTAAAACTTAGTTATGCAGCCTCTATAAACTTGGTAAAAATGAATTCATTTTTCTTGCAGAAAAAAACTATTTTTTTTCTTTCTCCGTAAGACTTAGTGTGAATAACTTGAGCATTGGTGTAAAAGTATTGACCAGATTGAAGATCTGTGTCTAAGGAGACTATTAGTGTCCCATCATCTGTTCTAGACTCCGGCATGCACCAGCGACAGTTCCTACCATCATGGAGAATACAGCAATCTTTAGTCCTGGTTCGGTAAGAAGTGTGGGGCCAAACAGAATTTAAGGATGGTTCTAGCTAAGCGGGAAGACTAGTTTACAACTCCCCAAATAGAAGCCTGTTTCCCCAAGATATGAGCAAGATTCATGAGCAAGAATAAAGACAAACTGGATTCACTTAGTTTAGCTGAAATGATTGATTGAATCGCAGATCTCATGCACTCACTTGGCCAACCTTTTGCCATCCATTGTATGACTGAAATTCACACAATCTTTAATAACAAATCCAACAGATATTAATAAAAGATTTTGTCTAATGACATTACCATAACTATAATTATTTAAAATATTATTTCAGAAACTCAAAATCACATCACTGTTATATAATAAAATACAATTGATATGCTCAATTGTTCTTTTTGAATGTATAAACCTAACAAAGCAATTGATGATTTTCTAGGGTACTGAAAATTAGAACTACTAAATATTAAAAGATTCAGAAAAAGAGTATCATGGAGGTTTCTCCTCCATTAAATTTTTGCTGGTTCATCACTGTTATTCAGCCTTCCATAGGACTTAGTAACAGACCAAGTTTTGAATTTAACATCCAAAAGTAACTAGTTCTGAACTGCAAAATAAAAGCCTTCTTTCCATATGACTATTAATAAATTAAAATTGATATGAATAACAGAGCAGAATACTAGCAGAAAAAAAATGCATGCAAATGAACAAAACAAATGCCTGGTAGGCACACATCATCTCCCAAATAAGAATTCAGGTTTCAAAGCATAATCTCCTTCCATTTTATTTATAATTAGATCTATACAGTAATGTCAAAATTCTCTCTAAAGTAACAGTGTATGATTCTCATCCCAGAGTATATGTCTTCAGACACAATGCTACTACAATAACTGTGTACCTGTTTTGTGATCATTATATTGACATCTGTCTCTTTAGGTAGAGTGCATTTTATGAGGTAAAAGTTAATATGAATTTTCTTCCCAGTAATATTCAGAATATGTATATCATTTAGTGGACTCTTGGTAAACTTATGTTTATGGATGTTGCTTGCATTATACTTCCAAATAAATCATACATTGCTTTATTTTAAATTTTGTTTATTTTCATTTAATTTGAAAGTCACAGAGTCAAAGACAGAGACAATGACAGAAAAGGGAAGGATCTTCTGTCTGCTGCTTTTTCCCTCGGATGCCCATGACAGCTGGAGTTGAGCTGGGTTGAACCAGGAGGCAGGAACTACTTCCAGCTCGCCCGTATGGGTGGCAGGGACCTAAGTACTTGCGTTGTTACCTGTTGTCTCCCTGGATGAGCATTAGCAGAAATCTAGAATTGGAAGTCAAGCCAAAAGTGAAACCTAGGCATCCTGATATGGGATGTAAGTGTCCGAAGTGATATTTATAGTTTTCATGGTTTTTAAAAATTCAGATAGAAAAGCTATAATTTTTACTACTTTTTCCCAAAAGTGACATCCAGAAATTAAAGTACTAGCATTAAATTTCTTTTAAAAAGCAATTTTTTTGGTAAATGAAATGTCTCATATTAGGATTATTATCAGTATTTTAGAGAGAATTTTAAATTTTTCTTAATTAAATTCAAAACTATAAATGAGGGATCTGGCGCTATAGGGTAGTGGGTAAAGCCTGAACCTGCAGTGCCGGCATCCCATATGGGCCCTACTTTGAGTCCCAGGTGATCCACTTCCGATCCAGCTTTCTGCTGTGGCCTGGGAAAGCAGTAGAAGATGCCCCAAGTCCTTGGGCCCCTGTGCCCACGTGGGAGACCTGAAAGAAGCTTCTGGCTCCTGGCTTCGGAGCAGCGCAACTCTGGTCGTTGTGGCCATTTGGGAAGTGAAACCAGCAGATGGAAGACCTCTCTTTCTGTCTCTACTTCTGCCTCTCCTTCTCTCTGTGTGTAACTCCAACTTTCAAATAAATAAACAAATCTTTGAAAAAAAAAAACTATACATGGACAAACTCATACTTTTTGGTTTTGAATTTAAGGATTGTATTGCATGGCTTTATTCAACATGGGTACATCACAAAATTAAGCTAAATTTGAAAAATAGTAACAAAGGAATCTATCCTCTCAAACGTAACATCTTAATAACTGGACAGAATTAATTATACCAATTCCCAATAATTAGTTAATTAATTGATTTTTTAATCCAACTGCTTAAGACAAGGAACACCCTAACCATGAACATGAACATTGTATATAGCTGTTAGTGCACATTCCAAGATAGAAAACGACTCTGTATCTATTACCTGACTCACTTGTTCCAGAGCTGCCTTAATGTTATTCACCCCTTATTTGCCCTTCAGTAAACTGTTGGAACTCTTTTAGAAGCCTGACTTCTTGATAATTTGGTAGTACTCCTGTCCTCAACATTTCAAATTAGGGTACGTCACATTTCAGTGAATAGAATTTTGTGGCTGGCGCCGCGGCTCAATAGGCTAATCCTCCATCTGTGGCACTGGCACACAGGGTTCTAGTACCAGTCGGGGCACCGGATTCTGTCCCGGTTGCCCCTCTTTCAGGCCAGCTCTCTGCTGTGGCCCAGGAGTGCAGTGGAGGATGGCCCAAGTGCTTCTCCCTGCACCCCATGGGAGACCAGGAGAAGCACTTGGCTCCTGCCATCAGATCAGTGCGGTGTGCCGGCTGCAGCGCACCGGCCATGGCGGCCATTAGAGGGTGAACCAACGGCAAAGGAAGACCTTTCTCTCTGTCTCTCTCTCTCTCATTGTCCACTCTGCCTGTCAAAAAATTTAAAAAAAAAGAAAAAAGAATTTTGTAAAAGCATATAGACTGTATTTCAGGATCTATTGGGTAAATCATTCCGTTTTTGTCATTTAATTATATGCATAATTATGGAGGAAAAATATATAAAAATCTGGATGTCATCACTGACTCTTTTCTCCCTTAATTGTGTACAACATTGATCATCAAATCCCATTGATTCTTCTCCTACATACCCCTCAGACTCCCCCTCTTTCCTGTGACTCCACTACACTCATATATTTCACACAACCATCACTCTTCCCACACTAATTAGAGCAGCATTTTACGTGGCACCTTCAATCCACTGGAGAGATTAAAAGAAACTTATTCATTAATTCATTTCAATAACTGTTTTCTCTGAAACACTGTTGAATGTTTCACTGCTTTGTCTCGATTCCTGGGTGGACCAAGCTCTCCACCTGACATTGCCACCCGCTGGAATGAGTTGTACAATGGTGCAGAGAGATTGGATGGTAGCTGCAGGCATCCTTCCACATTCTTTTAGGCTATGTATTTCATGAAATCTGCATAAATATAGATAAAGTGGATTTGTCAGCCTACATCATCCAAGAAATGATGTGAATATGAAAAGCAGAATTAAATCTAAAACTAGTTGAATTCTGAGAGCAAAGGAAGAGAACAGCTGTTAACTTTACCAGTTCTGAATCCCAACAAATGCAGGTAAAGAAAGAGCAAATAAAAATTATCAATTTGTCAAGTAGGTTTTAAAACTAAAGGCATTTTCATCTTAAATATGAATAAATGATGGACTGAATGCAATAATGTCTTTAGATATTGATCAATCTTACTACCAGAAAAAGAGTTTGTTTATAAATATTTATTGTATTTTGGATAATAAATGAGTAGGAATAAAAATTATAAGAGGAGTATATTTTTATATATTAAATTAAATTCACAATATATAAATTGTAAGCAGTTGCTTAAAAGTGACAAATATTTTCCAGGAATCTATAATGAAAATTGCTTTGAAATGTGAGTTAGTTATACAGAAAATGTTTTTATGCATTCATTAGAAAAATTACTCCCATAGCCATGAATTTTTGAAATACATAAATCAAGATAGCAAAGGTTCTATTAGTCAACCACAAAATATGTATAAGGCCTGTTATGCACCATTTGTTGTTAGTCCCAATGTTAAAACAGTCAATTAGGTACAGCATGTTCTTAAAGGAGCTCAGGGTCCCTTGGCTGCACACAAGGCAATAGCTATCATTATCTGGGAAAAATTGCATTAATAAAGAGTGAAATCCCTAGTTTGGGGACACATGCTCTCTTACACTATCAGCTGAGATCTCAGTTGCATGCAAACACATCCTAATAAGAATTGCAAATTGAATTATTTCTTCTATCAAATATTCTCCACTAAGTACCTCTGACAATAAAACTGCAAATGTTTTTCCTGTTTTCTTGGTGTGTGTGTCACCTAAAAAGGATTGTTTTTCACACTTCAGGATTCTTTTTCAAAGTGTCTCCCCTGTGTTTTTTTGTAGTGATTTCATAATTTCAGGTCATTCATTTAGGTCCTTGCTTCCTGTTGAGTTTATTTTTGTATATATAAAGAAGTAGAGATCTAATTTCATTTTTCTACACGTGTATACCCAGTTTTGTCAAGACAATTTCTTGTAAAAACTGACCTTTCTATAATGTATGTTCTTGACATTTGTCAAAAATCATTTATCTTAACGGATTTGGATTAATTTTGGGGTTTTCTATTCTGTTCCATTGATCTATGTAACATTTTAATGTCAGTCCAATGCTGTTTTAATTACTACAGATTTGTACTATGTTTTTAAATACATCTTGAAGTTAGCAGCATTCACAATAGCCAAGACATCAACTCAGCCATGGTGCTCATTAACAGATGAATAAAGAAAATGTGGTATTCATACACAACAGGGTATTATTCAGTCATAAAAAGAAGTGAACTCAGTCATTTGCAGGAAAATCGATGGAGCTGAGGACATCATGTTAAGTGAAATACACCAGACACAGAAAGACAAAACAAAACAAAAAATTCAACCTGAACACAGAGTACTAATTAGTGGAGGCTGTCAGGGAATGGAGGAAATTTTCATAAATCAGAGTCAGATATAAGAAATAAGTTCCAGCGTAGTGTGGCGACTGTATTTCATAGTAACCTAGTATGTATCTTATTTATTTATGTATTTATTTATAATTCATTTATTTATTTGAAAGTCAGAATTAGAGAAAGAGAGAGAGAGAATCTTCCATCAGCAGGGTCAGTCCCCAGATGGCTGCAATGGCTGGAACTGGCCAAAGTCAGGAGCCAGGAACTTCTTTCAGGTCTCCTACATAGGTGACAAGGGCCCAAGTACTTGGGACATCTGCTGCTGCTTTTCCCAGGCCAGGGATCTGGATTGGAAGTGGAGCAGCCAGGACATGAGCCAGTGCCCATATGGGATACATGCTTTGCAGGCGGTAGCTTTATTCTCTGTGCCACAGAGCTGACTTCTATTATGTATGTAATGAGTAAATAGATGAAAAGAACTCCAAACCTCCAATAATAAAACAATGCCAAAGAAGGGGAAATGTTGAATACCCTGATTTGATCAGTGTACATTGTGAACATGTAATAAAATAAAGAGCACAAATACAAACAGTTATTTTTAATAATAACATTTTAAAATTTAATGATAAAATTTTTAAATGATTTACTTATTTATGTGAATGCTTATATTAGGGCATGAAATCCTTTTTGGGGGCAAACTTGTAACACAGCAGTTAGTTTAAGTACTGAATCTGGCTAATATCCTGTGGGGTGGATTAGTTGTAAATGTGCATAAAGTGGGCCTATATGCAACCATTCACAACACAAATTGTTATGGCAACACACTAAACTAAATAAAATGTGAAATAAAATAATCGACAAAGAAAAGTCTGCTTGTTTCCGTTTTAGGTTGTTTATCAAACAAGGCATTGTGCTCCTTTTCCAGCCGTTCTTCAATTTCAAGGAGTTGTAAGGTTACTTAATGGAATTCTCCATTATTGAAGTTTTTGCTATTGCTTCTTCCTTAGTAACCAAGCAACAAGTGTCCTATTTGACTCCATCTGAACACAAATGAATCTAATACAATGAAAGGAAACATATGCTAAAATAGCCAAGATATGATTTTGTAGTATGAGGTTATCTAGTTCTTTAGTGATATATTATCCCCTATTGTAATCAACTCATCAATTATATATCCAAGTAGATAAAAAAGTATGAAAGATGTAAGTCTAATTAATGGTTTTACCTTGTGTCAGACAATGGCCCTGTGGTTTGTACCAACACATTATGTAACAAAATTCGTATAAAGTGATGCCCTCTTGATGTCCATCAAAAATCCTATTATTTTATGAAATCAAAGTGTATTCTTTTTAAAGATATGGAACACATCTACAAGGAGTAAACAATAAAGCGATTATTTGTAGTAAAACTGTAAAGACAATTAAAGCCATCAGGAAATGGAGGAAGTAAGGTAGATGCAGACTACAGTTACATTCCTTATCCTAGTTCTCACAATTTCCATTTTATCTCTGACAGATATTTTCCAATAATCAGTTCTTATACTGCAATAAATGCAGAGGGAGTTTAAAATTTAGTTCTAGAAAGCAAGAGGCAATGGAAGGAAATTTCATGCTGCTTCTATATTGTTTCTTTGAATTGGACACTGTGCATCTGTTATATGTTGGTTACATGGGGAAGACTATTTATATTTTATATTCTTTCTAGTTTATAGTCAAAATATGATGATAATAAAGATCATGTTATTATCTGCTTTGAAAATCATCAATGATGCTTTAGTAGATGCAGCACAAGGGTCTGAAATATTAGCATGGCATTTGGTACTATCCATAATCTGTTCTCTGTGCTTTCAGTCCCATTCATGTGCTGCTTTCCACGCAGCTGCTTCCCTTACCTATAGCCATGACAATTTAACCCATTGCAACGTGTGGACATTTCCTTCCTTGCTATATAAATTTGATCAAGGTAAGATTTTTGCCTCTTCAAGTCTCTCCTCTATTCTGATTGCCCTAATGCCTAGAAGTACCTCAGAGTTTTCTTCTTCTTCTTCTCCTTCTCCTTCTCCTTCTCCTTCTCCTTCTCCTTCTCCCTCTCCCTCTCCCTCTCCCTCTCCCTCTCCCTCTCCCTCTCCCTCTCCCTCTCTCTCTCCTTCTCCTTCTCCCTCTCCTTTTCTTCCTTCTTTTTTGAAAAACACAGAAATATAGTGAGAGGCAGGGAGAGACTATCCATCTGCTGGTTTACTCCACAAATGCCCATGATAGCTGGGAATGGGCCAGGCCAAAGGAACTCCATCCAGGACTCCAGCATGAATTTCAGATAACCCAAGAATTTGGGCCATCAACTATTTCTATCCAGGTATATTAGTAGGAAGCTGTATCAGAAGCAGAGGCGGGACTCAATCCTAGACATTCCAGTACAGGATGTGGGTATCCCAAGCTTGACTTGCTATTCCACAATGCACACTACTCACGTTTAAAGTTTTATCAGGACATTTGGCTGTAAATAGTTTTCTGATTTTGATACATGGAGACTGACTGTTACATTTAAATGATCTTCTAGTCACTCCTGACAGCTATCAGAATGAATGTCATATTCAATTTCATTTAATTGCTTATGTTTGTTTCTCCTTAGTTACAATTAAGGTAGGAATAACATTGAATTCAGTTGTGTGGGTCAACTGTAGAGTATCATTTCTGATAGAATTGAAATCCACAAGAGTTGTAGAATGAGCTGAAGATAACACATTGAGATGGTGGACAATAGAAACATGAGTGTTTGAGAACTGGGAATCCACTCAGAGAATAAATGCAATGATATGTGTCACTGTGTAGTTTCTGTGTAAAGAAAATGAACGCAGAACAGAGAGGAGACAGGAAATGAACTCTAAACCAGAACAGATTTATTCGCAGAGGTGACCGACTGCCAGAGTGCACACAGACAGAACACATGGCAGGGGGCAGCGTCCTCTGTGGGCTGGGCTTTATACAGCTTAGGGTGGGCTAAGGGCCCCAGAGGCGGGATGGGGGCGTGGTAGACGGAGATGAGTTTCTCCATACAAGTTTTTCAGGCTTCATGCAGGCTTTCAAACCTGGAAAAGAATGCAGGGGGTGGGGGGTGGAAATAATACAGGATGTGAAACTGAACTTGATAGGATGTAGGGATAAGGGGTGAATTCTAGATTTCAATAGATTCAGAGGTAAGGGGACTATTTCAGTTTTATCTACTTTTGGGCAAGGAGCTAGGATGGCTGAGGTTTATGTCCTTCTCCCATCAGTCTTGACTCTGAGTATAGATGAGGAGATGGAACGCCAGTTTCTTTCTGGCTACTTCCTGCCCTTACAGGGTATTGACACTCTTCTGGCTACTTCCTGCCCTTACAGGGTATTGACACTCTTCTGGCTACTTCCTGCCCTTACAGGGTATTGACACTCTTCTGGCTACTTCCTGCCCTTACAGGGTATTGACACTCGGCAGGGTATCTGTACTCTGGATGGGCTTGATTGAAGAAGAAGAGCAGCCTGTGTTGTTGCTTTGAGATGACTTGGGATGGAATAAATTCACTCTGACTGCAAATTTGTGTCCTGTCTCTTCTCTGTTCTGTGCCCCTTTTCCTTCCATCGTGTATTCCTTCAAACACTGGGCAGTGCAGGGGATGGGATAACCCAGCAAAATGTGGATAAGAAGCCTAAGTGAATGTTGAGTAAAATTATGCATAATAATTTATAACATTATGATTTTAGTGATTTAATAATTTAATAATGGACAATTATTCCATAGAATAGGTTTCCAAAACTGAAGCCAAGCCAAGACTGTGTAAACATTTTAAGGTTCTTGACACTCATTGCCACCAGCAGCAGTGCGTGTTGCTACAAAACACTGTTGAGATTCGGGAATGGGTTCTTTGTCCTTACAGACAGCATTTGCTGGAAGAGAGAATTCTTCCATCCTCTGGTTCACTCCCAAAATGGCCATAACAGCTAGAGTTGAGCTGATCTGAAGCCGAGAGCCAGGAGTTTCTTCAGGGTTTCCCATGCAGTGCAGGGAGGGTCCCAAAGACTTGGGCCATCTTCTACTGTTTTCCCAGGCCATAGCAGAGAGCTGGATAGGAAGAGGAGCAGATGGGACATTAACCGGTGTCCATAAGTGATGTTGGCACCACAGGCAGAGGTGTGGCCCCCTATGCCACAGCACCGGCCCTTGGGTACCCTCTCCTAATTCTGAGCCTTTTAATAACCATTGCTACACGTGGAGTGTTTTGACTAGAAATAATTCTCAAAGTGTCTAAGCAAACTATATATATATATATATATATTTTTTTTTTTTTTGGACAGGCAGAGTGGACAGTGAGAGAGAGAGACAGAGAGAAAGGTTTTCCTTTTGCCGTTGGTTCACCCTCCAATGGCCACCGTGGCCAGTGCGCTGCGGCCGGCGCACCGCGCTGATCCGATGGCAGGAGCCAGGTGCTTATCCTGGTCTCCCATGGGGTGCAGGGCCCAAGGACTTGGGCCATCCTCCACTGCACTCCCTGGCCACAGCCGAGAGCTGGCCTGGAAGAGGGGCAACCGGGGCAGAATTTAAGCACAATATTTTGAATAATTTTCTTAAGCAAATTTTAGGAAGGATTATTAGCAAAATATTTTATAAATGTTTTTCCCTGAAAGCAAACTAATCAGTAAGAAGTGACTCTTACCTTATCTTACTTACTAAACTCATTTTATCTTTATCTTATTTAATTGTACTTCACTTATTTTTTCCAGATTTAGGCATGGTAAATGTGAAATGAAAGTACAAATTTATAAAATATTATAGAAATGATACCATTATTAAAATATGTTTTTGGGGAGTGAACCAGCGGATGGAAGACCTCTCTCTCTGCCTCTCTCTCTCTCTCTGCCTCTCTCTCTCTGCCTCTGCTTCTCTGTGGCGCTGCCTTTTAAATAAATAAACCTTTAAAGCCATGTTTTTGTAGACAATGTTTGTTATTCAGTGCTTCTTCTAAAAGTTAGCTTACGTAAAATTTATAGTGTCCTAAAGAAAAATATTCCCACGGGCAAATATCTCTCAAGGCAGATGTCTTTTGTCATCAATAAATTAAAATTCTATATATTGTTCTTCTTCTCTGTTTAACTGAATTCTTTACATGCCACAAACATAAGTTTGGATTTCAGGTCTAGAAAAATTATTTAAGCATAATAAATACCAATTTCCTCTCTTTTGTAAAAACTCAGTGCTTGTAAGGTATGACACTAGTTTAATACAGGCAAGAGCACTGTCACACTGGCCAGGACGTTACCAGCCATGGGTCAGGTGTTGACACCACCCTCATGGTGCCCATTATTATGTAGCACACTCTGCAATTATTCAGTGAGCTTACTGTTCATCTATAAATGCTATGCTTTGAAAAAAGGACATTTTGCATCTTACTGTAGTAAACTCTAAAATGTAATTCCATGTGAACATTTCTGCATTAGAGAACATTTTCTAGACATTAAAGGAAATGCAGGTGCATAGACATCCAGCACCGCAGAAGTGGACAGCTGTCTTCCCAAAGCTGAACAGGCTTCAATCCCACCAGAATAAAAGTGTCCTGCTTCTCCAGTCCTTCATAGAGGAAATCACAATTCAATCTTATTTAAAAGTCACTTTTTCATAGAGAGGCTCACCTCATTACACGTGGAAGGATAAAGCACATCAGCACAACATTTAATTCATTTAATGAAAGTGGAAGGGGGCATTTCTTCAGGACTGAGCAAAATCACCAAGTATATACACAAGATAGAGTGCTTCCATTAAGTCTATTTGTATCAATAACAGCAGATTATACGGTGACCTTTTCTTTAGCTGCCTTGGTTTCTCCATTTTTAATCATTATGCAAGATTTGGTAGAAATCCTTGCTGGCACTTCACTCCTCAGGGGGCCATTAAGACAGCAGTGGATTCACTGGAAACTGAAAATCATCTCACTTTACTGCCTAACATGACAGGAGAGAGGTCCACGTATTTAGACCGTCAAAGCACTCTTCCAAAGTTCAGTAACAAGAATCTATGAAGTTGTGCTTACAGAAAAGTACATAACCCCAAGAATATAAAATACACATATCCAAAATATGACAGTTAGCTATAATTAATATTGCATTATGCAAAATATAGAGCAATAGTCCTATAATTATAATTTTTCATATTTGTATAACTGGTTCCTAAAAATCTGTTTTTGCTTTTTTTCCTCTACCTAGTTCTAAATTGCATATCAAAAATATATTAACTTCTGTAAGAGCTCTTGTTTTCACAGATGAAGAAACAAATTAGAACTTTTTAAAATTTTTTATTTTATATTTAAGTTTTTTTCTGATTTTCTTTTTCAGCTTTTTCTTTCTGAACATGATTATTTTTTGTATTTTAAAGAATATTTCTAATAAGCTGGGATGAATAACTTTGTACTAAACTTTATAGACATAACTGACTTTATCTTTTTACAACACTTTATAGAAATATATTACTGATCAAAAGGTAAGAATGCTTGTGGACATATTGCCAATAAGATTATCACCACCATCAGTAGTTTGTAATCGTGACTTATGTAAGGTGTACAAAATGGTATTTTTATATACACACAATAAAATAACTGTGACGGGGTCGGTGCTGTGGTGCAGCAGGTTAAAGCCCTGGCCTGAAGTGCCAGCATCCCTTATGGGCACCAGTTCTAGACCCGGCTGCTCCACTTCCAATCCAGCTCTGCTATGGCCTGGGAAAGCAGTAGAAGATGGCCCAAGGCTTTGAGCCCCTGCACCCTTGTGGGAGATCCGGAAGAAGCTCCTGGCTCCTGGCTTCAGATAGGTCCAGTTCTGGCCATTACAGCCATTTGGGGAGTGAACCTGCAGATGGAAGACCTCTTTCTCTGTCTCTATCTCTCTCTGTAACTGTGTCTTTCAAATAAATAAAATAAATCTTTAAGAAAAATTATGACTTTCAAAAGGGCCTGTTCCTGAACACGTGCTCTCTTGGCTTCTTTCTTCTCTCTTGGCTCCTCTCTTCCTCTCATCTCTCTTCTCTCTCCTCTCTGTCTCTCCCTCTCTTACAGTCTCCTTCTCTCTTTCTCCCTCTTTGCCCCTTCCCTCCGGTCTACTGGGTTTTCCCCAATAAACCCTTTCCCTTAAAAAAAAAAAGAAAAATTATGACAACAAGAAAATTAATACTGTGTCATTTTAAATAGCTATCATGTATGTATGTGTAAGCCTATGCGTGTGGTAAGAGCATGTAAAATCTATGCTCTTAGCATATGCTTCTAGCAAATGATATTTTAAAAAAAATATTCCTGTATTTATTTTAGAAACAGAGAAAGAGAGGTTATAGCTATTGGTTTATCCCTCAAACGCCTACCATGAAGCCAGGAGCTGCTAAATCAATCCAAGTTGGAGCCTAATTTCTTTAGCCATTACTGTTGCCTACCAGGATATGCCATAGGATGTTGTCGGGATCTATATCTAGGAATTGACCCAAGGACTCTGATATGGGACATGGGCATGTGTAACCACTAGGCCAAGTTCTCACTGTACATTGTAATATTTTTACTGGTAGTTGTTATGCTGTGCGCAATATCTCTAGGTTTATTCATCTTGTATATATATGATATTGTACACTTTGATCTACGACTTTTCATTACTGACTTCCTCCCCTCCCGTTAATCACTCTTTTATTCTCTGTTTCTGTATACTTGACTTTTTTTTTTTTTTTTTTGGATTCAACATATGTTGATGTCTGCATCATTTGTTTTCTGTGTCTGGGTTATTTCACGAAGCCTAATGCTCTCCAATTTCATTCATGTTGACAAAATGTCAGACTTTCTTCTAAGTTCAATAATGTTCCATTGTGTATAAACCACATTGTTTTCATCTATTCTTTCACTGATAGACCTTAGGTCGGTTCTCTATTTTGGCTGTTGTGAAAAATGCTGCAATAAACATGGGAGAGCAAAAGTCTGTTTGACAAACTGATTTTACAGTTTTTGGTTATATAACCAATACTGAATTGTTGGATTATACGAGTATGGTCGATGTGTCCTCAGTTTTTAGAGGAAATTCCGTACAGATTTCCATAGTAGAGGTGCCAATCTACATTCCACAGCATCCATGAGTTTCCATTCTCCATATGTTCATTCATAATCGTTGTCTGCTGCCTTTTTGTATAAAGTATGTATTACTCAAGGTATGTGCCATTGGCTACTGGAACAACAACCTCCACCATCTTCAGCAAAGGTTTGTTTTTCTTTTATATTAATGTCTAATGAAGGGTGACAATTGGAATGCTTTCTCTCCTTCAATTTCCTTGTCTATTAAATACTCACATGTTTTCACCAGATTCAGAGAGACAGAGAGAGAGAGAGAGAACAGCTGTACAATGAGTAGTTTCAGAAACCAGACTAGCGGTTGCACACGCCTTTTCCCCACATCCTACTTTTTCGACCCCATCTCCACTTATTTGTTAGTGGTAAGATATTAGCTTCTGGCATTTTCCCCCAAGAACAAGACAACACCAGTGTTAGTGAAATAAATATTCTCTGTAACAACAGATTTCTCTTGGATATTATTTCTGTAGACTAATAGACTTCAACTTCAGTTGCATATCTTCTTTGAGGAAAATATTTATTACTAAGTATTTTTAAAAAGTATGGTCATTGTGGATATATCTTTATTCAATCATTAATAATAAGAAGAAACAACATGAGATATGGATCAAAAATAAGATGAGATTATACTTTACATCCACACCTAAAAAGGTATTTCAAAAAGTTTAGATTAAAATGGAATAAAAGGATGTTTATTTTGATGCAAAATTTTTGAAATCCATGAATTGTTTCTATAATATGTCTTTTCATGAACTTTATGAATATCCCTCGTTTGTATATTTAAAAATTTCCATACCAAAATAAACATTTTTATTCCACTTCCATGAACCTTTTGAAATATAAAGAAATAAATCTGGGACTCTGTCTACATATGTACAAATAAACACCTTTACAACACCCTCACAAATGCCACTTTGATTTCACTCTTCTAGACCTCAGCTCCAGAACCCCAGCACGTGTTTGTGAATGCAGCTTCCTGTTGACATGGTTACCTGTCTGTTCAGTGTCACTGAAGGGGCAGTAAAAGCTTGATTCTACCCCTTCTTCAACATCTATTCCATAAGCAGACCTTCCCATATTATCTTCAAAAGAAAAGCAACATCTGATCATTTTCTGATCATCTCTTTCTTCCTCACTCGTAAAATTAGCCTCCCAGCTATTCTCTCCTTTCAGACTTGACAACTTGAGTTTACTTGCAGAGCGTTCAGAGTGGTCCTGAAAAGATTAAGTTACTCCTGTCACTTCTCTGATCAAAACCCTGCAATGTCTTTTCATCTTACTAAGAGTTAACGTCAAATCCCTCACAGTCTTCTGCTGAATCCCACTTGATCTGCCTCAGACGGTTCGGCTCTGACCTCTCGTGTCCTCTCCTCTCCTCTCACTTTCTCGCTCCCCTTCATCCAGGCTGTGCCTTCTGCCACAGGACTCTGCAGCCTGGCCTGCGGTTCACTGCCTCACCTCCATCAAGCCTTGCTCTACTGATGTCGTCCCACCGTGGCCTCCTTTGACTCATCTGCTCAAATAATATCAGAACCCGGAACTCCCAGCATGTGTCAGTCCCCTTCTGTAGAGCTGTTACCACCAAAATTATCACCCCCATGTTGAAGTACTGTCTGTGTGCCTTTCAGTATTTCCCAGTAAGATTCTCTGTCTATCTGCCTGTTCCCAGCTGCTTCTCAGAGTCTCACGTGATAGGAGACAGCCCGCCTTCCCTTCAGTTCTGTGGTCCGCTGACCTGTGGGACTTCAAGAGGATGCACATTGTGCACAAGTGCAAACAATAAGAGCAGTCATGTGGTTGCTGTTAATAAAATGGTGCAGTCTTATCTACGGCACGATCTACACGCTGACACCATCCTAGATTCTAGCACCAGCTGCCATTGCTGGAATCCAGGTGGCCACACGGCCCAACTGCTGTCGTCAAGCTCCACCCCCATCCTGATGGGATTCGCTGCTCCTACTTCCCTGCCCGCCCCCTGGCAGCATTTTAAAAGGACCTGTTCCTAAACATGTGGCTCTCTTTCTCTCCATCTCCTGATTTTTTGTCTCTCTCTGTCTCTTAATCTCTATCTGGATCTCTCTCTTACACTCTCCTTCTCCCTCTTTTTTCCTTCTTCACCCCTTCCTTCTGGTCTGTTGGGTTTCCCCCAATAAACCCTTCCCCTTACTCTAGTGTTTGGTGTGTTTTGTGGTGGCCTGACAGTTGCACGGTTGCAGCCTTGTAATTTGCTCTCTGACATGAAAACTCTCCTAGATGGAGAGAAGGCCTCCTTAACCAAGTTCACATCATTTGCGTGTAACTGCATAGAGCATGATATTGTTTCTGACAGTCACTAAGATTTCTTTTTTGTTTGTTTCCTTTTCGATCCTATTGCTTCTGAAGCATAACCTGCCAAAGTAGGCTAACACACTTGAAGCAGCCTATCTTTTAATTACTTTATATGTGCTAGATCGTATGCTTCATAATTACAACCATTTTGTGGATTTTGCACACTGATATTTCCCCAGTGCCTAGAGAGTGCTATCATAGTGAGTTCTACTAAGTAAACATCTGTTTAAAGAGTTAATATTTAGGATGATATCTGATATCACTGAAATTGGAGGGAGAACAACCTTGGCAGAATTGGTTTAACTGAAGCCCAAGTTCATTCTAACTCACTCAATTATGAGTGAAATTTTATATAGTATTAATTCAAAGCCCAATTCTCAGGTGTCTTCCAAATTATTTGCAGTTAAATTATTGCAGTTTATTATTTTTATTGCCTGATGACTTGCATATTAATCCACAACAGCTAAAACCTAAGTGGATATTAACCCTGGATAGAAAGGCTTCCTCCAGAAAGAATTTAAGGCTTTATAAGGTTTTATAGGATACATAGTCTCTTGTTGTTGTTGTTGTTGTTGTTGTTTTTATAGGCAGAGTTAGACAGTGAGAGAGAGAGACAGAGAGAAAGGACTTCCTTCCGTTGATTCACCCCCCAAATGGCTGTTACAGCCGATGTGCTGCGCTGATCTGAAGCCAGGAGCCAGGTGTTTCTTCCTGGTCTCCCATGCGGGTGCAGGGCCCAGAGACCTGGGCCATCCTCCAATGCCTTCCCAGGTCACAGCAGAGAGCTGGACTGGAAGAGGGGCAACCGGGACAGAACCGGTGCCACAACTGAGACTAGAACCTGGAGTGTCAGCGCCGCAGGTGGAGGATTAGCGTAGTGAGCTGCGGCGCCAGCTCATAGTCTCTTCTACAGTTTCCTAAAACTTAGTATCATGAAAAAATAGACGTAGTTAATAAGATTTTATTTTTTAGTCCAGTTTCCGATTTAAAAATTCATTTTATCATTGTAGACAGTTTTATGCCAAATGAATCAGTAGTGAATGACAAATTTGAAATGGAGAGAAGGGGATAGATTGGTCCTCTCCACTTACCCATCCTCAGTTCTCTGGGAAGGAGCTGTCATTTCAAACACCTGAGAAATGCAGTACATGATTCCTAAGGTTCCTGTGGGTCTGTGAGACCATGCTTCTTCAGAAAACTGCCTGCTTCATGGCTGAGCAGCACTACAGAAACCTGGCTGTTATTTCTACATTGCTGAAATGAACCATAGCCTTCCCCAGAATCTTGCTCTCTATGAGAGCTCCCTTAAAATTGTGTGAAAGTTATTGATATCCTCAAATATTTTCTGTGGAAATCTTTAGTCCTCTGAACTTGTCATCCTTCCATTGTAGTGTATGATGTAAGAGAAGCAGCATTGTAACAAATGCAGCTGTGACTGTTGAATAACAACCCACCCTATTTTATTTTTTTATTTTTTTTTTTATTTTATTTTTTTTTTTTTGACAGGCAGAGTGGACAGTGAGAGAGAGAGACAGAGAGAGAAAGGTCTTCCTTTGCCGTTGGTTCACCCTCCAATGGCCGCCGCTGCAGCCGGCGCACCGCGCTGATCCTGGCAGGAGCCAGGAGCCAGGTGCTTTTCCTGGTCTCCCATGGGGTGCAGGGCCCAAGCACCTGGGCCATCCTCCACTGCACTCCCTGGCCATAGCAGAGAGCTGGCCTGGAAGAGGGGCAACCGGGACAGAATCCGGCGCCCCAACCGGGACTAGAACCCGGTGTGCCGGCGCCGCAAGGTGGAGGATTAGCCTATTGAGCCACGGCGCCGGCTCAACCCACCCTATTTTAAACATGTGAAGCGAGCAGAGTCAGGTCTATTGGACTTGAGGATGGTAATCATTTTGAGGCTTTGCCCTCCTCCATTGGTGACTTCATTGCTTAGCATGTAGACTGTTAGGGTCCGAAAACGCCCACCATCCGAGGAATGACTCCAAGAGACTTTCTCTCATGCAACCAGCAAAGGGTTAAAGATTTATTGATACAACATGTTGGGGCTCCCTGAATATACAAGGACAGAGGAGCCTCGAGGAACTAAAGTATAGGGTTTATAAAGGCAAAAACCGCAAAATCGGGAGGGGGAAAGAATACACGGTTGCTAAGCGGTTGCTAAAATCTCACAATCAGCAATTATGATCTTAAGACATAGACAAATCACATCTTCATTATTAGCCCAGGTAACCCAGGTGCAACCTTTCTACTTTTAAGCTTGAGCAATCATGCTAGGGGGTTTTTGTGCTCTGCCAAGGGTGATGTAGTGCACTGCTATTGTCTGACTATTTGAGATCATAGTTTCAGACCAGAGTCTCATGGTGGGTGGGGGGGGTGCTTTCCCAGAATGGAGTCTCAAGTGCTCCAAAATGGAGTCCCTACTGTCAAGGTGCTACTTCACTCTGTCTTGTTTTCACAGCTGCACCAGGAAGGTTTAAACCTGTAAGCTTAAGCTTAACTTTTTACACCCGCACATAAACAATTTTAACTCTTCATAGACAAGCTTCAGCCTCTTGTGGTCTTTTTGTGATTTGATGAATTAGAACATAGACATCTCACAGGCACACGTTTTAAATACTTGACAACGGTAAATATCAACGAGTCTCACAGAGTGCTCTATGACCAGAAGATAAGTCAGGAAGCCTAATCCCATGAGAAAGTGATGAAATCAAATGGAAACTGGATTTCTTGTGCTACCAGGAAGATCCACTGAGAAATGCCCCCAAAACAATCTGAATTGTGGTTTCCTAAGGCACTAAATTGTTGGGGACAGACACAAAGACCAAGGGAAGGGAAAACCAGGATGAGATCACGAAAGTCATCAGACATCTTCTCCATCTCTGCAATGGAATTGTTCATGCAAGAATTGCGAGGTTCACTTCATGTCTCCTCTCCATGAGTTTAAGCTCATTGAGATTCTCTACTGTTCTGTTGAGTACAATTTCTCTTCCACCTGTAAAATAATATTTAGAATATTATTCAATACTTTCAATGAATCCTTACTAGGAGGTCCATGAGTTGATCAATAGAAGAGAAGGTCTCCGGATGCTCAAATTAGTAGAAAAAAAGTTGTGAATGAACAGATGAACAGACTAACTCTTCAAAACTTAATGAAAATGGTGTAAAATTACAGACATAACTAAATTCTTTTCTTAAAAATCTGTTTTCTTGTGTGAAGACAGCATGTTTTATCTCTTTTAAAGGAGAGTCATTGAATATTAACCACATGTACATAACATGGCTCAGTTTGGTAGCATAAGTTAGGGAAAATTTCATAAGGGTAATGTAAATGATTAATGTGTGATAGTTAATTACTTGATAATTAAAAGAAGGCATTAAAATATAGTCCCTGTTTTGAATCTTAAAAAATGTCTAAGTTGATACAAAGTTGTGGAGGTAAAAAGTTAAAAGAGCAATTAATGAAATTATAAAGCTAGACCGATACTGAAGAAAATTTGTATTACTGTGAAATTTATTAAGCAGTAGTCCAGGCTCGTTAAGGAATGGATATTCTCTGAATCATTTAAAAACCAAGTGAATTGAACACTTAAGAACTCCCTAAAGGGAAGATTCTTTTATCAGGAACATAACTGAATAGATTACCTGTACAGCTCCCAATCATTAGATTTCTTAGATTATCAATCTTTGAATAAAAATGTATATAAATCTAATAGTCTCTTGATAGCTACATATTACATAGAATCTATTTAATGGAAAAAAATGGATAAATGTTATACAATATTAAATTTCAGATTACAGTAAAATGTAATCCTCAAGTTGTTTCTTAAAATACTATTTATTAATTTATAAGTGCTAATATTAACTTTTCTGGTTAGAATTTTATTTTACCTGTTTGACAGATAAATGCTTTTATTAAATCATTATATTTTCATTTAATTAATAATAACTGACACCTTTAAAATTGGAGGAAGAGATTTCTCATTTAAAATAAGAAAAAAGTGAGAGTGAAATATATACCTATATCTTTCTGTCTATATTTGTGTGTGTGTGGGTGTGTGATATCCTTCTTTCTCTCTATTGACAACAAGGGTAAAAGGTTTACTTTTTGCAACCTCAGTCTAATCCATCCACAAGGCCAAATGAAGTTCATTGAAAATAGAATGACACATTAGTGTTTGGTCAGATTGGCTCCATTGCTTCATTTTTAGGACTGTCACAAGGGAAATGTTACTGTAGGCATTGCAACCTATGACATCAGTAGTTTTTGAGAGACAACACAGACCTTCCTTCATGTGGAGTAACTGGCTGTCACTGAACTGTCACTAAGTCTTCTCCACTTAAACCTGCAGAAGAGTACATTGAAGAGTCCAGATCACTTGGAAATTAAAAGCATGAGATATTTGTAATCTGTGATTAATATACTTTATTGCAAAATTCAGTTAACAAAGTGCCTTGGAAGGTGTTTAATATCAGTGTTGATGAATAGCAAACTGAAATTTACACTGTGTTTAGATTATTTATGAGTAGAATTAAAAATTTGCTTTTGAATATGCAACCACTCAGATGTTGAGTCAAGGACATTGTTTCTTCAAAAAAGGAGTAATTGGGGGCTGCTGCTGGGACTCGGCAGACTAAACCACCACCTGCAGTGCTGCTTTCCCTGTGGGCACTTGTATGAGTCCTGGCCGCCCCACAGCTGCCTGCAATGTGCCTGGAAAAGCAGCATAAGATGACTTGAGTCCTTGGACCACTGCAGCCACATGGGAGACCCAAAAAAAGCTCCTGGCTTCAGCCTGGTCCAGTCCCATCCATTGCCACCATTTGGAAAATGAACCAGCTGATGGAAGTTTCATTCTCTCTCTCTCTTTCTCTCTCTCTCTCTCTCTCTCTCTCTCTCACACACACACACACACACACACACACACTTTCTCTCTGTAACTCTGCCTTTCAAATAAATAAATAAATATTTTAAAGAAGGGAGCAGTGGAACCAAATGTGCCATTCTGTTTTCAATGAGTATTGTTTGGCTTTATGGATTGATTTGACTAAGGGTACAAAAGGTAAGCCTGTTACCATTGTTATGAAGAGAGGGAAAGAAAAGTATCACCCATCCGCAGAGTGCAACCCCTGGGCCTGAAAAAAATACACAGAGAGGAAAAGGATGGCTTCTTTTGTCTCTGAATCATTGCAGAGATATATGCCATGAAACACTTGCCATTGTGCAATGAAATGGGGCATTTTGGAGGGAAGCTTGCAGTAAGTACGAGACAATGCAGTTCAGAAAGGAGAAAAGCTCTTTGGGGTTGGTGTGTGTGTTCTGTATCTGAAATATTTCTCAACATAGTAATGAGCATATAATATGGAGAATTTTTTTTTCTTTTAGATGAGAGTCATGAATTACTCGTTTCTCAATCTGAAACAACCAGATATACAGTGTGTTTTTATTAGGTGTTCATCAAGTCCTTTCATAGCAGTTTGTCATTTTAAAATGTAGAGTATAAAATACTGTTTCAGTACTAGTTATAGCATTACTTCACATTGGACAACACATTAAGGACAGATCCCACATGAGGAGTAAGTACACAGTGACTCCTGTTGTTGACTTAACAATTTGACACACTTGTTTATGGCATCAGTAATCTCCCTAGGCTCTAGTCATGAGTTGCCAAGGCTATGGAAGCCTTTTGGGTTTGCTGACTTCGATCTTATTCTGACAGGGTCATAGTCAAAATGGAAGTTCTCTCCTCCCTTCAGAGAAAGGTACCTCCTTCTTTGATGGCCCTGTTCTTTGTTCTTTCCAGTGGGATCTCACTCGCAGAGATCTTCCATTTAGTTGGTTTTTTTTTTTTTTTTGTATTTTTTTTTGCCAGGGTGTCTTGGCTTTCCATGCTTAAAATACTTTCATGGGCTCTTCAGCCACATCCAAATGCCTTAAGGGCTGATTCTGAGGCCAGAATGTGCTATTTAGGACATCTGCCATTCTATGGGTCTGCTGTGTATCTCACTTCCCATGTTGGATCATTCTCTCCCTTTTTTATTCTATCAGTTAGTATAAGCAGACACTAGTCATGTTTGTGTGATCCCTTTGACTCTTAGACCTATCAGTGTGATCAATTGTGAACTGAAATTGATCACTTGGACTAGTGAGATGGCATTGGTACATGCCACCTTGATGGGATTGTATTGGAATCCCCTGGCACATTTCTAACTCCACCATTTGGGGCAAGTCCAATTGAGCATGTCCCAAATTGTACATCTCCTCCCTCTCTTATCCCCACTCCTATATAAACAGTATTTTACACTTTGTGTTTCTGTGTGGGTGCAAACTGATGAAATCTTTACTTAATATATACTAAATCAGTCTTCTGTATATTAAGATAATTGAAAATGAATCTTGATGTGAATGGAAGGGGAGAGGGAGCGGGAGATGGGAGGGGTGCGAGTGGGAATGAAGGTATGGGGGGAAAGCCATTGTAATCCATAGGCTGTACTTTGGAAATTTATATTTACTGAATAAAAGTTAAAAAAAATAAATAGTGCACAAAAAAATAAAAAATAAAAAAAGTGGAGTATAAAACAGAACTGATGATATGAACATCCAATACTAACATGTTTCTCAGCAGTTTCTTCTCCACCAAGCACCATCCTCTCATGAACCAAAGTCAAGCAGTTAGCATTATCACCGCATACTCTGAACAAGCTTGGAAAAATCTTCACATGCATTGTGCTATGTAAGAGAAAGTCGAGTGGAGAAACTTCTCTTTACTTGTATATCACATGGAAATTGTTGGCAAAATGATCTTAAAATATGTTTCCATAAATAATAGTATATGATTTGGTGAACAGATTATATTACAAATCAAACATAGATCAAATCAGGTTAATGTTTTTCCTCAATTGCGAAAAAAATGATACAAATAATATTAGCATCTGTAATGATCTAGCATGAAAATCAGCACTTAACAAAATTGGTTATCCTCTTTAATCAGAGCTTGTGGTGAGAAGGGTGGTGAACAACTATTCTGGGGTGTTCTAAGTTGAATGACCCTATTGACGCTGCAATGGGATTTAAATTATTTTAAAATTAAATATGCAGTTGAAAGAGGTGATGAGAGGCTAAGTAAAATTAAAAGAAATTCCCTGAATGCACAATTCTTGGAAAACCAAAACTAATATATAGTTTAATTTCTGGCTGGAAATAGTTAACATTTAAAGGTTTAGGCATATATCTGCTAATCAAAGAAATTCCTGGTACCTAATTTATTCTACAGGAGCGAAAATGCTGAAAAAGGAATTTAAAAGGAAGCAGGAAGGGAAAGGGAAGGGCAGAAGGTAAGAAACAGGAAGGAAGGAAAAAATTATTTATTCTCTTTTCCCTATCCTGTAAGACCCACTCCAAGAAGTAGTAGTAGAACAGTCACTGAAATGAAAAAGGGACATTAACAAAGAGGAGGCAGGGTACGAATTTGCAGCCAGACCAAATTTATTCAGAGAAAATAAATCTGCAGAGGTGGGTGACCAACTGCCAGTGTGCACACTGATTGAACACTTGGCAGAAGGCCCAGACCTCAGGGGCTTTTTTTTTTTTTTTTTTAAATATCTTAGGTGGGCTAGGAATGGGGGTGGAGGTGGGGGTAGGGGAAAATAGGCAGTGGTGAATTCCTCCATACATGTCTTTCAAGTTTGTGCCCCACCCCTTCTGAACCTGGGGAAGAATGCAGGGGTGGGGGGTGGGGAGTATAAAGATAATAGGGTGTGAGACCAAACTGAGATTCAGGGACAAGGGATAAATTCCAATTTTATCTCCCTTTTGGGCAAGCAGCTAGAGGCTTATGTTCTGACTTCAACACCGCCCCCGCCAAGCACCTCCTATGGGGAACTTCCTCCTGGTTTAGATAGCACCTTTTCTAGGTTCCTTTAATAATGGTCTGTCCTTTTTTATTTTTTTAAGACCCTGTATATTTAATCTGCTTGTTGGATTGATTTGGTCCAGGTAGTAAAATTCTAGATAGTCATGCACATGAAACCTAGAATGGAGACAGTTTCTGTGAGCTAGTGCTACAGCCCCCTCGAGAGGCCACGTTCTGCTGGAACCCTGTCTTGACCATGGGTCCCTACTTTACCCCTCCTCAGCTTGAAAAGTCAGCTTCAGTCCTTGCCCAAAGCCCTGACAGCAGTCAGGGTTTCCATAAGCAGACAGAGGAACTGAGGGAGCCCAGGACTAGAAGCAGGCCAGACTAATTCTGTCCCACAGCGCCTTATCAGCAGGTACATGCTAAACAAAACTGGAACGTCTTTCTCTTTGGCGACGAGGCGTACGGACAGGACTCTTGCTTTCCTATTTCCCTCTTTGTTCTCATTTTGGCCATATTTTCCACCAAGTTTTAATACCTCCTTTTATTCTCAGGATCACCACACTCCTTTTCCTAGCATGTATAATTAACATATTTCAAAAATCCTCCTTTGACTGCTATACTCCAAGTAATCACTCAAGAACAACACAATACTGCTCTTCTTCAATCAAAACAATCCCAAGTATAGATCCTCATCCCACGCCTATGCCCTGTAGCAGCAGGAAGTACCCAGAAAGAAACCAGAGCCCCACCTCCTGATCCGTGCTCAGAGTCAGGACTGATGGCACAAACACATAAGCCTCAGTCATTCTAGGTTCCTGTTACCCCTGCCTTCTTTCAAGAAACCGCATTCGTCTCACATCCTATATTGTTCCCCACCCCACTCCTTTCATTCTTTCCCAGGTTTGGTTTGGAAGCCAGTGGACCAAACTTGAAGAACAAGTATGGAGAAGCGCATCTCCACCTACGACCCCCCCACCCCGACCCCTAGAGCACTAGGATATAAAACGGCTCAGCCTGCTGTGTGTACACCGGCAGTTGGTCGACCTCTGAGAGTTTATTTTCCTAGAATAAACTCCGTCTGGCTATGAGTTCATACCCTGTCTCCTCCCTGTTCTGTGCTTTTTTCTGACATTTGGCGCCTACTGTGAGGACACACCAATCTGCACTCCTTTTTCTTACATTTGGTGCCCTGTGTGAGGATGCACCAATCTGTACCTCTTCTCCTTACTGTCCTAGAAAGCCAGAGGTTAAGACTAACATAGGGGTTGACACTGAGGTGCACTGGATTAAGCCTCTTCTTGTAGTGCTGGCATCCCAGTTGCTACACTTCCAATCCAACTCTCATAATGCACCTGGGAAAACCCAAGTATTGGGAGCCTGCCACCCACGTAGGAGACCTGGATGGAGTTCCAGTCTTCTGGCCCTACCATTGTGGCCATTTGGGTAGTGAAGCAGCAGGTGGACGATCTCTTTGTTTTCCCTCACTCCCCTCTCTGTCACTCTGCCTTTCAGAAAATTAAATGAATCTTTTAAAAAGACTGTAATGTGTATGACTGTAGTAATAGATTTTAAGTGATACTTGGCTATATCAGTCAAATTATATAATTATAGAACTTAAAGAAATGGTTTAAGTCTTATACTTGCATTCTTATTTGCTTCTTACAGAAATTGCTAGGAGAAGTAAAATATTCTTGTTAATTTTACTTGGGTTACACATAGACATTAGGTATAAAAGAACACTCGGTTTATTTGGTTAAAGTAAGGAAAACTAACCATCTATGGATCTTCCTGTGAGAGTGTCAAGGCAGCTAAGGTAGATATTATTCTACATGTTTAAGAGGGGCTAAAGAAAATGAGGAGTGGCCGGTGCCGTGGCTCACTAGGCTAATCATCCACCTTGCGCGCCGGCACACCGGGTTCTAGTCCCGGTCGGGGCGCAGGATTCTGTCCCGGTTGCCCCTCTTCCAGACCAGCTCTCGACTGTGGCCAGGGAGTGCAGTGGAGTATGGCCCAAGTCCTTGGGCCCTGCACCCCCATGGGAGACCAGGATAAGTACCTGGCTCCTGCCATCGGATCAGTGCGGTGCGCCAGCTGCAGCGCGCCAGCCGTGGCGGCCATTGGAGGGTGAACCAACGGCAAAAGGAAGACCTTTCTCTCTGTCTCTCTCTCTCACTGTCCACTCTGCCTGTCCAAAAAAAAAAAAATGAGGAGTTTTAAGGAAAATAAATTTATGTTCAATGAAACAGGGAACAAGTCCTGAATCTAGGACCCAGTTTCTTGTCTGTCTCCCCTAGCCCAAGGTGGCCTTGCCAGACCTTTATCCAAAGGGATTCACTGAATTGAAGGAGCAATACAGCTGGTCCAACCAGGTCATAATCACTGGGCTAAAGGAATCATTTGCTTCTCTAATAGATAAGAACTCTGCTGGCCAGTATTGTCCACAGGGGGTTGTTTAGGGGAATTCCACATTCAAATATCCCCCACCAAAAAATCACTGTCTTAACGGTAGCTTGAATCTCAGACCTTGGAATTTCTAGCTAGATCCCTGGAACTCCCAAATTATGAGATTCAAATGTGGCATGGAGTTGGCATCATCTTTTTTATAAACTAAAAATCCACTATCAGGTTGTGAAAGTGGCACCAAACTAATGCTATGCTTAAAACTTCGGTGGCCATTTTTTTTTTCTTTTCTTTCAAATTGGCTTTGCAGTTTGTTGGCTCTACCCTTTTGCCTGGGGTGAGGGGGAGAGAAATCTGTTCTCTCTCATCCCAGGGCAGTGACATTACCTCTGAATGTCCCTTGACCCTTCTCTAAAATCTGGATGCTAATTAACAACTTCCCGGGGCAACTTGTCCATGGCACACCAGCCACTTGGCCCACAGTCACTCTTGAGGACTGTCTTGCAGCTCTCTGAAGACGTGCCTGTCACTGAGACAGCCTCAATCAGTTGGCTGTTGACCAGGTATTGAATGAAAGTATTTTTTTTGGGAAAAAAAACAACCAACCTAGGCTCAAAATCAACTTGAAATCTAAAGGGACATATTTGATAAATAACAATCTCATGCATGAAAATGACAGGGTAATGGCTCTTGTGCTAATTTAGTTCAGCCATAACTGGGCATTGAGTTTAAAGAGATTTCTCCCTTTAGGATTGAGGAAGATCACTGCCTGAAAAGATTGCTTCAAAACTTGCCAAACTTGTTCTGTAATTAGATGAAGCAGATCTGGCCAAAATAACAATGGGTGTTCAGAGTATCTTTATAACCTTTAGAGTGTATTTTGCAAAATTAAAAAATTGTAGTTTAAATCCATAAAAGAAAGATGGTGCTTCACAACCACATTGCTTGGTCTCAGTACTCCCTAGATTAAATTAAAAATGGCTGCTTAATAGTTATGGCTTATGTTACTATTTTCCAGCTAGAGTTCCTTTATAAAAAAAAGGAGTATGATTTTTCTATCTATATAACAATTTTGACTTTAAGAGTCATTTACATAAAGATATAATATTTCAGTGTCTTAAGTCATATGGATGTAATCACTAAAGTCTCGATTGGGTAAAAGTAAGTGAGATAAATGTCCCCATGTGCAAGCTCAAGCACTCTAAGCATTTTAAATTTTATGAAAAAAAGACAATTTGGGTTTGTTAACAGGTAGGTTTTCATAAATTGTTCATATATGACAAAGCAGCTCCTGGAAATTGATTTCTGGTTCTGACTCTATTGTACTGTTCTTCATTACGAGATGATTTGGTGACAGACAGGCTAATAGGCAGTTAGGCTGCTCCTAGTTGGCATGAGGAAAGGGGGACTCCCTCTAAGAGGGTACAAAATGCTTGTGTCACCCAGAAGTTACCTTTAGCAAGATGAAAGTGGCTAACCCGAGATTCCCACGGTCTGTTTCTCCCCAGAAGGTGCCTTTAACAAGACAAAGGTGTCTATCCCACTACTTGGAGCCTCCATGGGAATGGTGAAGACTTAGGGATTCCACACTTTTGACTTCTCAGTTTACTGTGAAAACAAAACTGGCACCAATCCCATCATTCTGTTTTTTTAGATTTATTTATTTATTTGAAAGCCAGAGTTGCACACAGAGAGAATGAGAGGTAAAGAGAGAGAGAGAGGTCTTATATCTGCTGGTTCACTCCCCAGTTGACCACAATCACCAGAGCTGCACTGATCCAAAGCCAGCAGCCAGAAGCTTCCTGCTGGGTCTTCCCATGCAGGTGCAGGGGCCCAAGCACGTGGGCCATCTTCTATTGCTTGCCCAGGCCATAGCAGAGAGCTGCTTTGGAACTGGAGCAGCTGGGCATTGAACCAGTGCTCATATGGGATGCCGGCACTGCAGGCAGTGTCCTTACCTACTACACCACGGCACTGGCCCTTCTGGTGACTTTTACTTATCTTGAGCCACCCAGACAGGGCAGACAATATGAAAAATGCAGCCTTTTGATGAATTTGTTCCATCCCTCTAACAGATTGCTAGCTGCTGTTTTGTTTTTTACTTTGTTTTGTTTTGTTTTTTACACCAAAAGTGTGCATAAAAGACTTGGACCCTCTCAGTTCTTCATGTCTTCCTCTCTTGAAACCACCTTTCTAATCATTGCAGCAGTAGATTTTTTGGTGTAAATAAATCTTGCTTTTCTCTCTCTCTGCCTTGTCCATGTGGAAATTCTTCTTCCACGTGAGATAAAGGACCAAGGTCATCTATCTCCACTGTTGTTTCACCTGCAATAATTTCATGTGCTAACCCAAGGTTTTCATTTTCCATTTTGGTAACCTACCAAAGAGATACAGATTTTCTATTCTATTGAGCTAATAATCTCTTGTGTTCTCTACTGTATTTCTTAAGTTCTAATTGTTGGGAAAGACTTTAGTTTTAAAAGGCTTAGAGTTGTCTTTGGATATGTAATCATTTTGAAATATTTGTATGATCACTTTATAACAATGAACAAATAATACATATAACTGGTTGAATCACTCTGACTAAATGTATTGATATTATTTCAAAATGTTGAGGAATCATTTTGGCCAAATATTTTAGCCCTCTTGGCATCATTGACAGACTTCCTAAAAATCAAAGCTATAAATTCCTCAGACCTTAATATTTCCAGTTGGGCTGCTAGAAATGTCAAAGCATTATCTTGTGGAGATAATAACTAATTAGAGTATATGGATTAAATTGAAAGTATGGCTTTAATTTATGCTAATATAAAAATGTTATTGATGTAGATGTCTTAGAAACTATGTGAAATTTGTAAAAGTCTGATGAAGTTCAGACAGCAGGATTATGATTCTCTACCTCTTTTTTCCAGTATATATTTAACTGTAATAAGTAATGGGCAGCCAGCACCGCGGCTCAATAAGCTAATCCTCCACCTAGTGGCGCCGGCACACCCGGTTCTAGTCCCGGTCGGGGCGCAGGATTCTGTCCCGGTTGCCCCTCTTCCAGGCCAGCTCTCTGCTGTGGCCCGGGAAGGCAGTGGAGGATGGCCCAGGTGCTTGGGCCCTGCACCCCATGGGAGACCAGGAGGAAGCACCTGGCTCCTGGCTTCAGATTGGCCAGTGGTAGCGGCCACTTGGGGGGTGAACCAACGGCAAAGGAAGACCTTTCTCTCTGTCTCTCTCTCTCACTATCCACTCTGCCTGTCAAAAAATAAAAATAAAAAAATAAGTAATGGGTTCCTATGCTTGTGTCATGTGTTAAATCTTCTAATCAAAGTGTTTATGTTTTTATAACCAATCTAAATAAGGAGAATTTTATGCATCTTAAGGGAAGATATCAAATGTTTTTCTGTTGTCACTGGGTTTTGATTGTTTGGGAAAACTGAGTCTTAAAGGATTTAGCAATATCTGCCTGTTTAAAAAAATGTGTGATTACTGTAACTTTCATTAGTTCTGCTCCATGGCTTCAGTTAAATATTTAGGTTAAATGGATTACTCTTGTAAGGGTCTAAGATCTTATTTTCATATTTTAAAAATTCATTTACATTGTGTAAAATACATCGTTGAGTTAAATAAAATGTTGTCAGATTTACACTGTACTTATATAAATGTTTGATGTTTTATGTTCCAGGGTCAGTAACCAGCCAAAGAAGAAGAAAAAATAAAAGGGCAGAAAATAGCCAGGCATTGCCAGGTCAAAATGTGGATCAAATGGAGATACAGCAAAAAAGAAATGAAAGTTTCAAAAGAGACCTACATACTAGATAGCAGGGACCTGTGAACCCCAAAACCTCTAGTAAGTGTTACATGGATATTAGTTAAGTTCACCAACCCAGGCACATAGCCCACTGGCTACACAATGAACACTGGTTAAGTCCAAAGGCCCAGTAAGTATGGTTATTTGGTGAGCACCAGTGAAGTCTGAAAGCCCATGAAGATGGGCTATGCAGTCAATGAGGCCTGACATGCTGCCTCTTTCCCCCTCTATTCTCTTCTAGAAGGGAAACTGACTCTATTCTGAAGGACTATCCAGTAGACTGTACAGTTTGATCCCTAGCCTTTTTCTGCATTAATGCCTGGACACATTCAAAAGACCAAAGAGCACAGCCAAAAAAATTAGAGTTAAACTCTGATTATTTTACAGCTAGATTTATTCTCTTGTAGCCACAATAAGTGGGCAGAACTCTCCTTTTAAAACAAAACTAAGAAAGAAATAATGTTTTACTCATGACCTCAAAATTTATAGGCACGTAGTATATAGTAGTCATCATGTTTGGTCTTAGAAGGACATAGTTCTCCTTATGGGCATCTCATAGAATTAAAAAAAAATACCATAAAAGTATGCCTGTGACTATAGATGTCTACTAAAGATTAGGGATGAGCCTGAACACCCCCTTGGCTTAAATCCTAAAGGTTGCTTCAATAGTCCAATTTAACAGAGACCAAGAGGAAGAGAAGTGAATTGGGCTACAAGAGCAATATAAGAACAGGTGGCAGGTCAATTAATAGCTGATTTACAAACTGTTCTTCCTTCAAGAAGACCTAACAAGGCCAGTCCATAGCCAAATAGCACCTACTTTTGATGCGGGAAGTCAGGCAATTGGACAAATAGCTGTCATGACAGAAGCCAGTTTCTACAGAGCCCTGTCAGCTCTGCCAAGAGCTGGACCATTGGAAACAGCACTGCCCTGGGGTGGAAGGAACCCAGGTTCAGACCTGCATATCCTATTGGCTGTTCTTCAGTTGAAAAAGGCCTTTGCCCTGCCCAGCTTCCAAAGTAACCATTGAGAGGATTACTTAGGGTCAGTGGGCTTAGAACTGTAGATTTTTTTTTAGAGATGCCACCCATTCTATATTAACCTTCTATATTCAGGCCAGTTCTCTTCCAAGATCAGCCAGGTAACGGGAGTCAGTGGAGTATATTTTCTAAGGAAATTCAAAACTTCTTTGTAAGCGGGTACCCCAGTACCCCAGGTAGCGATAGATGGGTCTGACCTCACATATACCTGGCCAGCCTTTAATTCTTACCTACGTATCATCAAGCCCCTCCTGAAGTTTCTGTTTGCCTTTAAAATCCTTTAACAAAGAGGGCATAAAGGAACAGCTTATCTGGACAATGTGACCACAAGGATTTATAGACAGTGTTGTACCTACTTGGGCAGGCCCTCATGGAAATAATTAATCTATCTTTTGAGAGGGGAGAAAAAAAATGATATACTCTGTAGATTGTTTGCTTATCTGTTCCCCCACCTGATATTCCAATTTTAGGCATTAGATTAACACTGTTAACTTCCTAGCAGAACAAAGCTACAGGATGTGTAAGCAAAACCAAACACACTGGTCTGTCAGGAAGTAAAAACATTTAGCCTTCATCCTTATCCCTGGGAAACAAAAATTGGCCTAGGAAAATACCAGGTCCGCTGTGCTAGGGTAGCTAAACCCAGTCCTTCAAAACAGGCAGTCAGTTAAACACACAAACCGCTGCTCAAGGAAGTATCTATGCCATACATCAAAAATGTTTTTTGGTCAAACAAGACAGGTACAAATCCATGTTCACACACTCTTGGAGAAGGCTGGACAAATTCAGGACCAGGCTGAACAAGACTGAAAATTCTGGCCTAATATCTGGCCATGGAAATTCTGGCTGTTGTCCCTCCTTGGCTCTAGAGTTCATATCCTCACCGCCTCTCTTTAGACCATGTGTCTTTAGTGCCTTCATTCATTTTGCCTCTAACAGAATAAAAGCAGTCCTATTCCAGATGGCTGTAAGGCAGGACTTCCAGCCTATCCCACCAGGTGTTGTGACCAGTTCTCTGAACCACACAAGACAATCTTTTCCATGGCCACCTTCGACCATCATAGGACAGATTGCAAGAGAAGAATAATCACAGAACATCTCTGTACCCATATGTCAGCTTGGAGAAGATACAGAAATTGAGATCTACCTCCATGTACCCCCCATTAGATTATGGGCTACTTCTCTTGAGTGGGTGGAGTTTTAAGGCACAGCTAGGTAGCCCATGTGTGTAAGAGGGGCTGAAGAAAATGAGGAGTTTTAAGGAAAATAAATTTATGTGCAATGGAACAAGGAAACAAGTCCTGAATCTAGGACCCAGCCTCCTGTATGTTTCCCATACCCCAAGGTGGCCTTGCCAGTCCTTTATCCAAAAGGATTCACTGAACTGAGGGAGCAATACAGCTGATCCAACCAGGTCATAATCACTGGGCCGAAGGACTGAAGGAGTCATTTGCTTCTCCAATAGATAAGAACTCGGCTGGCCAGTATTGTCTACAGGAGATTGTTTAGGGGAATTCCACATCTGAAACTCCCGCACCCACATTTCTCCAGAAGAGGGTGGAGGGAAGAAGAAATTGGAGGCTTGCACTCATGTCCATAGAAACCCCAGTCTGAATGCAGACTGAGTTCTTCTTTATGGAGATATCTTCTGGTCTACCAGGCAGAGAAATTTCTGTCTCTTTGCTTTTTATGATAAAATTCTTTGATAATTGACTTCTTGTCTGCTCATTCATTGGCCATATGCTTCATTATCAATAGAACAACTTCCCTGGGTTTAAATCAGTGATAGCCAGCAGACTCATAGAATGGCAGATGTCCTAAACAGCACTCTGGCCTCAGAATCAGCCCTTAAGGCATTTGGATCTGGCTAAAAACCCCTGAGAGTATTTCAGGCATGGAAAACCAAGGCACTGTGGCAACAAAAATGACCTAAATGAAAGATCTCTGTTAGTGAGATCCCAGCAGAAAGAATGGGCCATGAAATAAGGAGGTACCTTTCTCTGAAGGGAGGAGAGAACTTCCACTTTGATTAAGCCTTTTCTAAATAAGATCAGAGTTGGCGAACTCAAAAGGCTTCCATAGCCTTGGCAACTCATGACAAGAGCCTCGGGTGATTACTGTCGCCATAAACAAGAGAGTCGATTTGTTAAGTCAACAACAGGAGTCACTGTGCACTTACTCCCCATGTAGAATCTCTGTTCTTAATGTGCTGTGCTATGTGAATCAATGGTATAAATAGTAACCAAACAGTACTTTATACTTTGTGTTTCTGTGTGGGTGTAAACTGTTGAAATCTTTACTTAATATATACTAAATTGATCTTCTGTATATAAAGATAATTGAAAATGAATCTTGATGTGAATGGGATGGGAGAGGGAGTGGGAGATGGGATGGCTGAGGGTGGGAGGGAGGTTATTGGGGGGGAAAAGCCACTTTAATCCAAAAGCTGTACTTTGGAAATTTATATTTATTGAACAAAAGTTAAAAATAAATCAGTGATGGCAATATTGCTGAGCTACGTAAGCTGAACTTTGATCTCTACATCTTATGCAGAAGATTCCTATAGGACCTAACTTCCACAGGTCTTCTAACTTGCAAAGCAAGTTTTATTCATTTTAGACTTTTAAAAAATTCCTACTGCAGAAAAATGCTATAAGGGGGGCTGGCACTGTGACGCCGTAGGTTAATGCCTTGGCCAGAAGCACCAGCATCCCATATGGGCGCCGGTTTGAGACTTGGCTGCTTTACTTCCTATCCAGCTCTCTGCTATGGCCTGGGAAAGCAGTAGAAGATGGTCAAGTCCTTGGGCCCCTGCACCTATGTGGGAGATCTGGAGGAAGCTCCTGGCTCCTAACTTCGGATTGGCGAAGCTCCGTCCATTGTGGCCAGTCGGGGAGTGAACCAGTGGATGGAAGACCTCTCTCTCTGCCTTTCCTTTCTCTGTGTAACTCTGACATTCAAATAAATAAATAAATAAATAAATCTTTTTAAAAAATGTTATAAGGATAATTGGATTATCTGTATATTTTTTCAACTCAGTGAAATAAGTAATAAAATCTACCTTCTAAATGCTTATAACCAGAGCATAGTTAGTCAATTGAACTGTTTATATTCTTAGGATTTGAGTAGAAAGTCAATAGGAACAAATAAACTAGTCAATTTTATATATGTATAGGTTTATATATTTCATATGTATATGTATATATTATATATACAGGCCCTTGAACAATTCTAAGTTTTATTTTGTTAGGTTTTATATGTAACCATTATATGTTCATAATTAGTATGAGGATGTCTCAGGTGCAAATGAAGAAATGTTCACTATGGGTTTACAGTGAAAGATCACAACATACATAATCCCTGATAATTAGTTCTAAATTATGGTTTTGCTGTCAGCAAGCTAAAAATGTAACTTATTGAATAACAACCCTAACAGATCTTTTAGTTTGTGAAAATCATAGAACATACTGTACTATTTCCAGGAGTTTTCATCATAAGAAGTCCAAGCACAAATAACACAAATCAGCTTAGCTGTTTCAGTGACGAATCCACCTGCTTACGACTGCCATATTCTTTCTTTCCAGGCTTCAGGCTTCATGATTATTCTTCTGATGAAACACGCCCTCATCTACAGATTCGAAATTAATAACAACTTTAATCATCAAAAGTGAGGTGTTTCCTGATTTATATGTTATGTAAAATCCTAAATGAGCAACTTTCAGATGTAACTGAAAAGGAGAGGGATATATTTTTTGAGACAAACTCTAATATATGTTCCCTGAGATCACAGTGACCAGGATTTTCCTTCCTTATGGTGGTATCATCATTGTGCAATACACTATATGTAGACGGCTATGCTATGTTTAAAACTTTAAATAAGTTCTAACAAATCAATGCCTTCACAGTCTCAGTAAAAATGGTCTATAATGCTTGGAATTATAGCCATACGTTACCTTTTTCATTCAGCTTTTGGAAACACTGTCACCACCAACATCCGATATCAGTCACTTTTCCTCTAATACAGAGCTATTCATCACCATACCTCCCTTTCAGTGGTTCTCTGTAGGCTTTCTGCTTAGTGTTAGCAGCAGAAATCAGCCTTTCTCTCACTTCATAGGCTCACAGTTTTGGGAGACACTTGTGTTAATGTTAATGCTTTGGCGAGATTATGCTCACAGCACGACTCTGCCTAGTCTATGCTACACTCATGTAACATCATCATTAAACAACATAGGGATGCTTCTCTTCCACGATGTATTTCCCCAATGCCTCCCGAATCTTATTTTCTATCCAGAGGTTCAACCCTATGGAGAGAGATCACTCCCCACTCACAACAGGAGAGCCAGGTAAAATGGTATGATGCTAGAGACAGACACGTGCTATTAATTCATACTTTCATTTTCTCTTGAATGCAAATAATATCAGCACAGGTCGATCTTGTGAGGAAAAAAGCACAGGAAGTATTATTCACTGAAAATAAGTGTTTGATATCAGTATTATGACCATTATCACAGTCACAACAGGTAGAAGAGATTATTGGGGCTGTATTGTGTAAAAAGTATTTTCCTTCCGTCCTCCATTCGTATCTCTTCCTCCCTCCCTTCCTTCCTTTTTTTCTTCCCTTTTTTCTTCATTTTCTTTCAGTAAAACAATGATAGAAAAGATAGTGTAATATAACCAGTATTTTACTTTATTGAGGAAAAAAATCTGTCTTGAGGATCTTGTTCACTGGGAAGTATTTCTGATATGCATATTAACATACAATCAATGATTTCCACGAACAAATTTCGAGTGTAAGCAGGTCATAAACTGGGATTATTTGTATCCCTGTGAGAAAGGCAGGGGCTACATTTATGTTCCTCACTTATGGAGGAAATGACGGTCATAAACAAGGTCATTGTCTTTTTTATTCACATGTCTTACACGTTACTTTGATGTGCCATTTGAATTTCCTGCCCCAGAGATAACATTTTAATGCTTTCTATCAATATGGGGCAGGCAGATATTTACCATGCTGTGCACTTTTGTTTATGTTTCCCTCAGCACAAAGGAAACTTTTATGATGTTTTTCCACTAATGCGCTTGTTTTGGGAAAGCTGGAGTTCAGCAACCATTTTTCTTTTCTCTTTGATTCGTAGATTCTCTAAGGCCCTTGCTTCTTAATGCAAGGTGTATTGATATACTGATTTAATATAGAACAGCTCTCATTGAGGTATACCTTTCTAATGCCATAGGGAGCAATGAACCAGCTAAGATGTTTGCAATACTAAAATCAATTAAAATCGAAAAAATGTAAATTGCATTATTATGAAGGAATCCATTGGGGATTTGAGTACTGAGCAATTAAGGAAGAAAATTAGACTGGGATTTTTTTTTTTTGCATTTTTAGTCTAGGATAAGTTAAATGCTACTAATGCCATCTATTATAGGTCTACATAAACGTTTCTCCAAGAGATGGCTTAAACTTCCATGTCTACGTTCAATTACACTTTTTAAGATTCTCAAGTTTTAAGACTTCTGAGTCAGCCCCTGTGGATAATTTAGTATTTCAGAAAGGCACATTGACATTCTGGGGCACCTAGGTACTGTGCAATGCATTAGTGCAAGAGGAAAAGACAGATGCTATCATCTAAGTGATTGATAAATACTTTAATGGTGAAAGCTGTGCAGAGTGGGAGTGATTTCCATTTTCTTCTCTATTCTGTTAGACACATCCACTACATTTTAAAATATTAAGATTTCGCTATAATATTTGCCAGGCATTTATTTGTATGAGTAGCAGAAATCTACAGCAATATCATGGAATATATAGAAAATTCTTTAGGGGTGCTTAGTACCATGCTGGGGGTAACAGAAGATAAAATATTTCAAAAAATGCTTCTTAAAAACAGAATATAGAAAAGTTGTCGGAAAAACTGAAGAGCACTGAAAATATAAGTAGGTATAAAAATGTATTGTAAGGAGAGCTATGGAACCATAAAAGGGCAATTGAATCTCTCCGTGGGCTGGGTTGTTAGTAACATCAGTGTATTTGCATTTGAAGCTCATCTAGGATTTCAAGGTTGTGTATGATTTAAATAATGAGAGGAGAGCATAAATGCGCAGCATCTGTTAATGTCCTGTCATTATTTTTTTAAGATGTACTTGTTTATTTGAGAGGCAGAGTTACAGACAGAGAGAAGGAGACAGAGAGAGGTCTTGCGTTGACTGGTTCACTTCCCTAATGGCTGCAATGGCCAGAGCTGAGCCAG
Organism: Oryctolagus cuniculus; assembly: GCF_964237555.1. Taxonomy (NCBI): domain Eukaryota; kingdom Metazoa; phylum Chordata; class Mammalia; order Lagomorpha; family Leporidae; genus Oryctolagus; species Oryctolagus cuniculus. The sequence goes on along the minus strand of NC_091441.1, from coordinate 6,841,162 downwards.
TCTGAAGCCATAAGCCAGGAGCTTCTTCTGGGTCTTCCACATGGGTGCTGGGGCTGAAGCCCTTGGGCCATCTTGCACTGCTTTTCCAGGCCATAAACAGAGACCTGGATTGGAAAAGGAGCAGCTGGGACACAAACCAGCATCCATATAGGATGCTGTCACCACAAGCGGAGGCTTAACCTATTATGCCACAGCACTGGCCCCACCCTGTCATTATTAACAATAAAGGGTACTCATGTATTGACTACTTAAGTCACATGTGGGGTGTGACATTCATGGGAACACTTCCTGGTCAGTAAATTCCACTCATGGTAGTAAAAAACACCCCATTCCCATTATCACTGAAGTCTTTCTTACCACTGTTGCACCCATCATCTGAAGATGGGTCCTTGTCTCAGGGTTAGTATTAAACATCTAGATGGCATTTGACCTTGAGCTGCTAACCCACTAACACAAAAATGAAAACAGAAAGCACACGTGCTATTTATTCTGTGTCTACTGGAGCAAAATTGGGACTGAACCATTCGAACCAGTACACGGGGAAACTGTACATCATAAGTGAGGTGATAAGTTTTTAGTTAGGAAGACAGAGAGGTGGGTGGCTGCTAAACTGGAACATAAGCAAATAGAAAAGCATTCTAACTAACTAGATACATGGCGGGAGATAAACCTCTGGTGATGAATAATAGGAATTTCAGAGAGGAAAAGGATTGAGAATAGTGCCAACGAAGGCTATTTGATGGTTAACAGGCATTATCATGTCCTGGAAATCTAGTGGGTTATTATTCAGAACAGGTGATTAAGTATTAGGAAATCTATTCCCCTCCCCAATAAAACCTTAAAATATAGCAGAATAATTTAACACAGGCAGAATGAGGAGTGGGGGATTGGAGTACTCAATGGTTGCAGTCAAGTTTAAGTACTTAAACTTGTTGATTGATGGTAGATAAATAATAGTCCAGTAGTTAATGACTATGTTTGGAGAAGGAAAAAGAATCAGACTTTGGAGAAAGACAGAAGTATTAGAAAAGAAAAACTAATATGGATCATCCCATAACAAGAGGAAGTATAGAAGAAACAATAAGAAAAACATTTTTTTTTGAAAAAGAGCAAGAGAGAGCATAAGAAGTTTTTAAAAGGCATATCTGCAGCAAGGAGGTAAATAGGCAGGTGCCAACAACAGGATACTTGAAATTTAGATCATGAAAATGCTCATTAATCTTCAAAGAAAAGGCAACCGAATATGCCCTCCAACATGAGAGACGTGTGTGTTGGTGGAACTTGAATATGTAATTTAGATTTCAGGGACCCCAGCTCTATTTTAGTTTGTTGTCTACTTCTATCTCTACCATCTCTCAAACACAGAAATAAAACTCTGGCTCTGTACAATTCAAAAGGCTTCAGGAAAAAAAAAAAACTAAATCTGATTATATGAAAATGAATTAAAATTTAACAGAGATTCATGATGACATTTAAAAGTCAACCCATTTCACAGGGATATAGATTACTGACATTAATATCTTTCACTTTTGCACAGATAAGATATTCTATATTTTGATCCTTAAACTAATTATTTTAGTGTGATTTTAGTTCAATGTTCTTTGTATGGTTTTCCATATCTATTTCAACCTGTTTCTTGCTGAGTAAGTTGGCTCTTATAGAATGAGGTAAATTACAGTGGGATTTTGCATTTTTTCCCACTTTCAGGCAATGGAATGCCTTTTTTTTTACATCTTGAATTTATTTCAGTGTAGCACTGACACTCTGTATTGTTATCAGTTCTAGTGCACCTATCTCTATTCTTGAATCTTTGAAGAGCGAAAAAAAGACTAATGAAAAATACTTGAAGGTGTATAAACATTATTTTCTAAGTAGTTTTGTTAAGCAAATTCTTAGAAGAATAAATGACATTTCTCCTGAAAATCTAACGCCAAAAACAATCTTTCAATTATTAGTCACTCATTTATACCAACGTAATGTTTAAGTGATTTTAAAAAAAGAATCTCCATACTAATAAAATTTTTAAAAATGTTGACATCACTTTGATGATTATCACCTTTTTTTCCAAGTGAAATTTAAATATAGCATATTGAAATGGTGGTGTAGATATATATCAATTACTTTCAGAAAACTTATGTCCTTAAATATTCAATCTTTCATTGCACATAATTTATGAGTTTGTCAATATTAGCTCTCATATTTCTATTACTTAATACTATTTTATAGACTACTTCCCCTAGTACTTGTACACATATGATAAAGGTATAAGTAGTTATGTATTTGCTCAAGCTGACTTACCTCAAATGGTAGAGTTGGAAACATACCACGGGATTCCAATTCAATCCCATCAAGGTGGCATGTACCAATGCCATCTCACTAGTCCCAGTGATCAATTTCTGTTCACAATTGATCATAATGATAGGACTAAGAACCAAAGGGATCACAGAAACAAGAATAGTGTCTGCAAATACTAGCTGATAGAATAAAAAAGGGAGAGAATGATCCTACATGGGAAGTGAGATACACAGCAGACCCATAGAATGGCAAATGTCCTAACAGCACTCTGGCCTCAGAATCAGCCCTTAAGGCATGTGGATCCGGCTGAAAAGCCCATGAGACTATTTCAGGCATGGAAAGCCAAGACACTCTGGGGGGAAAAAAAATAAATGAAAGATCTCTGCGAGTGAGATCCCAGTGGAAAGAACGGGTCATCAAAGAAGGAGGTACCTTTCTCTGAAGGGAGGAGAGAACTTCCACTTTGACCATGGCCTTGTCTAAATATGACCAGAGTCAGTGAACTCAGGGGGCTTCCATAGCCTTGGCAGCTCATGACAAGAGCCTAGGGTGATTACTGATGCCATAAACAAGAGTGTTAATTTGTTAAGTCAACAACAGGAGTCACTGTGCACTTACTCCTCATGTAGGATCTTTGTCCTTAGTGTGCTTTACATTGAGATTTAATACTATAACTAGTACTCAAACAGTATTTTTCACTTTATGTTTCTGTGTGGGAGCAAACTGTTGAAATCTTTACTTAATGTATGCTAAACTGATCTTCTGTTTATAAAGAGAAATGAAAATGAATCTTGATGTGAATGGAAGGGGTGAGGGAGTGGGAAAGGGGAGGGCTGTGGGTGGGAGGGATGTTATGGGGGGAAAGCCATTGTAATCCATAAGCTGTACTTTGGAAATTTATATTCATTAAATAAAAGTTTAAAAAAAAAGAAAAGAAAAAAATAGTTATGTATTACAATTACATTCAAGTGAGTGATTTATCATTGTTCATAACTTCTTGCATCCTAACTGAGAGAAATCTTAAGTTGGCCATTGCATATCTTCAAATGATTAATAATTCTAAGCAGTATATTTTCCTCAATATTTTCCCTGATAGCTTAACACTAGAGTACTTTTTTTTAAAGGGCTTCAGTTTTAGATCATAAAAGCCAGGCATGATAATTGTGGAGAAGTTAGAAAATAATATAAAAATGATTTTTACAAATGGGGTTATGTCACTTAAAAATGCTTTGGGCAGTAAATGTCTTTTGCTTACTTTTTAAGCAAGTGCACACAGACTTTTTCCCATGGACCCAAACTCTGCTCTTTGATGCTCTTCCTAAAGATGCCAGGGTTTGTCCTATTAATCAGGATTGTCAGCAACTTTGCTTCCTCTCACAGAGTTCAGAGATCCCACATTTGAGTGAAATACAGTACTCTATATGTCTAAGCAGCTCAACCAGTTCCATGTAAGAGTAATAGCAAATGACAAGGTTCCCTTCTTTTATCTGGATGAATAATGCTCCTTTGTACTCATATATATGTATGCACATAGATGACATTTTCTTTATCCATTTCTTTATCCTTGAAATCAGTGTGTAGTAATGCTATCTGGCGCCAGCATTGTGGAACAACAAGTTAAGCCACTGCCTGCGATGCAGACATACTATATGAACAATGATTCAAGTCTCAGTTGCCACACTTCTTTTTTTTATTTATTTAATGAGCATAAATTTTCAAAGTACAGCTTATGGATTACAATAGCTTCCTCCCCTCTGTAACTTCCCTCCCACCCACAACGCTCCCCTCTCCCACTCCCTCTCCCCTTCCCTTTCATATCAAGATTAATTTTCAATTATCTTTATATACAGAAGATCAATTTAGCGTATATTAAGTAAAGATTTCCACATTTTGCTCCCACACAGAAACACAAAGTGTGAAATACTATTTGAGTACTAGTTATAGCATTAATTAAACACCTAAGAGTAATTGTGTATTAATTACAGAGTTCAACCAATAGTTTTAAGTAGAATATAAAATGCAACTTTTGTATTGTTGTGGCTTCCCCCCACAACCTCCCTCCCTCCCGTGGCCCTCCCCTCACCCACTCCCTCTCCCATCCCGCCCTTCATCACGTTTCATTTTCAATTACCTTCATATACTGAAGATCAACTTAGTATATACTAAGCAAGGATTTCAACAGGCTGCACTCAGACAACCGAACCAGGTATAGGGTATTGTTCGACTAGTAGTGTTGTTTTTGAGTTTCATAGTTAAACACATTAAGGACAGAGATCCTGCGTGGGGAGCATGAACCCAGTGACTCCCATTGTTGATTTAACAATTGGCAGTCTTATTTATGATGTCAACAATCACCCGAGACTCTTGCTATGAGCTGTCTAGGCTACGGAAGCCCCTTGAGTTCACCAACTCTGAATTTATTTAGTTAAGGCCGTATCACAGTGGAGGTTCCTTCCTCCCTTCAGAGATAGGCGCCTCTCTCCTTGATGGCCTGATCCTTCTCCTGGGTCTTGTTCACCAGGATCTTTCATTTAGATTGTTTTTTGCCACCGTGTCATTTGCCACACTTCTGATTAAGCTTGGGAAAGCAGCAGAAAATGGTCCAAATACTTGAGCCCCTGCAATCCATGTGGAAGACTCAGATGGAATTCCTGGCTCCTGGTTTCAGCCTGGACCAGCCTCGGTTTTTGTGGCCATTTGGAGAGTGAACCTGTAAATGGAACACTCCCTCTTTTTTTTCTCTGTCTCTTTAACTCTGCCCTTCAAATAAATAAATAAAATAAAACTTATTTTTTTTCTTGCTCATGTTTATACCATCACTGTTCACAATAACAAGATATGGAATCAACCTAAGGGTTGCTTTTTGACATTTAATGATCTTTGTATAAAGGGAAAAAATAGAGAGAAATTATTTCTAGGTGTTTGTAGAAACATGGCTGAGATGTGCAGATCTCAACCCCTGATTTTTCATCCTCTATGTTCCTGCTGTCCAAGGAAAGTGTCATCTGTCTTGTCTACAGGGTGTTCATTACAACCTGATTGCTTAGACAGCAGTCACCACCAGAGACTCTGGAGAAGACCGCGTTTATAAAACTAAGAAAAGGAGAAATAAATAAGTTAAATAAAAGAGACTGATAAAGTTCCTTTGATGTAAGCATTTTGTTCATCGACAGAAAACAATGTTCTACACTTAAACATTCATTGATTATCACCATCAGGAAATAATTTTATAGATTAATCTTCATACCTATAGTAAATGCAGGGGCCAGCACTGTGGCATACTGGGTAAAGCCGCTGCCTGCAGTGCCGGCATCTCATATGGAAACTGGTTCGTGCCCTGGCTGCTCCACCTCCAATCCTGCTCTCTGCTATGGCCTGGGAAAGCAATAGAAGATGGCCCAAGTCCTTGGGCCCCTGCACCCACGTGGGAAACCTGGAAGAAGCTCCTGGCTCCTAGCTTCGGATTGGCGCAGCTCTGGCTGTTGCGGCCAATTGGGAATGAACCAGCTGATGGAACATCTCTCTCTCTCTCTCTCTCTCTCTCTCTCTCTGCCTCTCCTTCTCTCTCTGTATAACTGTGAATTTCAAATAAATAAATAAATCTTTAAAAAATAAATAAAGTAAATGCAGGCTATCTAGCATTGTTGTTTTTATCAAAAAGAAAATAGCAGATGCCTAATAAGAAGCTAAGACTTGATAAAACTTTATTAACCAGTGATTGGCAGATTAAAGTTATTTGTAATGAAGAAAATAATGTATTGCAATTTCATTAATATATAATAAAAAGTGCTTCAAAATGCACAAGAAAATGCTTAGCTAAAGTTAAGAAAATTTAGAGTTTAATTTAAAGCCTCTTAGTTCCTCAGGGTTTCCATTATTTTTTAATCATTATCCCCTAACGGCTTCATATAATTAATGTACTTTCCAAATGTCTAACTTATTCTCAAATTTTTAACACTTTTTTGGTATAAACCAACTTCAAAATGACTGTATTGGAAATAAGTGCCCACAAGTTGATTTTTAAAATTGATATAAGGGGACTTCCATTGTAAGATGACAATCTTTGGTTAGATCCAAATTTTTCTCCTTTCACACTTGATGACATAACCAGCTATGGAACAAAGACACAAGCTTTAGCCATTCTTGCTCACTGCCCAAAAGGTAGATAAACAATGAAATGTATTCCTTGCCCTTGAATCTCAATTGAGTCTCACATCCTATTGCCTTCATACTCCACCATCGCGTTCTGTGGCCCAACACAGCCGCCTGAAAGACCAGTTCCAGGAATCCACCTCTGCCTGCTGCCCCCTACCCCACCCTCATCCCCAGCCCTCCTAAAATATAAGAAGAGCCCAGCCCTGGGATCGGGACCTTCTGCCACCTGTTCCATCAATGTGCACATAGGCAGTTGGTCACCACCTCTATGAATTTATTTTCTCTGAATAAATTGCATCTGGCTGTAAATTCATGCCTCCTCTCTGTTATGTGCCTCTTTTCCTAACATTTTTGGTGCCACATATGAGGAAGGGAGCAAAGTATCTGGCTTTTGGTGAAGAGCTGAGAGTCTCTCATCCCTTCTTCTGAACTCTACCTTCCTTTCTACTTTCACTTCTGACGGCTTTTCCTTGGTGGGAGGAGGGTGCAACTTCCTGGATTCCCCCTCTGTCCTCCTGGAGTGACCTGGACGGGCCCGGGAGACACTTTTCTAATAACCTCCCTTATGAGTCCAGAATAGCCTTAGTCATTTTCTTGCCTCAACTTGCACTCTCTCATCTTCAAGATGAATCTATAGCCAGAGCACTTTGCTGGCTCTCATTGCTTCACACATCGGACCTCATTCTTAATCCATCAGATTGGTAAGAGAGGCCTTCGTCACATCAAGCATGCTGGGGTGACGCTCATGACTGGTTCATCCCCCCTTTTTAGGGCCTGGAGTGTTCAATCAGACCAGTTTATCCCACCTCGTACGGCCTGGGGTATTCGATCAGTTTCCCTCTCTGAGAACTGGAACACTGGTCTGAGCACGGGATTTCTCACTTTTCTTAGGAGGACTCAGAACTTTGGTTCTCCATTGGGACAATCCATTCCCAGGAGACCCTTGGTGAAAAAGACCCCCTTCCCTCAGGCCATATTTCGCCTAATCCATGGGATCCAAAATTTCTTGCATTTCACCTGACTCCCCTTTGACCTGCCTCTTAAACAGCTTACACAAGCTAGGCCTAAAAGGAGGGATAAAACGGAAGTGATTAATTAATCTCTGCACAAAAATTTGGCCTCAATATAAATTAGACAATGACTCAAAATGGCCAGAATGCAGCACCTTTGACCTCCAAATTCTCTGTGACCTTAATAGTTTTACACAGAGAAACAGCAAACGGTCATAGATCTCTTATGTCCAAGCTTTCTTCCTCGTTCAGGGTCAATTTTCTTCACTCCAAGTTCTCATAGAGCAAAAAGGCTTGGATGGTTCCCTCAAACTTTCTACATCCCCAACCCTCCCTCCCCTCTCCACCTGAGAAGCCTGCACCTCAGGTACACACCCCTTTGCTCACTCCACCCTTATCTCTTTCCTGCCCTTCCTTCTCTCCACCACACCAGCAGCAGCAAGGGCAGTTGCCGCCATTCCACCCACTTCTCTCCTGAATTCTCTATACCCAGTTCTCCCCAAGGAAGAAAAACCTCATTGTCAGCCTTCTGCCCCCTCACTGTTCCCTCCCTCATCTCTTCACCTCTGTGACCCTACCCTATAGATGATTCTCCGTCCTACCCTCCATCCCAAGCAATTCCAGAGCCTCAGCCTCTGGACTCCTCTCTGACTGACCCACTTAATACCCCATGGGATCCCACCCTGCCTTCTCCTGCCACTATTTCCCCTCCCGCCCCACCTCCTGCCCCCACCCTATCTCCTCCTCATACATGAGATATGCATCACAAACTCCAAAAATTAGATAGTCAACAAACCCCCCAGAGATACCCCACAGATGTGGCTTTTTGTATTTATAACAATAGAGATGATAAATTAAAGACTCAAAAGGAAATAGATAGAAAGCTAAAGATTCAGATGCTTGCCTCTGTAATCCAAAAAGGCCCCCATCGCCAGCTAAGTCCCACCCCTGAGGGCCCTGTTATCAATGCAGCAGTGCTGGACACCAGACTAAGACCTGCTACAACTCGAAGCCCACCTTGGTTCAAGGCTCTAGCCCTCCTGGTGCCTGTATTAAGTGTGGAAATACCAGACATTGTGCCAGGAGCTCCCCTAACCCAAGGCTTCCCCCTGTCTCATGTCCCAAGTGCGGACAATGGGGTACTGGAAGATGGACTGCCTCCAGGGAGAGAAACCTCCCTTTCTGGAACAGCCCTCTGCTGAAACCCCTCTAGCTCAAGACATCTCCTCTCTGTTAAACTTAACGGAATGAGGAGGCCCAGTTTTCACAGCCCCCATCACAGTTGCACTGTGTCCCAAGGGTGATAGGGACAGTGTCTGGCAAGTGAGTTTCTTTCTTGTTGGACACTGGGACTTGTTTACCTGTTTTAAATGAATATTGCGGTCCACTCCTTCCTTCCTCAGTCCCAGTTGTTGGCTTGAAAGGCATAATCAAAATGACGAATAAGGACCCTCCCTTATATTGCTCCTTTGGAGATGTTACTCTCCTGTTCCTTTCTCGTCCTTCCTAACTGCCCCACCCCTTCTTAAGGACCTTTTCCACTGCTTGGGGGCATCTATTGCCATTCCCACCTGGGATAAAACACAAACCTTTATACTTCAGACGATGGACCTTCCTCTCCCCCACCTCTCCACCCCAGACTCCCACCCTTTCCTTGGTTAATCCTGTAGTGTGGGATAATGCCCACCTAGTAATCACCACCCACCATAGACTCATTTGTGTCTCTAAAAGACTCTACAAAATCTAATGCTGTTCTCCAATATCCTTTAAGCTCAGAAGGCCATAGAGGTCTAAAATCTATCATAGACTGCCTCCTCTGAGTTAACATACTCATTCCCACTGACCACCCCCACCCCCCATAACACGCCTATACTCCTGGTTAAAAAACCAAATGGCTCTTATCACTTAGTACAGGACCTCCGATGTGTTAATGCTGCAGTCCATCCCATATACTCAGTGCTGCCAAACCCCTACACTCTCTCCTCTCCTGAATACCCCCATACAACTACTTTCTTTTCTGTATAGGAGCTAAAGGATGCTTTCTTCACAATTTCTCTTGGTACCTCTTCCCAACTACTCTTTGCCTTTACCTGGTCTGACCCTGATACTCACCTTACTTGACAGCTCTCCTGGACTGTATTACCCCAAGATTTCCAGAACAGTGGGTACCTTTTTGGACAGATCCTCCAGGCAGATCCAGTCTCTATTAACCTTTCACCCAGCACTCTTCTTCAATATGTTGATGATCTTCTCCTCTGTAGCCCCTCCCGAGAGACCTGTGTTCAACATACCACTAGTCTTTTGAACTTTCTAGCTGAGAAAGGTTATAGGGTATCTCCAAAGAAGGCCCAGCTAATTTCCATGTATGTTATCTTCTTGGCACTTCTCATGACGCCAGACACGTGTACAATCCCTCCAGCCCCAAAACAGGCAATGCATTCTCTTCCTTTCCCAAGTACTAAGCATGACCGCCCCTCTTGGGACTCGTGGGATATTTTCACATCTGGATTTCAAACTTTTCTCTTGTTGCTAAACATCTCTATGAAGCTTCCAAAGCCAATCTAGACAAGCCCTTGCAAGAAACTTCCTCCCTGGAAACACCATTCCAAACCCTAAAGAAGGCTCTTCTACAAGCACCTGCCCTGAGCCTTCCTAATCCACTTAAATCATTCCTCCTCTATATCCATAGCTCGAAGGGCTAAGCACTTGGTCTCCTAGCCCAAAAGGCCAGAAACTCTATTGCCCCTGTGACCTATTTCTCCAAACAATTAGATGGGGTTTTTCAAGGCTGGCTCCAATGTCTAAGGGTTGTGGCCACAGCACACCTTCTCATACCTGAGGCCCAGAAGCCAACCCTTGAGCCTCCTTGAGTCCCATTCCTGTGCTGACTTCCTCGATTTTTCCTTGACTACTTTTCACCATCTCACAGACTCTCCAAGTCCAAAAGCCTGGGATTGGGTCATTGATGGTAGTGCTTCCAAAACTCTCCTTTTTCCTGCTGAGTATGCAATAACTGAGGGGCACCGTGATGATACCTCCTCCTCTTCCCCACATTGGGTCCTAGAGGCTAGGTCCCTACCTGAAGGCACTACTTCCCAACAGGCCAAATTATTAGCCTTGATTTGAGCCTTCACCTTAGCCAAAGGAAAGACAGTCAAGATATACAGATTCCCAATATGCCCATAATATCCATTCCAATGCCCAGATATAGCAATAAAGGGGCTTTCTGACAGCCCGAGGGACACCTATAATAAATGCAAGTTGATTAAAGCTCTTCTTGATGCTGCCCAGCTGCCAACAAAAGCAACAAAAAATTATTCACTGCAAAGACTACCAAAAAGGTAAACAATACCTATCTGAAGCTAACAATCAGGCTGGTCTGACAGCTAAAGCAGTGGCTGTGGGGAAACATCACATCTTCTCTTTTTAACTTAGCTTCTTTATATTCAGATTCAGAAATCTCTCCGTTCTAAAAACAAGGGGCATCTAGAAAGGACTCATGGTGCTTTCAAGAAAGAAAGCTTAAACTCCCTTCTCTCCAATTTACCTTTCTAAAAAAGTTCCATTCTCTGTATCACTCAAACTCAAACTCTTTTCTTCACTTCCTGAGATCACACATATGCTTAACTCCTGCCATATGAGAAACTCTGCATAACATATCTCAGACATGTAGCATCTGTCAAACCACTAACCTCAACTCTAGTATCAGGCCACTTCATTTCCACTCACTAGGCTCACAGATCACTCCAGGAGAGGACTGGCAGGTTGACTTCACCCATGTGCCACCAGTTAGGGGAACACATTACCCTCTGGTGATGGTGGACACCTTCTCGGGGTGCATGAAAGCTTTCCCCACTACTAATAAAAGAGCACCCACTGTTTCCACTATACTATTAATGATATTATCCCAAGATTTAGATTACCTGCTTCCATCCAGTCAGGGAATGGACCAGAGTTTACCTCTCAAATTACTCAAATAGTATCTGCCTCTCCGCACATTTCATGGCATTTTCACATTCCCTATCATCCCCCCTCTTCGGGAAAAGTAGAATGGATGAATGGATTTTTAAAACAAGCTCTCCCTAAACTCTCCACCCAGATCTACTTAGACTGGATAAAACTCTTTCCTTTAGCTCTGTTAAGAATGAGATCTCTTCCCTGGAAGCACTTGATGCTTCGCCCATTTGAAATTCTCTATGGAAGTCCTCTTCTTTCACCTAACTTCCCCCCCCCTACCCCCCACCCCCCCACAGAATCCTGAAGCTATTCCTCCTCCTCTTGCTTTTCCTCTTCTTACCAAAACACACTCTCACTTATGGACCTATGCAGACACAAATCTACCCAAACCATACTCTCTGCTTCCCGACTGTATTACTGTATTCCTACCTTTCAACCTGATGATTGGATTTACCTAAAGCAAAATGAGGCTGTTCTAGAGCCAAAATGGAATAGACCCTACCAGGTGATGCTGACTACCCCCACAACTGCCAAACTCAAAGGATACCCCTGCGTACATTTTATTCTATTGAAACTAGTAACATCTCCCTCATATAACTGTACCCCATAGGATCCACTTCTCTCAGGTTGATGCACTAATGAGAGGTATGCATAAGGTAACTCTGCCTCATTTTGGCCATCATTTCCATTGAGAGCAATGTCTCTAGTATATCCTTTTGTCCTCATAATCACAATGTTCCTATTTCTACCATGTATAATTAACTTATTCCAAAGGTTCTTGCAGGAACAAGTAACTGCTATATCTCAAGCCATCTCACAGGAGCAACACAAGACTGCTCTTCTTCAATTGATCCGATCTCAAGTGTAGACCCTTCTGCTCAAGTTCTCGCTCTGTGTCTAAGCCCCGTATCAGCAGGAGGTAGCCAGGGAGAAACTGGCACCCCTTCTCCTTATCTATAATCAGAGTCAGGATTCATGGAACAAAGACATAAGCCTCAGCCATTCTCACTCATTGCCCAAAAGGTAGATGAGCAATGGAATGTATCACTTGCCCTTGAATCTCAACTGGGTCTCACACCCTATTGCTTTCATACCCACTCTGCATTCTTTCACAGGTTCCCAAGGCCCAACATGGCCTCCTGAAAGACCAGTTGCTCGGCCACCTAAAAGACCAGTTCCAGGAATTCACTTCCATCTGCTTCCCCCTATACCCACTCCCATCCCTAGCCCTCCTAAATATAGAAAGGCCTGGCCCCTGGGATCAGGGCCTTCTGCAACGTGTTCCATCAGTATGCATGCTGGCAGTTGGTCACCACCTCTACGAATGTATTTTCTCTGAATAAATTTTGTCTGGTTGTAAATTTGTGCAAAGCTTCTTTCTTTGACTCTTTCCCTAACAATCAGAAAGAAAGGGAAAAAGAGAGAGAAAGAGAGAGACAGCAAAGTGAAATAAGCTTAGTACAAAAAGACAAGTGGCACATGCTCTCATTCATAAGCAGAAACTAAAACAGTGGCTATTTAATAGTTACAGGGTGCCTACTGGAGTATAATGGTGGTTACTGGAGCCTGGGGAGAGTGGAGAGAGGGAGGGATGCGGAAGGGTTAATTAATGTGTACTCAGTCACAGATAGGAATAAGAAGTTTTGGCATTCTATTGTACAGAAAGGTGATTACAGACAATGATAATGCACTGCATATAAATATTTTAAAATTAGAAAAATAATTTTTGAATGTTTTGCCATGACAAAATGGTGAATATTGAAGAGATGAGTATGTTTTCCCTGATAGGATGTTATGCATGCATACAGAGATCACAGGGTAATCGATAAATATGTGAAATTTTTATGTGAGTTAAAACATATATATGTATATATATATGTGTATATATCTATATGTGTACATATATATATTTAAAATGTGTTTAATGGGCTAGCATTGTGGCCCACTGTTAAGCTACCCACTATGATGTTGCATCCTGTAGAGTTCTGGTTCTATTATTGGCTGTTCCATTTACAATCCAGATCCCTGCTAACACACATGGGAGAACAGTGGAAGATGGCCCATGTTTTGGGCCCCTGTTAAATACAAGAGACCTGGATTGAGTTCCGGTCTTCTGGCTTCAGCCTGATCCAGACCCAGCTGCTGTGATCATATGGGGCGGAACCAACAGGCAAAAGATATCTTTTAATCTCTCTCTCTCTCTGTAACTCTGTCCTTCAAATAAATAAATCTTTAAAAAACAAATAAAATTATAAGGTTTTAGAAATTGATACCACTTAAAATATTAAAAACTGGGGCCGGTGCTGTGACGCAGTGGGTTAACACCCTAGTCTAAAGCACTGGCATCCCATATGGGCCCCGTTTCAAGTCCTGGCTGCTCTATTTCTGATTCAGCTCTCTGCTATGGCCTGGGAAAGCAGTAGAAGGCAGCCCAAGTCCTTGGGCCCCTGCACCCATGTGAGAGACCTGGAGGAAGCTCCTGGCTCCTGGCTTCGGATCGGCGCAGCTCTGGCCATTGTGGCCAATTGGGGAGTGAACCATCAGATTGAAGACCTCTCTCTCTCTCTCTCTCTCTCTGCCTCTCCTTCTCACTCTGTGTAACTCTGACTTTCAAATAAATAAATAAATCTTTAAAAAATATTAAAAACTAAAGTTAAGAAGTTTTATTCTAGCAATCAAAGAAAGAAAGGGAAAGTACAATGTCATACCATAAACACCTAAGTAATCTAGAATTAAAGGAGGAATTAGATATTGTGAATGTCAGCAAGATCAAATCTAAGTGGCGAAAGCAGTGAGATACACCTAAAATAAGTGACACCAGTAACCAATCCTCATTCCCAAAACAATTTGGCAGACCAAGACTCCTAACATTTGCTAAAAGAGGATGACTTCTTAAGGGATGGTTCACACACAAATATATTCAAATATGTTTTTACTTTTACACTTGAATGAATACAGAAAGTCATTCAAGATACTGAAACCCACCTGGTCATCATTAGGGCTTGCACATAGTGACTTTAACAAGGTGAGCATTATACACATGTGCTTCCACTACTTTATGGTTAGCATTTTATACTTAATCTTCCCTGTCAGATCATTTCATAGTTTGTGTGGTAACACATAATACTAATTTAATGTGTCTTGATTAGCTTTTCATTAATTTTAAAGCTTTATTTATTTGAAAGGCAGAACAACAGAGAGAAAGAGAGGTATCTTCCATCCACTGCATTATTCCCCAAATGACCATAAAAGCTGAATCTGGGCAGGTTAGAGGCCAGGAGCCAGTAACTCTATCCTGGTCCTCCACATGGGTGGATGAACCATCGTCCACTGCCTTCCCAGGTGCATTAGCAGGACACTGGGTTGGAAGTGTAGTAGAAGTGTAGTAGCCTGGACTCACAAGAGTACTCTGAAATAGGACGTCTGTGATGTAATGGCAGCTTAACTGACTGCACCACATCACCCACCCCTAAGTTCACAGCTTTCAAACAAATCCAGAGTTAACTCCACTGATATCTTGACCTGAGAAAGAAGACTGGGGACAAGTAATAAACACTTTATTTGTAAGTGGTTCAACACCAAATTCAATATATAGTTTCAACTGCAATTGAGATTTAGTTAAATAAAAAAAATGAAAAATAAATGATAGCAAGCAATTTACTGCCATGGTACTCAGGCATCAAAAAGATGAAGAAAAAGGAAAAAAAGATGAAAAGAAACCTGAAGACATTTATATCTATAGAAGCTGGGTTGGCAGCATCTGCTTCTGGCAGCTGCTCATCACTGACAGACGCACCAGCCAAAATTGGAAACACAATTGATATTGATAGGTGCTGGTCGCTCAAGGAGAATTGTGCTGCTTCCAATAAATGATGAAGAAATTAAGGGCATTGCCCTAAAAATATTACCACATCACCTTCTGTAGTGCTCATCTACAGTTTTACTGAAGAGACACCATTTGACTTCACATAGGTCAGTACTTTTCACATATGATTGAAATGGATATAACAGATTTGTTATTTTCAATTTATAGGCTATAAGGTGTGCAAAAATTTCAAATGAAAGGTATCCAGAAATAGCCCTCAACAGATATGATGTTTATGTTCTAAAAGGAATTACATTTATGACAATAAGGAACATACAGCCATATTTGATATGAAAAACGTCTAAAGACTTCCACCCTAGAAGAAATTAAGGCGAGAGAGACAAACTTGACATCAATGGCAGAGCCAGTTGTCACAAGAATCAAAACCCAGGTGGCATTTGTGGGCTGAGAAGATTCACAAGAAGAATACAAGCAAATAAGTAAAACAGAGGGCATGCTTTGCATTTTCCATCTTTTGGAGGTAAGTAGAACAGGGACTAAAAACATAAAATGGTACGTTGAGGAAGGAGTGAATAAAAACTGAGACAGAATACATTTCAAAATGAGGAATCTTTAGAAGCAGACTGTAGAAACAAACTCCTCACATAAAGGGATGAGAAACCGAGCTGACACAGGGATTGTGAAGAGCTTTCTAGGCAAAGGGAACGGAGGTAATCTATGTGTGAAGATACCACAGGGAAGCAAGTTGTCCAGCTTGGATGCAGAGAAGTGTGAGTGTGTGTGTGTGTGTGTGTGTGTGTGTGTGTGAAAGAGAGAGAGAGAGAAAGTAGTGGGTGAGATCTTCAAGTTCTTTTAGGAACTGGATGGGACCTTGCATCATTGATGGATCCCAAGGAGCCAAGGCAGGAAAGGGCATGGGTTTTAATCCACAAACACCTTCAGTGCTGAGATGGAAATCGAGTGTAGGGAATGTTTTGAAGAGGAAAAAAAATGGAAACCACTAGAATGTTATGTGATCATCACAGAAAAGTAGGAATTTGTCTTACCTAATTTTCTTGCTGAAACAACTTAACCATGCATGGTCATTCCCAAACAGTACTATTTTTGGTTCTCCTATGTGGAGGAATATTTCATATGCAAACAGGGAGAATTTGACTTACTCTTTTCTCATTGGTGTCCCTTTGATTTCTTTTCCTTAACTAATGGCTCTGGCTAAAACTTCCAGAACTATATTGAATAACAACGATGACAGTGGCCATCTTTGTCTGGCACTGGATCATAGTGGAAATGCTTCCAGCTTTCTCCATTTGATATGATGCTGGTTGTGGGTTTGTCATATATTGTGTTGGAGATTGTTCCTTCTATACCCAACTGGCTTATTTTTTATTTTTTATGATGAGAGGATGTTGTACTTTATCAAATGCTTTGTCTGAGTCTATTGAGACACAATATGTGGCTTTTTACTCTTCACTTTGTTCATGTGATGTATTATGTTTATTGACTTGCATATGTTGAACCATTCCTGCATCCCAGGGATAAATCCCACTTGGTTTAGGTGGATGATCTTGATGTGTTGTTGGATTCAATTGAGCAGGATCTTGTTGAAGATTTTTGCATCTATATTCATCAGAGATATTGGTCTATAGCTCTCTTTCATTATTGTATATTTTTCTGGTTTTGGAATTAAGGTGATACTGGCCTCAAAGGACTTAGAAAGATTCTATCCTTTTCTACTCTTTTGAATATTTTAGGAAGAATTAAGATTAGTTCTTCTTTTAAAGTTTGGTAGATTTCAGCAGTGAAGTCATCTAGTCTTGGGCTTTTTTTTGTTGTTAGGGTCTTTATTTCTGACTCAGTCTCTGTCTTGGTTATTGATTTATTTATTTAGGTTTTCTATGTCTTCACTACTCATTTTTGATAAGTTTTATATGTGCAGAAATCTACCCACTTAATTCTTGCTGCATTGAAAAGATACATAAGTGCGGGAAGGATTTGCAGCCTTGTGATTACTCTTCTGAATCACAAACAAGTTGTGTTATTCCATTTGCTATTTACATTCCATTACTATTTACATTCCATTTTCTTTAACTTTTCTCAACTACCATATAGCTCTCCCAAATAGTTGGTGAGCTCTATCTCTGTTTTCATGTTTTGAAGGTAGGCTGAAAAAAGATAATGTTGTGTCTCTGTTTTTGATGGTTTGCTAATAATTTATAGATATATAACCAATGCCATATATAGACTGCAGGCTGGCTAAATTTGTTTATTAGTTACAGAAGTCTTGTGGTAGATTCCATAGTACACACACACACACACACGAACAGAGTATCAGGGAATGAAATTTTCTTCTTCATCCATACATCTTTCTATTTCTTTCTTTCTTTTTTTTTTTTTTTTTTGACAGGCAGAGTGGACAGTGAGAGAGAGAGAGAGAGAGAGAGAGAAAGGTCTTCCTTTGCCGTTGGTTCACCCTCCAATGGCCGCCGCGGCTGGCGCGCTGCGGCCGGCGCACCGCGCTGATCCAATGGCAGGAGCCAGGAGCCAGGTGCTTTTCCTGGTCTCCCATGGGGTGCAGGGCCCAAGCACCTGGGCCATCCTCCACTGCACTCCCTGGCCACAGCAGAGGGCTGGCCTGGAAGAGGGGCAACCGGGACAGAATCCGGCGCCCCGACCGGGACTAGAACCCGGTGTGCCGGCGCCGCTAGGTGGAGGATTAGCCTAGTGAGCCGCGGCGCCGGCCCATACATCTTTAAAATTATTATTTTTTACTTCTTTTGGCAATGTAATGTTGAATAGAGGTGAAGATTATATACATCCACATAATTTTTGTCAGTTTTTAACATATTCTATATGGCTTATAGATATAATTCTAAGAATATAATGAGATTCCCTTCTTCTCTCCCTCCCTCCCTCCCCATTTCTCCTTCCCACTTTTCTTTCCTCTCCATTTATTTTTTATTTTTGCTTTTTGACATAAAATACTTTAAATTTACATTATAGTAAAATGGCTTAATACTTCAGTGAATAGTAAGTTGGATAAGGAGAAAGAATATGTGGTACATACACAATGGAATATTGTTCTGTCATAAAAAGAATAAAATTCTACCATTTGCAGCAAAACAGACACAACTGGAGAACATCACTTGAGTGAAATAAGTTGGACCCAGAAAGACAAATACCACATGTTCTCCCTTATATTTGGGAGCTAAAATTGAAGGAAATAAACAGAAGGAAAGAAGGAAAGGAAGGAAAGGAAGGAAAGGAAGGAAAGGAAGGAAAGGAAGGAAAGGAAGGAAAGGAAGGAAGGAAGGAAGGAAGGAAGGAAGGAAGGAAGGAAGGAAGAAAGAAAGAAAGAAAGAAAGAAAGAAAGAAAGAAAGAAAGAAAGAAAGAAAGAAAGAAAGAAAGAAAGAAAGAAAGAAAGAAAGAAAAGGATGGAGGAAAGGAAGAAAGAACCTGTGTGTATCAGTATGCCATCTGTATATTCTTGATTTTTAGTTAACAGTGTTCTGTTCTTAACCAGTTAGTATACTTTCCTTGTAAGATTTTTGATGATTTCTTTATCACTTAAAAATGCCTTCTTTTTGTAATATGCAGAGAACTTTTATTAAGAATGAGTATTGCAGTATGTTCATTGTAGTAGCTGGGGAAGTTTTCTCTTAGGATGAAGACATCCCCTATCACTGTGCCTGCTTCAGTCCTGGCTGCTCTGCTTCCAATCCAGCTACCTGCTATGTGGCCAGGAAGCATCAAATGATGGCCCAAGTTCTTGAGTTTCCAGATGGAATTCCTAGCTCCTGAGCCTGGCTCAGCCCTGCCTGTTGAGTGTATCTGGGGTGTAAAACAGCAAATGGAAGCTCGCTCGCTTGCTCTCTCTCTCTCTCTCGTCTTTAAAATACATAAATATGTATTTATAAAATAATACTGGATTAAATTGTTTGCAGTGATATTGACATTTGAAAGTCATGCATGACTTTTTTAAACCACTGAAATTTTGAAATTGTCTATTATATAAGCATTACCTAGCCTATTTTGAATAATGTATCATGTGTTTTGTTTAATCTTTGTTTAAAAATATTGCTCATAAATATGACATAAATGATGTAAAATATATTCTTTCTTGTCTTTTTTTTAAAGATTTGCTTATTTATTTGAAAGTCAGCTACAGAGAGACAGAGGCGGAAAGAGAGAGAGAGAGAGAGAGAGAGAGAGAGAGAGAGAGAGAGAGAGGTCTTCCATTCGCTGATTCATTCCCCAGATGTTTGCAATGGTCTGAGCTGCGCCTATCTAAGGCCAGGAACTAGCAGCTTCTTCCAGGTCTCCTATGTGGGTGCAAGGGCCCAAGGACTTGGGCCATCTTCCACTGCTTTTCCAGGACATAGCAGAGAGCTGGATTGGATTGTAGCAACTGGGTGGGACTCAAACTGGCGCCCATATGGGATGCGGCATTGCAGGCAGTGGCTTTACCCGCTGCGCCACAGCATTGAACCCCTTTCTTATTTTATATATCAGAATTAAGTTAGTACTTTATTGTTCATGCCATTCATCTCAGAATATTTCTCTTTATACAAATTGTTTTTTATAAAATCATAATTCTTTTACTGTCTCCATTACACTAAAACATGAAGTTGTGTGGGATTTTTTGTTTGTTTGTTTGAAAGATCTATTTATTTATTTGAACAACAGAGCAACAGAAAGGGAGAGGCAGAGGCAGAGAGAGAAAAATGTTTCATCTGCTGGTTCACACCCCAACTGGCTACAGCAACCAGGATTGGGGCAAGCTGAAGCCAAGAGCCAGGAGCTTCATCCAAGCCTCCCACATGAGTGCAGGGGCCCAAGCACTTGGGCCATCCTCCGCTGCTTTCCCAGGTGCATTAGCAGGGAACTGGATTAGAGATGGAGCAGCCAGGACTCGAACTGCCACCATATGGGTTGTGGGCAATGCAGGCAATGGCTTAACTGGCTATGCCACAACAATGGCCCCATTAAGTTTTAATAAAAACTATTTATTCTCCTTGATTTCATTCACTTTTGAGAAAATTGAGGAAAATATCAAAATTATAGCAAATATAATACTAGGAATTATAGTACTAGTTCAATTATAACTAATCTGAAATGTGGTAACTCAAAATACATGATTTGTCTAATTGGATTAAATCTAATAAATAAATTTATGTGATATTCACAATCATATGTAAGTTTTTCTCTGCAAGTAAGAAGTATTACTCTTGCACATACCATATGGACTTTAAAGATAACTTTAAAAGTTGAGTTTAAATGTCAAAATTAAAGGTAGCAAAAATGAATTGTATTATACTTACCAGATTTAATATTATGGATTGTATATGATCCTTAGAAAGAAACACTGACTTTATTCATTTATTTGTTTGTGTATTTACTTATTTGAAGGGGAACTATATAGAGTGCTCCCACCTGCTGGTTTACTCCTCACATATCTGCTTAGGTCTGTGCTAGAGTGCAAACAACAGGGAGCTGGGAATTCAATCCAAGTCTCTTTCATGGGTGTCAGGAACCCAATTACTTGAGACATCACTAGAGTGTGCATTAGCAGGAAATTGGAAGCAGGAGCTGCAGGTGGGTATCAAAGCCCGGTACTTTGATTTGGGAGATAAGGGTTTTAACCAGCATCTACCCTGATAGGCAAAATGAAAACCTTCAAAACTGACCTTTCAAAGGATACTGTTGTTCTTGTTAAAAACAAAACGCAACTTCTTATGCTCTGTTAGTGCCAAGTTATAATTTCTTTAGGCTCTTTATTCTTGAGATTGTCAGTCTCAGGTCTTCTGAAAAGTGGAGGTGAGGATTAAGGGCTCATTATATCATCATGTGAAATCCATCTTCTGCATGTGCAGATGTGGGAGGTAGGCTGTGTGATTTTCCACTGTTCTTCTGTCATGTCTCCCCTTTCATCACAAGCAGACAGAACTGTGGAAAACCACCCACCACCTATTCAATGTCTATGAACAACCAATCACATCTCATTAACACGATGTGAAATATTTAGGCTTTTAGTCAGAAGTGACAGTATTTTAATAGTACCACAATTTGCTCCAGACACCTTGGTCTCTCTGTAATAAGACATTGTAAAAGACGCCAGTGAGTTACCTCTCTGTCTGCAAAATTGAGTGAAAAGCAGTTCAGAGCTGCACTTCTCTACATAAAGACACAAAGAAAGCAAAAGAGTTCAAATATAACCTCATTAAATAAGACAGCCATTCTAAGTGGCATACAAAGCTATTAAACAAACTAGATTGGTCCATAATAATAAGAAACATATTTCACATCTGTTGCACAGTACAGAGCTTTTAACAAGTAATAGGCATAAACGTGCAGGAAAATAGTTGCCATTCCTCATCAGTATATCATTGTCAACGGCACTGCTGTCTCAAAAGAAGCACTTATCTCATACACTTTATTGCTTGATAGCTTGCTGATTGCTTTTACAAAGCAATAAATTGATGGCCTGATTCAGCACTGACATTAGGTTATGTTCATTTTCAGTGATTGATGTCTTGAATTAGAACTCTTGTATTGTTCCCTGCCTTGGAATATGAAATTCTAACAGGGCTGTCTGATGTCACAAAGAAAGCAGCACAACTGATGTCAAATGAGCTATCTTGATTCATTTAAATAACTAACAAGCTTCTTCCTTTAATAAAATTTTCATAATTTATGTTTTAGTGTCTCAATTTCCAATTAAATTGTCTACCTAAACTTAAAAAAATAAAGTGGTTTTTTTTTTAATTTGCAGTTTCAAAGCAGGTTCAGGAAAGCATACAAGATAAGAATATATAAATTATTAATTAATCAGATAAATTGAAGAATTTAACTACTTTCTTCAAATTTAAAAGAAAATCTTTTATTTTCTATTAACTGGATTAATTGATTTTGTGATTGTGAAATAGTAACGAAGCTAGAAAGGTAAAAATAAGTAAAACAATGAAAAAGCAAAGGTTTCTTTGTTTTATATTGTTTTCACTCTTTATTAAGAAACTGAATATGGCAACTATGATTAACAACCTTAATATAAAAACATTCCCACAGAAACTAGCAAATGCAATGCTAAGATTTTAAGAGTTTAAGAAAATCAAATAGTAAATAAATTTTTAACCAAGAATATCAGATGGCAAACAAGATGACGTATAATTAAGTAATCTCTCAAGACCACTGGTTTGCAGTGGTACATGATTGCCTTCAGAGAACATTTACAGCATGTGAAGACATTTTGGGTGTCACAGCCAGAGCCTGGCAGCCCGGATGATGCCGATCACCCAAAACAAAGAATTCTCAGACCCCCAAATCAACACTGCTCAGGTTGAGGACACTCGATCTAGAAATGCTAAGGAGTATGCAGCGAGACTGCTTGTAGGCCCTCTCACCCAGTTACGATACCTCACAAGGCAAAGGGCACCATCTGTTCAGCTGTGCTCTCTGCCTCTGGGTCTCATCCCTCTGCCCTCATTAGCAAAATAAAACGATGGCCTCTAACCACGGTTATACAACAGGCGGTGAAATAGATTGAAATTGATGGTCTCAGTCAAGGTACATCTAGTAGACTGAGTATTCCTGAAAAGCAGAATGCACCCAGATAAATAAAATTTTAGAATTGGTGGATTGTGCAAGCAAATGAAGCTGTGTTCATGAAACTGTTGATAGAATTGACTATGTGGATAAAACACATGCTACAGACAAAACTTTTTTTTTTTTTTTTTTTTTTTTTTTTTTTTTTTTGACAGGCAGAGTGGACAGTGAGAGAGAGAGACAGAGAGAGAAAGGTCTTCCTTTGCCGTTGGTTCACCCTCCAATGGCCGCCGCTGCAGCCGGCGCACCGCGCTGATCCTGGCAGGAGCCAGGAGCCAGGTGCTTTTTCCTGGTCTCCCATGGGGTGCAGGGCCCAAGCACCTGGGCCATCCTCCACTGCACTCCCTGGCCATAGCAGAGAGCTGGCCTGGAAGAGGGGCAACCGGGACAGAATCCGGCGCCCCAACCGGGACTAGAACCCGGTGTGCCGGCGCCGCAAGGTGGAGGATTAGCCTATTGAGCCACGGCGCCGGCTCAGACAAAACTTTTAAACCCATATTTAAAATGTGTAGTAACCTGCAACTTGCAAAACTAATCACAATAGAGCCTCCTTTTTCTTGCTGTGTCATATTGTTTTACACTAATATGGAAAAAGGAATTCCTGTGTGTGTGTGTGTATAAAAGAAAGAGATAGAAATATATAATAACAAATGTGTTATATCTAACATTATTTTCAGAGATACAAAGTAAAACAAAAAATAAACAAGCAATATGTATAATTTAGCAAGATAAACCAATATTTTACTCTAAACAAAAACTAAAAGTAGAAACTCAGATGACACACAATTGAGATGAGGTCTTTACTATAGACATGTAGCTGAAGACACACTAAAATGCTGAAGAAAAAAAAAAAAAAAACCTCCCAGCTGAAGCAAATTTGACCATCAAAGCTAGGTTTGAAACTTTATGTTCTTTTCTGTCTGGACCTCTCTTGGGTTGAATTGTTTCTGATTCCTGTCTACATATATTTGGGATGAGTATATAAGCATTTTTGTAGAACAGATTCTGAGAAATAGAACTTCTGGGGAAAAATAAGGCATTTACATTTATATAACACTAAAATACTTTCAAAAACCCATAGCAACTTTCCCTCTCACTCATAAGGCTGTGATTACATTATCCATAGCATCTCAAGATGTTGATGAGTTTATCTGTTAATGAAAATTAATTGATTATATGATTAATATTCCTTTTTGTTTTCAGTTGGTCATTCATATAACCTGGAACAGTAATACATTCTGGAAGTTTCCCACTTACTGGTTTGAATATCAGGATAAAATGTTAACCACCTGCCTGCCAAAAACACTTGCTATGGTTGAGATAGGTTTTCTGCCCATTGAAACCCTCACTGAACTTGGTTGCCAATGTAGTAGCTTGCAAACTAGAAAATTTAAGAGGTTTTACTGTCTTCCTCTGGAGCCTGAATGAGTTCTTTGAGTGTAACAATTTTTTTAGAGGGGCCGGCACTGTGGCCTAGTGGGTTGGGCCTCCAACTGCAGTGCCAGTATTTCATGTGGACACCCGTTTGTGTCCTGGCTGCTCCACTTCCTATCCAGTCCCCTGCTGATGGCCTGGGGAGGCAGTGGAGGATGGCCTGGGTGCTTGGGCCCCCACACCGAAGTGGGAGACCTGGAAGAAGCTCCTGGGTCCTGGCTTTGCATCATTCCAGCTCCAGTCATTGCAGCCATTTGGGGAGTGAACCAGTGGTTGGAAAATCTCTCCCCCTCTGTAATTCTACCTCTCGATGGATGGATAAATATTTAAAATAAAATAAGCTTTTTTAAGTTTTTTTTTGAAAAGCATTGTTGATCAATACTACACCCACAATAGTTCTATCAAAGTGATATCAGAAATGACCCCCTAAAATATATATGAAAATGTGGCCCCTTAACATTCCCCAGAAGTCCCATTTGGGATGCCACATATGTTACCGGAATCTGGGGTGCCATGTGATATCACCAGATGCTTATTAATAAATCCCAATATTAATAAGCCCGAGAAGGTTCTTGCCCGATATCTAGAGAAGAATTCTAAATACTGGCATCAATAAATGAGGCAGCATGGTACATTTTAGGCTTTTATTCAGTGTGAAAGATGCATAGGAGAGTGAGAGCTTTATCTAAGAGAGAGGTAAATCTGGGTTCATACTGAGCACCAGGAACCAGCCATGTGGAAAAGCATCTAGGCCAGGAAGCCTGGGGCTGGTGGCCTGAAGGCCACGCCCCCTGGGGGGTGCAGGGCTACAGCCAGCCCCCTCCTGGCAGGAGGCCAGGGAACATAGTAGAAAGGCTGGACACACTGTGTCCCAGGCTTTTAACCCACTTCCAAAGGAGAGTGATTAATTAACCTGATTGGCTGGTGGGCACCCAGGTGTGGCCAGGTAGGGCCATGAGGTCACATGAAGGCATGGTTTTCCAGCTCACAAAGCTAATCAATTTTAACCTATATGCCTACCTACTTCACAAGCACTTCATTTTGACACATACGTGTATAAAATCACTCAAGCTTATATAATAAAATTTATCAAAAATATAATCATAAAAATATTTTCATTGATTAGAAATATTTACAATTTATGGACTAAAGAATAATTTATGGGCATGATGAAATTAATGGACAAAATGTTCTGATGACTAAAGACGAGTTCCTATCCATTTTGTAGCTTGCCAGTCATTTTTTCTTTTCTTTTCTTTTCTTTTTTTTTTTTTTTTTTTTGGACATCACTAAAATTCTGTTTCTGACTCATGCAACAAGCTAAATATTAGTGCACAAATTAGGCCAGCGTCTCAGCTCAATAGGCTAATCCTCCACCTTGCAGGGCCGACACTACGGGTTCTAGTCCCAGTTAGGGCACTGGATTCTGTCCCGGTTGCCCCTCTTCCAGGCCAGCTCTCTGCTGTGGCCAGGGAGTGCAGTGGAGGATGGCCCAAGTGATTGGACCCTGCACCCGCATGGGAGACCAGGAGAAGCACCTGGCTCCTGGCTTCGGATCAGCGCGGTGCGCCGGCTGCAGTGCACTGGCCGTGGCGGCCATTGGAGGGTGAAACAACGGTAAAGGAAGACCTTTCTCTCTGTCTCTCTCTCTCTCTCACTGTCCACTCTGCCTGTTAAAAAAAAATATATATATATTAGTGCACAAATTAAATGGTAAGTGTTTGGACTCCCTGAGATAACACACATTAAAGAAAGACCTGAGCAGGCCGGCGCCGTGGCTCACTTGGCTAATCCTCCACCTGCGGTGCTGGCACTCCAGGTTCTAGTCCTGGTTGGGGCACCAGTTCTGTCCCGGTTGCTCATCTTCCAGTCCAGCTCTCTGCTGTGGCCTGGGAGTGCAGTGGAGGATGGCCCAAGTGCTTGGGCCCTGCACCCCATGGGAGACCAGGAGGAGGCATCTGACTCCTGGCTTTGGATCTTTGGATAGGCGCTGGCCACAGCGGCCATTTGCGGGGGTGAACCAACGGAAAAAAGGAAGACCTTCCTCTCTGTCTCTCTCTCACTGTCTAACTCTGCCTGTCCAAAATAAATAAATAAATAAATAAATAAGAACTGAGCAAATTGTGCCATATAGTTAAAGGGTTAACAAATGCAGAAATGTTTTCATCAAAAGAATTCTTGATGATTCAAGGATATCCTATCTAGGACACCATTTGGCTGGAATAATGTCTTAACAAATGCCTGAAGTATTATAACGCCCACAATGACTCGAAGTATTTTCTGGCACAGCATTAAAATGCTGCACATTGGATTATGCAAGGTTCTATCTTTTTTAGAAAGGATCTTACAAAGAACACTCAAAGGAAATTAGTTTTTGTAAAGAAATAGTGGAAACATAGCAAGCCTTTATGATGAATACAACAGTCTTTTGCCCCTGAAGGGCTTCACACATCCACCCACCCAAGATAACAGGCAGCACTTGGCTGGAGACTGCTCAGAATCTGATGGGCATAAAGATTGCAATGGCCTTCAGTTAACAGCTCTTTAAAGATATGCTAGAAAAATAGACTTCCAAGTATGACTGTGATGCAGAAGATTGAAATGAACAAACCAGGCTGTTATTTTTTTTCACTTGCCCCTAGGCGTTTGTTGTTTTTCTGATTGTCATTGATTGTATACACCTGCAGGGACAGGAATGCTATCTTGCTTCTCTAATTTTCCCAAAACTTGAAAAATTGGACATTCCATGAAATCTGATCACAGATAAAATGCCAAAGATGATTTGTTTGGTGTGATACTTTGTGATAGTGTCAAATATGTAAATAGATTGTTTCCTATAGGAAATAAACTCAAGGGAAATGATTTGATGTTTCTATTTTTTCTAAATAGAGAACATAAATGTCATTAGGATAAAGAATTTATAAATACAGAGTTATAAAATGTTGAAATGCATATTTTTGATGACATGTTTATCTTTTCTTAAAATTTAATGCCAGACTTATTTAAATATAGATATTTTGCAACTAATTTTTACATTTGTGTTTAGGCAACTTTGTTGTTTATAGTAGCAAACTCATTAGGGGATTTTCATTTACATATACAATAAAATTAATTTAGTATTAATGCAAAGTATGCAAATAAATAAGACAAAATAAACCAAGCCAGAATGGAAACAGATAATGGAGTTATTGGTAGATTAATATTGACAGAGAAGCAAATAAAGAGAAGGAAGGCACAGAGAGAACTCAAGTGTGCCTGCTGCCTCCGCTCAGAGTGTCTCACAGTGTTAGGGGGACGCGCCTGCCCAGCACAGCGGATCGATACTCCACACAGACTTAACATGCTCTCAAATGCAGCTTCCTCGAAGAATGTGCAAGTTAGGGACGACCGTTCATGTCTCTGAATTCTCTTATCACTTTCTACCTCCCTTGTGTCACTCATCACAATCTTTCTTACAGTTACTTCAGTACGTTTTTCTATCATCTGGCCTGGATTGCTATCTGTAGGAGGGCAGCCTTTGAATTTTTCATCGTTTCATTCTCTCTGTCCTTAGGCAGAGCACTTTGACCACAGTGGACTCTTAAAGAGGGCTGGATGAATAAGTGGATGATAAGGAAGAATCGAATAGGTGGGAGGATTTACTCTTGAAACATTTTGAGTGTTTGAAGAAGCTGGGAAGCTTGCTTCAAAGTCTTTAAAATTACATGTGATTTGCTACACCTCTCCCACACTTTATCCCTTGCAGAGATCAAACACTAAATTCCATATGTCAAGGAACCTATGAATTAGATTAGTTTCTGAGCATTAAGAAAAAGAATGTTAATAACAGGGAAATCGTATATCTTAAACAGTGTGTAGGGCGTATGTTTAAATGCAGCATTTTATACACAGAAAAATAACAATGTTTGCAAGATGAAGTGAGTTTAAAAGTAGACTAGTATTTGAAGTTGTGCATTTAATGCAATACTTGAAATCATTATTATTATAACACATTTTAAAGTATTTAATTGCTGCTGTATTTTAATAAGTAAGCACAATGCACAAATACTTAAACTTACATCAAAATATAAAAATTATTGCATTATATTATTCTGTATAGTATATGGAGCATGCACATTTATGGAAATTCAGTGATTGTGCCACAAATGTATTGAGAACATCGTGCAAGTGTGCAGATTTGTGCCACCTCACACGGGCACCAAATGTAAGGAGAAGAGTGCAGAACAGAAAGGAGACAGAATATGAATTTATAGCCAGAGCAAATTTATTCAGAGAAAATAAATCCACAGAGGTCAAACAACTGCCATCATGCTCACAGACAGAACACGTGGCAGAAGCCCCAACCCCAGCAGGCTGGGCTTTTTTATATCTTAGGTGGGCTGGGGTGGGCTGGGGGTGTGGGGCAGCAAGCAGAAGTGAATTTCTCTATCCTGGGATTCCAAACCTGGGGAAGAACGTGGGGGAACGGTGGGGGTGGGGATGTGAAGACAAGAGACTGAATTGAGAATAGGGGCAAGGGATAAATTCCAATATTATCTCTCTTTTGGGCAATGAACAAGAATGGCTGAGGTCTATGTCTTTGTTGCATCCCCTTGTGCAGTACAGGGACTGCCACTGAATCACATCATTTTTTGTAATCTTTCTATCAGGGATATTTAAATTTTGACCTGAACTTATTTCACCCAGCAGGTACTTCGAAACTATCACAAGCTGTTAAGAAGTTGCAATATATGGCAAAGGATTTCCACATTTTTCTTATGGAATGGCAATTATATACTCAGCAGCATTATTTTGTAATTCAAGAAAGGATGTTTATATTAATAGCTCAAAATGCATAGGGGTAGGAAAACACGTTTTCTTTTTCAGGATGTAGAATGTCCTAATCAAAGAAATGATAATTTCTTATCCTGCTTAGTAATTCTATGTATGTTAATTCCTGCAATTAATTGGAACATTAGCTTTTGTGATGGCCAATTTTGTGTGTCTACCCAACCGGGCTGATGGCTGCTAAACCATGACTTCTGGGTGTCTGTGAGGGTAGTTCCAGGAGAGATTACCATTAGTCAGTAGCCTGAACAAAGATCTGCCCTCACCAAAGTGTGCCTGCCTTATCCAATCCACTGAGGAACAAAACAGAACATGATGAATGAGGATAAACATGCTCTCTTCCCTAGAGTGGAGAACCCGCATGTTCTCTGCGCTCAGCAATCAGAACTCCGTGTTGAAACATGGGCTCTGAGATTCATCAACCCCTGCGTAAAACAAGCTTCATGGCTTCCAAAATCATGTAAGATACTTCACATAATCAAGCTCTTATATATCACTCCATGTTTAACTTTCTGTCTAACACACTTTCTCTCTCTCTGTGTTTGTGTGTGTGTGTGTGTGTATGATTGTATATACAGATACAGATACACTCACACACACACACACACACACACAAACACAGACATAAGTATATACGTCCTCTTGGTTTTGTTTCTCTGGAGAACTATGGCTAATATAGTCCTAAGTGTAATCAACAGGTAAAACACAAACACTAATTTAAATCAGAATAAATGAAAAAGGTACACTCACTGTGGACATTTGAGGAATGAATCACTAAATGAGAGTCTCTGTGTGTGTGTGTGTGTGTGTGTGTCTGTGTGTGTTTGTATCTGTCTCTCTAGCCCTCAGTTGCAACAAAAACAAAAACTGCCAGAAGCATATCTACTTTACGTATTTGGCTATTTATTGCAATCATTTAATAAATGAAGGATATGTTTAGTACTTTTCTTCCAAACCTAGGAAGAATTTTCATCTTATTT
The DNA here is from genome assembly GCF_964237555.1 of Oryctolagus cuniculus. NCBI lineage: Eukaryota > Metazoa > Chordata > Mammalia > Lagomorpha > Leporidae > Oryctolagus > Oryctolagus cuniculus. The sequence continues at coordinate 6,811,078 of NC_091441.1, read as the reverse complement.
TGTAAGTCTCTTTATACTCATTTGTCATAACCACCAACCCTGCACAAACACACACGTACACACACACATAGTATTGAAGGACTCATTTGAGCTGTTTTCCATTCCAGAAGGTAAGCTGAGAATCTGATTCATAATTTATTCCTACATTTATCTAACACTTTATTAATTAATACCTTTCTGAAATTTAATACAAGAAAAATAAATGTTTTAATTTCCTTTTTTCTCAGAATAGATTTTATATATTAAAGTAAAATCATCTGCATTAGTCTAAAATGATTTACTAAATCACTATAGAAAAATTAATTAATTTTAATGTAGACTAGCAAAAATAAAACAGCATATATCTGGTACTAAAGAAGCTCCTACTCAGAGTATCACTAAAATTATTTTCTGTTATAATATTTTCTTGATTTTTAATTCACTGAATGTACACATTGCTCAAAAACATCTTACCTTTATAAATATTATAAATGAAATATATATCATATGCAAGTAATTATTTTCATTTTAGAACTTAGAATAATGATATATATATATACCCACTTTCTACATGAAAAAGAAATATTGCATACCAAAATTAGTGCCAAAATCAAGTGTTCTTTTGTATTCTAAATCAATCATCTCCGATCACTTCCAATATACAATGCTATGTAGCAAGCTCTTTTTCAGTAACTAATTTGGCTTTCAAAGGATAACAGTGAAACATTACTCAATGCAAGATCGGAACACAGAGCAATGTGAAGGCAGAACACCTCTCTCAGTTTTTCCCTTCTAGTTTACAGGCATTAGATGACAATTAGCATAATAGAACTCAAAGCAAGTGGAATGGATTATTTTGTGTAGCTTTGTGGATTGATCTTAACCATAGTCTTTTATTTTCCTATGTTCTCATGAAGATTCACAATCATAATCATATTCATAATGTAAAGCTAGCAAAAAGTGACAAGAGTAAATGCATTTTCTAAATATCTACTTGTGTAACTTTATCCTTCCTATTTTTTTTAATTCTCAAGACTTTGCAAAGTAATTTAACATAAGTAAAAAACCAAGAATATAAAGTGAGATTATTCGTAATACTTACAACATAAAAACATGAGGTATAAGTTTACAAGCTCCTCCACGGACAGAAGACAATTATAGATTTCCTAAGCGGTGGAAATGTCAGCAAAATCTGCAGTGTGCCCCACTTCTCCACAATCCACAAGGACTCATATCGTCTCTAGCAGGAAGGCTCTGTGTCTGTCTCACAACTTGAAATATCAGATAAAATGAGATTCCAGATGCTAACAGTGTGAATGATCAAGCAAATTCAACTCAATTATTTTTCTGCTCTCCATCTCTAAATAAGCAAATGTCCACTTGTATCCTCTAAGAATGGGTAAGGAAATATGACCGCTAGTCTTTTTGAAAGCATTGCCAATATAAACCTATTTATCTATCCATCCCCAATCTTCCATTGGAATAGAGTTGTTCATAAAAATCCATTTAGATACTCCCTTCTATATGTAACCCATAAAACTTTGTCTCCCTTTATCTATCTGCATACATATTCATGGGCATATTAATTGAGCATGACTCTCAATTGTAATAGAAGAACCGGAAACTTTAACATCTAACAAGATGCCTTCACTCAAAGGTTAAAAGAAAACAGCTTCCTCTGTTGCCAAATGTTTTCTATATTTCCCCTGAATGCATTCATCAAAATGCATGCATTTTAAAATGCAATATGAAATCTATTAAAAGATGATTGATGAATTCTTTTGCCATTGCGTAGCTGAAAGCATTTCCTTTTAACCAACAAAGATATTACCCATGGGCTGTGGGTTTAGCTAAATAAAAAAAGTGCTTTTGAGTTTCTTGCCAGGTAGTAGCAAATAATGCCTTCCAAGCCTATGAGCTTTAGTGCACCAACTATAGTAACTGTCATTCACCCATAGATTCATTCTTCAACCTGAGCCCCCAAACACTCACCTTAAGGCTTATGATGAAAGGCTGCACTAAGTAAACCTGAAAATCCCCCCTAAGCTGGCAAGAAACTCAGAGCAACTAAAAGATGATTCATTGCTGAGAACACCATTTTTTATTTGCAAGAGAGTGGCGAGCCATGACGAAAACTAATGGCTGTGGAAAGAGAAAAACACAGAGGAGGACGAGGGAAAAGCAGATTACAAGAAATAGTAACTAATTTTTCTTGCTGTTTTTTTAATGACATCATTTTTGTTAAATCTTAGTGTGACAGTAGGTCTGATTTGATTCCCCAATTTTGGCTGTTAAAGGACTTTAAGCCTCACTCCCTTCTTTTCCGATTGTGTCCTGCACCTGGCCCAGATGAGTCAATGCCTTGTGCTCACCTCCTTGCTGTCAGTGAGAATTCAGATCCCACCAACCCCTTCTCAGGAGAGGGGAAGCTCACTGACATCCCTCCCCCATCCACAATAAAAATCCCAAACCTTCTCTGTCTTCCAATTTTTCGGACAATTTTATGATGTTTGGTAATGCTGTCTCTGGAATTTCCGTTATAGGAGTATCACACACACAGACACACACACATTCTGGTCTGGGTCTGGCTTTGTCAGCCCTAGTGTCTGAACCAGTTTTTGAGTGGTGGGCCCATCCTGTTTCCTCAGAAACCACATTTAGCAACAATGTGTAAAATTCACTAAATTATTTTTCAATTATACAACAAAAAGTTAAGGATGTATTTCAAACTCTGCATCAATACATCCTTTCTGATGCATTCTACAGAATCTAAAGTGTGATTTTATAAAGAAAACTATGGAGAATGCTACATTTATTTTGGGCATCACAAAACCAAGATCTTCCAAGAGAATGTGTGTGGCTTTACCCTACGGAAGATATTCACAATCGTATACCAGCCATGAGTTTGAGCTACAAGTCATAAATGTGCTAACCTCACAAATGTGTGGACTGGCTTACATTAGCTCCACATCTGAATAGATTAAGGTGATCTGTCACCGGCCTAATTACTGTGGGCACTAAAAAGTGTTTTGCAGGAGAAAAACTTTCTTCAGAGCCCTTAGGCATATGACCCAACATACAAATAAAACTGCAGGTCACATTATGTGAAAAGTTGAAATTACTAAAGATGGAATAAAAGAGTGGATCAGACCCTGAGTCAATGGACATCGTGGCAACTAGTTATTAGTGGTGAATAGGTATAGAGAAATAGAGAACGTTATCTAGCATTTCAGGTATAATCAAATGCTATAGGAGTCTCGGGGGAAAAAAGTAGCTCCGGCTACTCTGCTCCTGATAACGTGCCCCACTAAAGCACCCTCAGCAGCAGCAGAGAGGGCTCAGGTGCTTGGGCCCCAGCTACCCTTTAGGACACTTGGATGGAGTTCCTGGATTCTGGCTTTGGCTAAGCCCAGCTTTGGCTGATCCCAGTATTGGAGGCGGGAACCAGCTAATGGAAGATTCTTTCTTTTTTTTTAATTTTTTATTATTATTATTATTATTTTTGACAGGCAGAGTGGACAGTGAGAGAGAGAGACAGAGAGAAAGGTCTTCCTTTGCTGTTGGTTCACCCTCCAATTGCCACCGTGGCCAGCGCACTGCGCTGATCTGATGGCAGGAGCCAGGTACTTCTCCTGGTCTCCCATGGGGTGCAGGGCCCAAGGACTTGGGCCATCCTCCACTGCACTCCCGGGCCACAGCAGAGAGCTGGCCTGGAAGAGGGGCAACCGGGACAGAATCCTGCACCCCGACCGGGACTAGAACCCGGTGTGCCGGTGCCGCAAGGTGGAGGATTAGCCTAGTGAGCCATGGCACTGGCGGAAGATTCTCTATCTCTCGCTCTCTCTCTCTCTCTCTCTCTCTCTCTGTGTGACTCTGCCTCTAATAAATAAAATAAATCTTAAAACAAGAAAATGCTATAGTAAGTAATTCAGAGTGCTTTTTCCCCTGTTTCCATATGACATAATTATTTTTAAAAATATTTATTTGTTTATATGAAAGGCAGAGTTACAGAGAGGTAGAGGCAGAAGCAAGGTTGGTCTTCCATCCTCTAATTCACTCCCCAAATGGCTGCAATAGGCAGAGCTAGACTGATCCAAAGCCAGGAGCCAGGAGCTTCTTCCAGGTCTCCCGCACAGGTACAGGGGACCATGCACTTGGGCCATCTCCCACTGCTTTCTCAGGCCATAGCAGAGAGCTGGATCAGAAGTAGAGCAGCTGGTTCTTGAACCGGCGCTGATATGGGACGCTGGCACTGCAGGAAGCAGCTTTACCTGCTACATCGCAGAGGCTACCTCAATAATAATTTTTTAGGAATTTTTTTCCTAAGCATTTTATTGAAATACAGTATGCATACTAAGAAATGCACAATGGTGTGAATATAAATCAGATTTTGTCTTCTGATCACACTCATGGTCGACACCCAAATTAGGGAGGAAACTCTATCAGTACTCGAAGTCTTCACTACTTCCTTCCTTCATTTCTCTCTCTTTTTTAATGTGGGAAAGAAGAATATATTGTCATTTACATGGTATGATTCAGCGAAGCAATATTTATGACTATATAACAAGTGCTATGACAGTCATGACATATTTATATACTCTGAATAATTGACTAACACAAATAATAGAAAATTGTGACATTTGTCTTTTGGGGCCTGGCTTATTGCACTTAGCATAATGATCTCCAGTTGTGTTATTTTATTGCAAATGCTGATATTTCATTCTTTTTTATGGCTGAGTAATATTCTATTGTGTGAATATAAATCACATTTTCTTTATCCAGTCATCAGGTGATTAACATCTATTTGATTCCATGTCTTAGCTATTGTGAATTGAACTGCTGTAAACATGGGAATGCAGGTATCTCTTTCATATTCATGAATATCATTAAGACAATTTAAAAATAGAAACCTTGGTAAAGAAAGAAAATATGCAATATGATCCATATAGAAACTTCGGCTCTCACAGTGCTTCACTGGTCAAGCTCAACTGCGAAGTGCATGTGAAAGAGGAAAGTCAATGAACGTAAATAGATCCACAGACTTTGTCAGGGACAGCAGGCTTGGAAATGCCTATGAGCCCATGGGTCATTTCATCAGGATCCCAAAATAGTGAAGAAAGAGAGAAGACACAGACTTGAGAAAATTGCTCTAGAAATGACAGTAAATTTCCCAAGTTTGTCAACAGACATAACCAGCAACGCCTCGCCACTGGTTAAGATTGAGCCTTGTAGAAGATCTCAAGATACTACTACTACTCTGCTTTCTGACACGGAGGTCCCATCCACTCTGAACACCATCACCTGGACACGATGCCCCCTCACAGACAATTTCATGGTGTGATGGACTCTTCCTGTGCAAGTCTGTCCTAGCAAATGACCATAAACTCCTGAGTGCTACATCCACTCACGGTTCTGTCATTTCTTTCTTTTTTCCTTTTAGGCAGGCAGAGTGGATAGTGAGAGAGAGAGAGACAGAGAGAAAGGTCTTCCTTTTCCATTGGTTCACCCCCCAATGGCCACTGCTGTCAGCACGCTGTGGCTGGTGCACCGCACTGATCTGAAGCCAGGAGCCAGGTGCTTCTCTTGGTCTCCCATGGGGTGCAGGGCCCAAGGACTTGGGCCATCCTCCACTGCACTCCGGGCCACAGCAGAGAGCTGGACTGGACGAGGAGCGACCGGGTCAGTATCCGGCGCTCCGACCGGGACTAGAACCCGGGGTGCCGGCACTGCAGGCGGAGGATTAGCCTAGTGAGCCAATTGGGAATCCCAATTCCGGTGACCTTAAAGTTTCAGAGACTCCAAGTTAATTCCATCCTTGTTTTTGTTTGTCACCTTGATTTGGGGCTTTCCCAATTCCTCCTCAGAGAGGGAATATGTTTTTCTACTCTCTCAGTCTCGCACCCACTGAAGACATTTGGTTGGAGGTAAGGTGTGGGAGGTGCGATCCTTCTGATTTTATGATTCAATTCTAGCTGTTCAGTGGATCCGTGTATCAGGATGTGGCCTTTGTTTGCGCATTTCAGTGGCATAGATTTTGTTCTTTGCCCCTGCTGCCTTCTCTGTGTCTTCCCAACTTACTTGAATTCTGTATCCCTGTTGACTCTGTCCACTCATTCTTAGGTGAAGTGGAAACATCAGATGGGGCTGAAGTGAGAGGAATGCCGCAGACCAGTTGTGAGCTATTGCATTTTCCTCTGCAGAATGGGTGTTTTTTTGTTTTTTTTTTTTTTTTGACAGGCAGAGTGGACAGTGAGAGAGAGAGACAGAGAGAAAGGTCTTCCTTTGCCGTTGGTTCACCCTCCAATGGCCGCCACTGCAGCCAGCACACCGCGCTGATCCGATGGCAGGAGCCAGGATCCAGGTGCTTTTCCTGGTCTCCCATGGGGTGCAGGGCCCAAGCACTTGGGCCATCCTCCACTGCACTCCCTGGCCATAGCAGAGAGCTGGCCTGGAAGAGGGGCAACCAGGACAGAATCCGGCGCTCCGACCGGGACTAGAACCCGGTGTGCCGGCGCCGCAAGGTGGAGGATTAGCCTATTGAGCCACGGCGCCGGCTCGGAATGGGTGCTTTTAAAAATGTATTATGTGATGTTCTCCCTGATCGGTGACAACTGACTGAACACCAAAAAGGAAACCTGTTGAAGTGAAATCGACACTATGAGAAACGGTGACTTGATCAGCATAGCCCTGACTGTTAATGAACAACTTAATACATTATCCCTCTTAGTAGTTTTTTTTTTTTTTTGTCTGTTCTACATAATATGACTGGTTTAATTCTGTAATTATACACAGTTATTCTTAAGTGTTGAAATTTAAATGTGATCCCTGTTAAACATAAGAGTGGGAATAAGAGAAGGAAGAGATGTACAATTTGGGACATGCTCAGGCTGACTTGCCCCAAATGGTAGAGTTAGAAACATACCAGGGGACTCCAATTTAATCCCATCAAGGTGGCATGTACCAATGCCATCTCACTAGTCCAAGTGATCAATTTCTGTTCACAATTGATCATAATGAAAGTTCTAAGAGTCAAAGGGAGCACCTAAACAAGTCTAGTACCTGCTAAAACTAACTGATAGAATAAATAAAGGGGAGAGTGATCCAACATGGAAAGCGAGATACTCAGCAGACTCATAGAATGGCGTTTGTCCTAAACAGCACTCTGGCCTCAGAATCAGCCCTAAAGGCATTCTGATCTGGCTGAAAAGCCCATGAGAGTATTTCAGGCATAGAAAGCCAAGACACTCTGGCAAAAAAAAAAAAAAAAAAAAAAAAAAAAAAAAGCCTAAATGAAAGATCTCTGTGAGTGAGATCCCAGTGGAAAGAACAGGTCTTCAAAGAAGGAGGTACCTTTCTTTGAAGGGAGGAGAGAACCTCCACTTTGACTATGACCTTGTCTGAACAAGATAAGAGTCAGAGAACTCAAGGGGCTTCCATAGCCTTGGAAACTCATGACTGGTGCATAGGGAGATTACTGATGCCATAAACAGGAGTGTCAATTTGTAAAGTCAACAACAGGAGTCACTGTGCACTTACTCCTCATGTAGGATCTCTGTCCTTAATGTGCTGTACATTGAGACTTAATGCTATAATGAGTACTCAAACAGTATATTTCACTTTGTGTTTCTATGGGGGTGCAAACTGTTGAAATCTTTATTTAATGTATACTAAACTGATCTTCTGTTAAAAAAAAAAAAGAAAAAGAAGAAATTATCAATTCCCAACTTGACTCTCACTGGGATTAAACATGACAATAGGTCTGATCTGATTTCATCATCATTTAAAAAATCATCTATTATTTTTCACTTTATGTTTCTGTGTGGGAGCAAACTGTTGAAATCTTTACTTAATGTATGCTAAACTGATCTTCTGTATATTAAGAGAATCGAAAATGAATCTTGATGTGAATGGAAGGGGAGAGGGAGTGGGAAAGGGGAGGGTTGTGGGTGGGAGGGACGTTATGGAGGGAAAGCCATTGTAATCCATAAGCCGTACTTTGGAAATTTATATTCATTAAATAAAAGTTAAAAAAAAGTATTATGTGAAGGAGTTTCTGTATATGCCTCCTCACAATTGCCCCTTTATTCTCCCTTCCATAGCCATGAGGAGATCTTTCTTGGCTATGAGACACAGGTTCTTGTCCCTCTCCTTCCAGTTTTCATTCAAACTCCAGCAAATCTACACAATTACCACCAGTGCTGCCATCAATGTATGGCAGCAACAGTCCCTGCCCCAGGTAAGCAGGGCTTGGCAACCACGGTCGATGGTGCCTGTCTTTGCAGATTTTGGTAGTGTACCTTGCAAAGCCATTTTTCTTTTCTTTTCTTTTTTTTTTTTTTTTTTTACAAGCAGAGTGGACAGTGAGAGAGAGACAGAGAGAAAGGTCTTCCTTTGCCGTTGTTTCACCCTCCAATGGCCGACGCAGCCAGCGTGCTATGGCCGGCGCACCGCGCTGATCCGATGGCAGGAGCCAGGATCCAGGTGCTTTTCCTGGTCTCCCATGGGGTGCAGGGCCCAAGTACTTGGCCATCCTGCACTGCACTCCCTGGCCACAGCAGAGAGCTGGCCTGGAAGGGGCAACCGGGACAGAATCTGGCACCCCAACCAGGACTAGAACCAGCTGTGCCGGCACCGCAAGGCGGAGGATTAGCCCAGTGAGTTTTTCTGATGGTCCAAGGTATCATGATGGCTTTTTCTTATTGTTCTTACAGGAATTATGACTTTGAAGTACTTTTCATATGAGAGCTCCAGGAATCTAACATTTAAAATTATTTTTTAACTTAGAAAGTCAACAGCTTAATCTCTATTTTTCTGTGACATATTTTGCTCTCCTTTCTCAATTTTTTATTACTTAATGGAAATTAAATTATTTTTTATTTTTTAACGGAAAAAGGGATATGCAAATTGAATAGGAATCTAATTAAAAAATAAAAAATTACAAATGAGATGATGTTGCAAACAATATCATCCCACTGTGACTATTTTCTTTTACTATTCATAAGAGTTACCTACTTACCAGGAGGTAGGTAGGATTATATATATGAGCAAATGCAATATCATTTTATGAATGCTTTGTTATTAAGGATTGTAGTGATAGAGGGAATCAAACTCAGTCTGAGAATGAGTTTGAAAGATTATCTTGAGATGCTACTCAATAAAATCTGGAGCTGCCATGGAAACACAGGAAGAAATGATTTACAGACAAAATATATATAATCATGACATATTTGTAAAATAGCTATTGCTCTGATTTCAGAACTGGTTAAAATTAAGACTTAGCTAAAGCTACTCCAGATTAATGTAGTTAGCACACACTTTATCCTACCCTTGGGAATTTAATGTCTATGTTTACAAAAGACACGAGAAGTCATCATTAGAATGCCCTTTCACCTTCACTTGTCTGTTACTTTTCTTATTTAGCACTTGCTAAAATTGAACTTGTTTACACAAATATTGAAGAAGTATATTTACTTAGTGACATCTTTTTTTTTTTTTTTTTTTTTTTTTTTGACAGGCAGAGTGGACAATGAGAGAGAGAGACAGAGAGAAAGGTCTTCCTTTGCCATTGGTTCACCCTCCAATGGCCACCGCGGCCAGCGTGCTATGGCCGGCGCACCGCGCTGATCCGATGGCAGGAGCCAGGTACTTATCCTGGTCTCCCAGGGGTGCAGGGCCCAAGCACTTGGGCCATCCTCCACTGCACTCCTGGGCTATAGCAGAGAGCTGGCCTGGAAGAGGGGCAACCGGGACAGAATCTGGCGGCCCTACCGGGACTAGAACCCGTAGTGCCAGCACTGCAGGCGGAGGATTAGCCTAGTGAGCCGCGGCACCGGCCGACATCTTTTATTGATTTGATTTTTTAGGCAAAAATGTGGCCCATGTGATGGTTTCCATTCACATCTTTATCTGAAATCCATGAACCTGTGTTTTTTCTTGAGTCTCACTAGAAAAGATAGACAAACCTTTGAAACAGAGAAGCATGCAACACAGAAATTTCGTGTTATATTATGCACCTGTGGTTACACATTTGTAGAAGGAAATTATAATCCCATAGCTTGTTTCAACACAATACATACCAGACATGTTAATCCTACATGCTAAATCCGAGAAGGAAAGGTAGCATCAGAGAGCAGCTGAGGTGCTCAAGATTATTGTTGGGAATTTCCCCAAAACCTTTCTAGAACTCCTTGAGGTTTTGAAACGTCTTATCCTGGAGCAAGGGTAGCTCATGTGACAGTGCAGGAGGCTGGCTGCACAGATGTAGCTGCCTCTCTCAGGTCAGGTGTCTATCCACACTTATTTTAAAAAAACCTGGGCTGCCCTCCTGCTTCTAAGAACCAAGTCTATAGCACCTGATACTACCCCTGCCTGGGTGCAAGTCCCCTTGCTGATAGCTGCTCTTTCCAAATCGGCGGATGGTCATATGCACGCTGTTGAGGATCTGTTTGGTTATTGAAATGCAGCCAGTACGGCAGAGTTGCTTTCCGTGCTTGGCATCCACTGTCCCTTTCCCTGGGCCATTCCCTCTTTGGAGCAATATTATCCTGTGTGGATTTTCAAGTTGTAGTCTTCCTGTCCAAGATAATTTCTATTTTTTCCATATTTCAGGGATCCTACAAGTTTATGTATTTTATAGGCTGTCTGTTTTTTTTAAACATGGGCTTGATGTAGTCACCCATTTTTTTCCTACCATTCCTAGGTATGGGGCAGATATGAGAGATGGCCCGAGAGTCTTGCACTTGTGGCATATCAGGTAAAGCCACAGCCTGCAATACTGGCATTCCATATGTGCCAGGTCATGTCCCAGCTGCTCCACTGCCAAACCAGCTCCCTGCCAATTCACCTAGGAAAGCAGCAGAAGACGCCCAAGTCCATGGGCTCCTGCACCAACATGGGAGACCCAGAAGAAGTTCTTGTCTTCTGGCTTCAGCCTGTCCCAACTCTGGCTGCTGTAATTATTTGGGGAGTGAATCAGCAGATGGAAGATCTCTCTCTCTCCCTCTCTTTCTCTCTCTCTCTCTCTCTCTCTCTGAGTCTCTTTCTCTAACTCTGCCTTTCAAATAAATACATCTTAAAAATGTCTTTTGCCTGTTTTTGACTATCAGTAGTCTATAAAAATTTTGTTTTTAAATATCTTTCAAAATAGAAGACTGCATATCAGGAATTGTCCTGAAATAAAATGGCATTTTTCATGTACTAAAAATTAAAAGAATAAACAAATAAGTAAACAGTCTGAACATGAAACGAATAGGTAATAGAGCTAATGTGGCTCAATACAGCCTATCACATATACTGAAAACATAGAAACATAGTACACTAGTTATGTAGTGTACTATAAATAACTGTGTATAACATTTATGTGCTGTTCTGCAGGTAGCTTTTGTTTATGCTGCCTGACACATTGCATCAAGGTAAACAGAAGACTATGACACTATCTTAGATGCTGAATTGGATAGGTCTTGAACTGCTTTCAATATAGTGAGTGAAAATCCATCAAGAATTAATGGACAGCTGCCACCGTGATTTACTTCTCCACTGGTTCACTCAGATGATCTCAGCAGCCAAGCACGGGCCAAGCCATGGAAGCCTGAAACTTCATTGGGGTCTCCCATGTGGGTGGCAGGAGCCCAAACACTTGGGTCATCTGCTGCTTTCCTAGACAAATTAGCAGGGAGTTCAGTTGGAACAGGGCCAGGACTTGAACAGGCACCCTGATACATGATGTTAGTGTTGTAGGCAGTGACTTAACCTGCCTCACCATAATGTCAGGCTGCACACATAGTTTTATTTTTTAATGATGTGCATATTCCATCAACTTTTAAAAAAATTCCTTGTTTTCCCCTGGAAATTCATTATTTTTGATAATAAATTTATATTAAATAGGAAATTTGCTGAATACTTCATGCTGTTTAAATTAAAATGTGAATGTGAGGGATAGTTGCTACATATAATTCTCTACAGTTTAAATTTCATGTTTATGTAATCTTAAGTATAATCAGGCAAAGCATAAGTGATTTATGTCTTGTTTCCAGTAAGGGTAATACTCTGACTCGATAGATCTAAACATCCTTCACTCATGAATGAAATGAATGACATGCCAACTCTCACTCTCTCATTTGGGAGCTAAGGGTGTAATCAATTGTTACCAAGATGTTGATTAAAAATCTTGCTTAGCAGCCAGAAAGACACATGAAACAACAAAAAAATAGTGACCTCGTAGAAGTAGCAAGTGTGATGGCAGCTACCAGACTGGATGTGGAAGGAGGGACTGGGTGACGATTGATTAACAACAGATAATAAGTTATAGCCAGATAGGAGGAAAAACTTCCGGGATTCCGCTGCATAGTAGGATGACTATAGATTTGTTAATTACTATTCATTTCTATTTGAATAAAAATTAGAAGATGGAATTCAGGTGCTTTCCCCATAAAGAAATGTTAAATGTTTCAGGAAATAGATATATTTACTCTTGTTGGATACTACAAGAGGTATGCACACATCAAAACATTACAAGGTGCCCCAAAAGAGGAACTACTGTGAGTATCTTATAAATTTTTTTTTTTAAATTAAAAGCCTTGGGCCGGCGCTGTGGCATGGTGGGCCAAGCATCTGCCTGTGGCACTGGTGTCCATATGGGCCCCAATTGGTGTCCCGGCTGCTCCTCTTCCAATCCAGCTCTCTATTTATGGCCTGGGAAAGCAGCAGAAGATGGCAAAATGCTTGGGCTCCTTCACCAATGTGGGAGACACAGAAGAAGCTCTTGGCTCCTGGCTTTGGATAGGCTCAGCTCTGGCCATTGCAGCCATCTGGGGAGTGAACCAGCAGATGGAAGAGCTCTCTCTCTGTCTACTACTTTACCTCTCAAATAAATAAATTAATTAATTAAAACCTGGCTTAAAATATCAAGGCTGGAAACCACTATCTTCATCAAATTTTCTTAAGAACTAAGCATTTTTCAAATTGAAGTTTTGAAGTTGTATGTTAGTGTGATAATATGTTTTTTGTTGATGCACTACATTTGCAAATCCTCTAAATGTTGCTGAAACAAATTCCTATATCCTGTTTTTAAGTGTTTTTAAAACATTTATTTATTTTTCAGGGGGGGAGAGAGAGAGAGAGAGATTTCTCATCTAGTCTACAACTCTCATAGCTGGGCCAAGCCATAGCCAGGAGCCCAGAAATCCAACAGGCTCTCCTATGTGGATGGCAGGGATCCAAGCACTTGAGCCATCATTCACCTCCTACCAGGATATATTTGCAGGAAGTTGGGTTGAAAGTGGAGCAGCACTCCAGATATGGGATGCAACCCAAGTGGTAGCTTAGCCTGCTGTATCACAACCTGCAGGCTGCCTGTGCTTGTGTTTCAGCTTTTTAAAACTAGTAGATGTAGACCAATTCTTCATGCACCATTTAATTAAATAACACAGCATACAATCACCACATTTACAACTACAAAATTGAGTCCTGTGGCATTCATATACTAGATAGGAACTATGTCGCTCCCCCTCTTCATGGAGGAACGACACAGGACCCTGCGCTGTTCTTCTGTCTGCTCGGCCCTCCCCGGGTTTGCTGCTGGTTCTTCCCGGGTTGGCTACCGACCCTTCCACCTCCGTGGAAGGGCGGTTCCCCCTGCCACATTCCCCACTTCCGCAGGGGAGCGGCACACCGCCGGCCGGCTCTCTCGGGGGCTGCACAGGTGTTCCCCTTAGATGTTCCTCTTAGATGTTCCTGGTGCATGCCGTCTCTCTCCTCCTTTATAGTCCTCCTCCGCCAATCCTAACTCGGCTGCCCACACGCCGAGTACGCTGCTCTCCTCCAATCAGGAGCAGGTCCTGCAGCTTGTCAAGTTGGTGAGAGGCAGCTGGGTAGAAGCTGTTGCCTCCTCTCCCAGCGCCATATTGTGGGAGAGCAGATGCATAGAATAAGTCTTAATTCCAGTAACTCAGTCCAGTCCGGGTTGCTCCCCACAAACTATATCACTCAAATGCCACTAATATTATAAGTGAGGCTGTTGACATAAGCTATTCATTTGAACAGTGATATTATCAAAGCAGCAAAAACTACTTGCATTATCTCTGCATCAGATAAGTGGCCATTGAAATACAAATATGTCACTTCTCTCAAAGATCACTTTTCCCAGCTAACACATAATCCTCTTACAAGAAACATGTCAGAATTTAGAAGATATATTTAGTCTTTGCCCTTAATATGATGCTTCTAAATGTGTGTGTGTGCGTGCTTGTGTTTGCATGACACAATGTAATATAACACCTGTCTCTCCTATCCCATGAAGGAGGGCTTAGGTCAATCAGGTTTAGTATGGATACCATAGTGCCTACCTTATAGTACAGATCCATTGGATGAAGGAAGAAATAATGGCCCTATATATGTATCTTCACACTTGAAGAATTTCATCTCATTTCATGTGTAACAAAGCATGTTATGAAGTTCTCTATAGAACTTTCACATGTCGGTTGTCATTTATGGGTGTCACTGGGGACATCAAAGAACAAAGAACTGGCATCTTTGATTGTACATACTGTGTCGTTTTGCCGAATAGTAATAACTAAAAAGCAAATTACTGAATTTTCAATCTGTGGGATGTGTAGAAAAATGAGTGGGGGTAGATAGTTTTTCTGTTTCCAGGGTCTACTGGCTTCTTTCTGGTGGAGCTCTGGATAGTGTTCTATTGTCACTGTCTGTTTGGCAAGCTCTTTGCTTCCTTATGCTGACACATCAGTGTCCACAGAAGCAGAAGGATATACATTTCCCTTGTATATCTTCAGTTATGTCAAGAGCATCAACTTACTCCCTGCAGACTTTGCTCCCATTTTCTGTATGGACTCTTAGAGGAAAAGAATTTTAAATGAAGCAACCTCATCAAGAAGGGATGAAAACAAAACCAAATTACCATTTTTCTAAACACAGAGACTCAAATGCAACTCTCAAAAGCTTTTGTCTTGGGAGTCCCTCTTTTAAAAGTGAAACAACATCTTCCCATAGCATTTCATATGTCTTAAATAATATTTTACTTATTCTCCTAAAGTATGTGGTGAACATACCTTACATGAGGGCTGGTACAAAGGCACCGTTTCAAAGGCAGTGTGAGCGGCCAGCACTGTGGCATAGCAGGTAAAGCTGCCACCTGCAGTGACTGCATCCCATATGGGTGCTT
Source organism: Oryctolagus cuniculus (assembly GCF_964237555.1). Lineage (NCBI taxonomy): Eukaryota > Metazoa > Chordata > Mammalia > Lagomorpha > Leporidae > Oryctolagus > Oryctolagus cuniculus. The sequence goes on along the minus strand of NC_091441.1, from coordinate 6,795,921 downwards.
GTTTAAGCCATTGCAGCCAACTGGGAAGTTAACCAGCAGATGGAAGACCTCTCTCTCTGCCTCTCCTTCTTTCTCTCTGTGTAACTCTGACTTTCAAATAAATAAATAAATCTTAAAAAAAAAAAAGGCAGGGTAAATAAGTCCTGGATGTCTAATGCACAGAATGGTGTCTTAGTCAGTACCATCCTATTGTCTACTTAACATTTGCTAAGAGAGTAGATCAGTAGATTGTACATGTTCTCAAAAAATGACAGAGGTGATAGATATGTTTATTTGTTTGATTATGGTAGTTGTTTCACAATGCATGTATATAATAAAATATCACATTAAATGCTATAATTATACACAATTTTTACTTGTCAACTATACCCACATACAACTGAAAAATAAAATAAATATATAACAAAAGATAATAGTAATACAAATTGCAAATTATTAAATAATAGCTCTGGGTTAAATTAATTATGTAATTATTTCAATAATGATTGCCCCTTATGTTCTTTTATTTCTGGTGCATTTATAATCTTCCTGGAAAGATTTTTGGCATCATTTACTTTATCCTATACCAAAGGAGAAAACTCCATGTACTAGATGTAAACACTGACACAGTTACTTATGTGTTACTTGAATGCAAACTCAAAATAAATGATCATTGTTAGACAACTGCACCACTTGGTTCTCCAAGAGCAGGAATTCAAATATCCTTACCTACAAGCAATGTTGGAGTACACGATCTCTCCATCATTTTCATTTACAATATAAAATTAAAGTTGATTGCCAAAAACATTTTTCTAACTAATAATGGCCGATAACTCACTGTGTATTTTTTCATGATGAGTGTCTTCATTAAGCTCTCTGTTTCAGAACAGGCGTTCAGCCTGGTTGTGAAGACACTGATTAAGATGCCTGTATTCCATATCAAGCTTCCTGGGTTCAAAACCCAGCTCCACCTCCGGATTCCATCTTCCTGCGAATGTAGACCCTGGCAAACAGTGGAGGTGGCTGAAGTAAGTGGGTTCTTAACATTCACTTACAAGACCCGGATTGAGTTCTCAGCTCCCAGATTCAATGTAGTCCAGTTCTGACCATCGTAGGCCTTTGAAGAGATAATAGTGCACTCTCGATTTGTCTCTTGAAATAAAATGAAAATATACTGGTTTTTCAATTATTTTGATTTTTATGATAATGTATTTATGTTGTAGCAAATGCTAAATGGTTCACTAAATAAAAAAAAAAAGGTAAAAGGACCACAAGTCAACAGTTTCACAGGCAAAGGCTAAAGGCTACACACAATAATCAAATGAAATATTTATTTCAGTCGAATACAGTAAATTTTAAAATAGTCACAGATCATTAAAACAATGGTAGTATATTATTTTAATAATCTGACAAATATCAAGAACAAAGTTTGGCAAAACAGAAAAGCTCATTTTATTTTTAACAATTTTTATGTATATAAGGTAAACATGTTTCCCATGTTTCATGTATTCAGATTTAGGAGTATAGTGACACTTCCCACCCTATTCTCCCTACCACCCATGTGCCCACCCTCTCTCCTTCCTTTCTTTTTTTTTTTAATTTTTTTTTTTTTATAGGCAGAGTGGACAGTGAGAGAGAGAGAGACAGAGAGAAAGGTCTTCCTTTTGCTGTTGGTTCACCCTTTAATGGCCTGCTGCGGCCAGCACGTTGCGTTGATCCGAAGCCAGGAGCCAAGTGCTTCTCCTGGTCTCCCATGTGGGTGCAGGGCCCAAGGACTTGGGCCATCCTCCACTGCACTCCCCAGCCATAGCAGAGAGCTGGCCTGGAAGAGGGGCAACTGGGACAGAATCCAGCGCCCCGACCGGGACTAGAACCCGGTGTGCCGGTGCCGCAAGGTGGAGGATTAGCCTATTGAGCCATGGCGCCGGCCTCTCCTTCCTTTCTTATTCTTTCTTTTAGTTTTTACAATAACATATGTTCAGTTTACTGATCTTAATTTCTGATTTTATAATAAAATTACTTCTGAAAAAATTACTTTGCTGACATTGCTTAATAATTTGAATCTTTGGTTAAGACATGTGAGACATTTTTGGTATAGACACACACCCATTAAGGGATAGTCATAACTTTTTCCAAGAACAAAGCAAACAACTTAGGTTTTGAGTTAAAATTCATGGATTCAAACTCAAATTCTGTCCCTTAAATGATCTTGGGTGAATTTTTAAACTACTTTACACCATTGTTCTTATTAGTAAACAATGAGTGACTATAATATTTCCCAAGTCAAAGGATTGTTATATGGTTAAATAGATTAATTTGTGTAACAAAACACACCTGGTGGGTATTTGGGACAGTAACTCAGCACTTAGTGAATATTACCAGCTATTAACATAGGACTCTCCTTAAAACTTTGTTGTGTTTTGACAAAGTCCTAAAACAGAATTTTAAAGCTCTAATAAAATGTATAGCTATAAAAATGACATTTAAGAAATTGAATGTAATTAATATGTTGTACATTAGAGCAACCGATTAGCCATAACTAGTATAACATTGTTGAAAATTCAGGTATTCTTTACTCTAATATTTTTTCACAATTTAATGTGAATCTTACTCTAAATCAGTCACAATTTTAGAAAAAAATATATCAAAGGGGGGTACTTAACAATTTAATCAGGGTAAAAGGAAAATGTAGTACCCACAGTTATCACTGAATATTTTATTGGAAGGATTTCTGCTGTGAACTTTAAAACTCAGGTTCACTCCTTGATGTGGTGAAGGGAATGATTAAGTCTGTGAAATAAATTTTACTCCTTATTATGGTATAAACCATTTTAAGTGTATAGCTTCTTTGGGAGAGGGCATGATACAATATAAAGATGCCATTTATTTTAACTCAATCTGAAAGCAAGCTAATGAAACAGTCTTAAAGATATTTACCAAAGTGAATCTTCAGCTCAAGTGCTTTCCTTTAAAGAGTTAAAAGCCGTAAAAGCCTACATTTATCTTTTACATCCATACTTTTCACTAGACCTACCTTCCACACTTAGACTAGGGTTAACTCAGCACTTGGTTACAAAATTAATCTTTACTGTTAACAGGAAAAACGTTGTCTAAAATGTAACTGAGAGAAAAATACACAGTTTATACCCGTCATGAGCTACAGAACACCAGAACTTCCTCCTCCTCCCGAACTAGAACTCTGGACTCCATTAGACGAAAGCAAGAGAAGGATCGTGAATGCGTGCAGCATAAGGAAATGAAATTCTCGAAAAGCTAGATAGGTTTACTATGATTGGAGGTTGCACACAGCAGACACGTATCAGACATCCATCACGTGGTGGGCCTGTGTAGCAGGTGAAGCGGCCACCTGCAACACCGGCGTCCCATACAGACACTGGTTCCAGTGCTTGGGCCCCTGCTACCCATGTGGGAGATCTGGAAAAAGTTCCTGGCTTTCACCTGTCGCAGTCCTGGAGGTGGAGGCCATCTGGGGAATGAATCAGCGAAGGCAGATTTCTGTCTCTCCCTCTCTCTCTCTCTCTCTCTCTCTCTAAGCCTGACTTTCAAAATAAATACATCTTTTCTTACTAAAAAAAATCACATGGTGCCCCATAAGATATGTTTGTTTGTTTATTTATTTATTTCTTCTGTTTTTCCAGGCACATTAGCAGGGGAGTAGAACAGCAAAGACACAAACTGGCACCCACATGGAATGCTGGTGTCTCAAGCAGCAGTATTACCCACTACGCCATAACGCTGCTCTCAAAATATATATAATTTTTATGAAGCAGTAAAAAGTTAATATGCATATATATTAAGATTTATTTGTTTATTTGAAAGACAGAGTAACAAAGGAGCAGAGGCAAAGAGAGAGAGAGAGAGAGAGAGAAATCTTCCATATGCTAGTTCACTCCCCAGATGGCTACAATAGCATTAGCTATACCAATCTGAAGCGAGGAGCCAGGAGCTTCGTCTGGGTCTCCCACACAGGTGCAGGGACCCAAGGACTTCAGCCATCTTTACTGTTTTCCCAGACCACAGCAGAGAGCTGGATCAGAAGTGGGATGCCAGCACTGCAGGCAATGGCTTTACTGGCTTTGCCCAATGCCATACCCCCAAAATTAAAATATATTTATAATAAATAAATAAATTCAACTGCAAGGAAAATTTTTAACCTGTTAACATAAGAGCACAGAGCATGATTCACAATGGATATAAAGATAGAGCTATTCAGTGGCACATGAGGACTCGGGCTGTTAATCCCTGGTGGAGTTCTCTCAGCATTGCTGCCATACAGGTAGAAACACTGGCCCTTGATTCCACTGTTTTCAGTATTTATCTGCATTGCAACCGTACATGCTTCCCTTACAGGGCATATCGAAGATGGGTAATTTACTAACTTCTGCTGCATCCATGTATGAGCATTCCTGGTTCATAAGGAAGCATGTGAGATGCTTAACTAAAACCTATGCTGCTTACTTGTTTAGGCTTTGTTCCTTTTAAAAGTCGTTCTAAAATTACAGCATAACTTGAAATACATTCTTAAATAGCAAGCCTGCAAGTCCAATAAAGAATGAAATCCCCAAAGTTTCAGGTAAATGGAAAGAACTAGGGACCATTATGTCAGATGAAAATACCCAGACATAGAAACACAGATAACCTACATTTCCCAAGCATATGTGGCACTTAAAAATAATAGTTAATCTGAATTTAGAATGGCAATCACTACCAGTTTGGAAGGGTAGGGGCAAGGGATAGAAGGAGGTTGGATAATAGGCAGCAAGTTCTCCTGTTCCACACCACAGTTGCCAATCATGTATTATCTACTATTATTTGGAGGAGAGGAGATAGAAGGCTCCAAACACAAAGAAAAGATAAGAAGATGGAGAAGCAGCTTGCTCGGCTCCATCAGTTTATGCTGTATATATATGCTGAAATATTGTCCAGTATTCCATTAAAATGTACATTTATTACATGCTAAGCAAAATTGTAAAATAGCGAAATAATCCACAAATAAGATATTGGGAAAAGAACCACACTGCTTCTTTTCAATCTCACTTCAACCCTTCTATGTGTTTTCTTAATTCAAGGCTGAGTAGATGGTCTCCTGGTTACGATGCTAGCTGGGATGCCTGTGCTGCACAGAGGAGCGCTGGGTTCAACTCCAGACTCTATTTTCTGATTCCAGTTTTCTACTATTGCAGACCCAAGGAGGTCCCTGCCTCCCACGTGGAGACCTGGATTGAGTTTGCAGCTCCTGGCTTTGTCCCTGGCCACATCCTGGCCGTTGTGGACCTTTGAGTACTGAACCAGCGGATTGGAGCTTTCTCTCTCTCCTTCTCTCTCTCTCTCTGTCTCCTCTCTCTCACTCTCTTTCCTTCTCTCTCTCTCTCGCTGAATGTTTCTCTGTCTCTACTGATCTCATTTTAAAAAGTTTAGTTCAATAAAAATATATCTAAGTATAAAAGAAATTTTAAAACTTGAAAATCCTATTGATAATGTATTAGCTTCATTGATGTGTAACTATGATGAAATTGATTCACATGCAATTTAAAAATATTAAAATCCACACAATAAAATATTACTAAATTTATGTGAAGTTCCTTGATATTTTCAAAATGTATTCAGAGGTGTAAAAACATAAATTCCTTAATGTTTAACATTTCCATGATCCAATAACATTCTGTACACCTCTGAATAATTAGCCTTCCGTATTCAAGGCCTTATTTCAACTGATCTGTTTTCCATCATTTTATGTTTGTATTTTCTAGAATTTCATGTAAGTGGAATGATATGTTAAGTGTCCTTTTGTGTCCTCACTCTCTCACTAATGTGAGACTTTCAAAATTCACGCATGTTATGTGTTCTAATGGACATATCCTTTTCACTGCTTAATAATATCCCATTTTATAATCTTTGTTTGCCACATTACTATAAATAAAAATTCTCTAGGTATTTGCACTTAAGTGCCTGGGTAAATATGCCTTCACATATCTTGGGCAAATATCAGGGAGTGATTTTGCTGGACTGCAATTCTCTTCCATTCTAATCCAGTCTCTGGTAAATCAACACTTGACCCAGAGCAAATAATTAAATTTAATGATTCAGGAACTCTTGAGCCCATAACCTTTGTTCTAAACAGCGATTCCAAAGTCTAAATATGAAAAATGAAGCCACAAACTATAGCATGAATAATGGACTCCTTCTATATAAAAAGGTTCAAACATGTTTGCCAATACCTTTAATATATATATATTGCAGTCTGGAGACGGCCAGCATTGATAATAAGAAATGTCTGATCACAGCTTTGTTCTTTTTTTATTATTATTATTATTTGACAGGCAGAGTGGACAGTGAGAGAGAGAGACAGAGAGAAAGGTCTTCCTTTGCTGTTGATTCACCCTCCAATGGCCACTGCGCCATTGCAAATTTAATCAGAAGGAATAACAGTTATGTGAATTGAAAGTGCTCTTTGTGGTTGAGGCTGCAGACTGAAAGAATCAGAAGGAAGGATGAAAGGAAAGGTAGAGAAAAAGAAAGAGGGACGTTTGCGGCCGGCGCATCGCGCTCATCTGAACCAGGAGCCAGGTGCTTCTCCTGGTCTCCCATGCGGATGCAGGGCCCAAGGACTTGGGCCATCCTCCACTGCACTCCCAGGCCATAGCAGAGAGCTGGCCTGGAAGAGGGGCAACCGGGACAGAATCCAGTGCCCCGACCGGGACTAGAACCTGGTGTGTGGTGGTGCAGGCGGAGGATTAGCTTATTGACCAACGGCGCCGTACTACAGCTTTGTTCTTGAATACGTAGCATATAAGTTTTGCTGTTGTAATAAATTAAATAAAATAAGCTTGGAATTCCCATTCATTACCTCAAATTATTCAAGTCAGAAGTCCAGGCACAATGAGCCCAATTCTTTGCTTTGGCTTTAAAAAGGGAAAAACCATGGTGCTTATGAATTCACTTTTTCCTGGTTCTGTGTCCACTTCTAAATATTAGGTTGGAAGAATTCAGCTACATACAACAAAGTGAAAAGTATCTAAAGTTTTAGTTGTTCAAGACAAGTGAGTTCTAGAGTATCTACAAAACACTGCTTCTACAGATTATTGTTGTACAGATAACAATACTGTATTGTGCACTTAAAAATGCACTTAGAGGGTAGATGTCTTGTTAAGTGTATTTAATTACAAATTGCAAACGTCCCTCTTTCTTTGTCTCTACCTTTCCTTTCATCCTTCCTTCTTATTCTTCCAGTCCGCAGCCTCAACCACAAAGAGCACTTTCAATTCACATAACTGTTATTCCTTCTGATTAAATTTGCATCCATTCTGCCTATAATAGACCCTTTTGCATAATCCATTAAAAAATAAATACTGTGGGAATGTGTGGGGAGCAGGGCCTGTCTCCCGCAACATGGCAGGGCACCCAGGAGACAAATAAGTACTGAGACTGTGGACAAATAAATACTGAGGACAAATACTGAGATTACCGAGACTAGACTAAACTACTGGAACTGCTAAGACTAACTCTATGCATCTGATCTCCCACCATATGGCGCTGAGAGGGAGTAAACAACTTCCACACAGCTGCCTCACCAATTCGACTAACAAGCTGCAGGAGCTGATTCTGCCCCTGATTGGAGGAGAGCAGCGTGCTCAGCGCGTGGGGAGAGAATGCCAGCAGAGTTGGGATTGGTGGAAGAGGACTATAAAGGAGGAGAGAGACAACATGCAGGAGGAACACCTGAGGAACCCCTGAGAGAGCCGGCCGGCGGTGTGCCGCTCCTCCACGGAGGCTGGGGGGGTGTGGGGGGGAGCGGCAGCAAACCCGGGAAGGGCCGGGGAAAGAGAACAGCGCAGGGTCCGGTGTCGTTCCTCCGCGAGTGGTGGAGCAACAGGAATGTAAACTAAAAAACAGAAAGAACATAACTTCTGTTATTCACTTTGGTGCATAGATTGCCTTGGCCATTTTAAAACAAACTAAGGGGCTGCCAGCGCCGTGGCACAGTGGGTTAATTCCCTGGCCTGAAGCCCCAGCATCCCATATGGGCGCTGGTTTGAGACCCGGCTGCTCCACTTCTGATCCAGCTCTATGCTATCGCCTGAGAAAGCAGTAGAAGATGGCCCAAATCCTTGGGCCCCTGCACCCGCATAGGAGACCAGGAAGAAGATCCTGGCTCCTGGCTTCAGATCCGCACAGCTCCGGCCATTGTGGTCAATTGGGGAGTGAACCAGCGGGTGGAAGACCTCTCTCTCTGTCTCTCTTTCTGCCTCACCTCTCTCTGTGTAATTCTGAAATTCAAATTAATAAATGAATCTTTAAAAAAAAAGACACACTAAGTACAAGTATTATGATACACATACTCTTTATTCACAGGCAAATGTTAAAACATAAATGTAGGAAGTGTTCCCAACATGTAAATAGTGTCAGCAAATAGTAGCAGAGGTATTTAGAGTATACTATTACAGCTGAATGTTGAAAGCTGTGAAGAATTTAATAATGTATATGAAAACCAGTCTTCAGTTTACCAAATTCTGTAACTTGGAAGTGATAAATCTGAAATCATCCCAACTTTGCAAAAGGACATTGACATATGGCAACGAAACAAAATTTGCCTTTGGTCTCTCATAGTTCATGGAAAGTCACCACTCTTATGTGACTAGTGCTGTGGCATAGTAAGTAAAGCTGCTGCCTGCAGTGCCAGCATCCCATATGGGCACTGGTTCGAGTCCCAGTGCTCTGCTTCCGATCCAGCTCTCTGCTATGGCCTGGGAAAGCAGTAGAAGATGACCCAAGTCCTTGGGCCCCTGCACTCACATGGGAGACCCAGGGGAAGCTCCTGGCTCATGGCTTCGGATCAGAGCAGCTCCAGCCCGTTGCAGACACCTGGGGAGTAAACCAGAGGATGGAAGACCTCTCTCCCTCTCTCTGCCTCTCCCTCTCTCTCTGCATAACTCTACTTTCAAATAAATAAATAAATCTTTTTTTTTTTTTTTTAAAGTCACCACTCTTTTTCTGTCTGCAATTGCCGTAGCTGAGTGGCCTCAAATCTTACTAATACTCATTTTCAATACTTTGGTGTAAGTAATATCATATTGTATCTCAGATTTGTTCATTATTAGCTATTTTAACTCTTTTCAAAAACCTAGTTTATTTAGAATCATTATTAGTTTTGTTATCCTATTAGTCAATTTACATGCATTTGGATGCTTCATTCTAATATCTTTCCTAACGGCCCTTTATTTTATCATGAAATTCTGTAGCATAAGAAATCTTTCAGCAAAGATGTTGACAATGGCAGAAATAGGAAATTCAGTCATTATTTGGTTCTGCGTTCTTTATGGATTTGACAGTATACTTTCTTAAAGTAGAAGAGGAAGACCAAGGAGGAGGAGGAGAGGAAACAGGGAAAATGCACAGCCATGCTGGACAGTTCTTCACATACCGGAGGACTGATTCCTTAGTGCACAGCACAACTGCATTTTTTTTTTTTAGAAAAATTAGTGACTGATAGAGATATTTTCCTTTATATAAGGAAGTTGAAGTTTAAAAAGAAAAATATTTAAAAAGCCACAAAAGAAATACTTATAATAGCATTGCTGCAAATAAGGTTCTGTCAAACTTTGTTTTATATCTTTGTCAATCAATGGTTAAGAATGATATATTATGGGACCGGCTCTGTGGCTCACTTGGTTAATCCTCTGACTACAGCACTGGCATCCCATATGGGTGCCAGGTTTTAGTCCCGGTTGCTCCTCTTCCAGTTCAGCTCTCTGATGTGGCCCGGGAGGACAGTGGAGGATGGCCCAAGCGCTTGGGCCCCTGTACCCTCATGGGAGACCAGGGAGAATCACCTGGCTCCTGGCTTCAGATTGGCGCAGTTCCAGCCGTAGCGACCATTTGGGGAGTGAACCAATGGAAGGAGGACCTTTCTGTCTCTCTCTCTCACTGTCTATAACTCTACCTGTCCAAAAAAAAAAAAAAAAAAAAAAAAAAAGAATGATATATTGGCAGGTGCCGCGGCTCACTAGGTTAATCCTCCGCCTTGCGGCACCGGCACACCAGGTTCTAGTCCCAGTCGGGGTGCTGGATTCTGTCCCGGTTGCCCCTCTTCCAGGCCAGCTCTCTGCTGTGGCCAGGGAGTGCAGTGGAGGATGGCCCAAGTTCTTGGGCCCTGCACCCCATGGGAGACCAGGAGAAGTACCTGGCTCCTGCCATCGGATCAGTGCGTACCTGACTCCTGCCATTGGATCAGCGCGGTGCGCCGGCTGCAGCGTGCTGGCCGCGGCAGCCATTGGAGGGTGAACCAACGGCAAAAAGGAAGACCTTTCTCTCTGTCTCTCTCTCTATCACTGTCCACTCTGCCTTCAAAAAAAAAAAAAAAAAGAATGATATATTACTATAGTTCTAATGATCTGTGATTATTTTAAAATGTATATGTATATGAGTGAAATGATCATCTTTTCATTTGATTATTATTTATAGCCTTTACCATTAACTGAATGTTTGGTATTCCTTTATACAGATTTAATGCCCAATACTTAGAAATTGTCACATTAATAATTCTGTGCACAATATCAAATTGTATGCCTTCATTAATTTGCTTAAAATGGCTATCATATCAATCGAGGTATTAATTTTAATCAATTATATGAAGTATACTATCTAGATAATATTGATCCAGTTCATGTTGTCAATTAGTTATTAATAGCATGAACTAATTAATGTTGTTAATTCAAATAATATTAACTTGGAAATATTAATAGATGCTATCTAATATCTTATTAAGGTCATTTAGAAAGATTAGAATTTCAGAATAACTATCATTAACTATTTGAGCAAAACTTTTAAGTAATTGCATTTGATTTCATCAGTAGAGAAAACAACGCTCACCTTCTTTGTGACTGGCAGAAGCTTCTCTTTTCCTTTTATTGCAAAACTGTGGTCTTATTCTTCCCATCGTAATGTGAAGAGCAGTGGTGAAAAACAGTATCTTTTTATGTGTTTCTTTAACTGTTTAATGAAGTAATTTTGCTTGTTTTATTCAGCAAGTCATTTTTATCAATTCTGATTGTAATGGTCATATTTTAAAATAAATATTCTAAGAATTTAAAATATTTAAATTTGACTAATATTGTGACAAAACCTGACTCCATACCTCAAAGAAGAATTTTAATCTTTTGAACACGTAAAGCATGATAAGCATTCTTTCCAAGAGACAAACATGAAAGAGAATTTAAATACACTACAAACAAATTTCTAAATAAGTGGAATTGGAAGATATTTATGGGATGATAGCAAATCTGATGAAGAACAATAATCTAATAATGGAAGCTGAGAGGGAAACGCAGGTAGAAGTGAAATTAAGGGCAGGCTTGGACAGTGTGTGTATCTCCAGCACCAGAGCTTTTCTTAAAGTCTGTTCAGCGTGCTATCAGACGGCCACTCCAGTCTTTTCCTGATTAGTGTGTACACGGTATATATTTTTTCCTAGCCTGTAAGTTTCAGACTACTTTACGCTTCTACTTGAAGTTGCTGTAGTGTGTATGCTTTGGTGACTTGATGGCAAGAGTCCAGTGCATCCTCTGGTTCTCCTGCTCCAGTTTAGGTTCTGGGTTACAGTGGTGAGTGGTCAGATACCAATTATGCAGAAGTATTCTGATCCATCCAGTGAGATTTCTGCCTTTCACAGGGATTCACACTTCAGGGACTTATGAATTTGCCCCTTGTTAAGGCAGGGATGAATGAATTTGGAACTATGTCTCTGTTGCCCCCTCAGCACAGGGCATTGGGCTTGGCGCCATCTTTATCTCTACCAGGAAGGCTGAGTTTAGTTGTACTCACTTGGAACATGCTTCCCCAGTGTCTCCTAAACTTCTGAGTTGTCTAAGAGTGGGCATCACTGCAATCCTACTTTGACCACCAGCTAAGTGACCCGGTATTTTGGATCACACCCGTGGGTGGACCTTGTTCTACAATCTGATCCAAACACGGCTCAGCTACTTGGCAGGGATGAAGTAGTGACCACCTGTGATGCTCCTTTCATCTCCTGAATTTCCCTTGTGAAATCTACTGACTCATTTTCACCCAGTTCTGGGACTTCTCTTGCTTGTGAGGTCATTTGATCGTTTAGGAACTTGGCTGCATGCTCTGTATAACTCAAAGGTTGTGTGGTCTTTGATGCCTCCAAATCCAATATTTTGCTTAACTTGATCATTATCTTGCATTCTTCAACATCACCCATGGGTTATGACATGGTTACAGTTAAACTCCCTGAGCCAGGTAGAATTTTCACCCTCTAACATTGGACATACTTGTGGTTGGAGGCTGCTGTCACAGTGAAGGGAGTTGATGGTTTTTCCCTGAGTTCTTCCAGGGAGAGATATCTTGGAGGTTCTCTCTCTTATCTTCCATGAGGCAGCCCTGAAGATGCACACAGGCTGAGATCACAATTAATGGTTGTTATTTTAGCACAGAACTAGATTTTCACGTATTGCCCTTGATCCAGAGTAGCCTGTGGTTCAGCCACCGTTTTCTTAGAAGTTATGCAGAAGCCGCTAATGCTTCTGGATTCTTGTGACATATTCATGTGTGGCTTGGGAAAAGAGGTCAAGACTTCCCTTTCTCCACTGTAGATGGTCCTGTGTAGGTGTAGTATAGTGCATGTTCACAGCCTTCTGGATCCCAGGAAAGGGCACGGTTCCAGAAGAAATATTTTTGTTTTCATCTTTTGTCTACGTTAAATTTTTTAAAAGATTTGTTTATCTATTTGAAAGGCAGAGTTACAGATAGGTAGAGGCACAGGCAGAGAGAGAGAGGTCTTCCATCCTCTGGTTCACTCCTCTGATGGCCACAATGGACAGAGATGAACCAATCCAAAGCCAGGAGTCATGAGCTTCTTCCCGGTCTTCCATGTAGGTGCAGGAGCCCAAGGACTTGAGCCATCTTCCACTGCTTCCCCAGGCCATAGCAGAGAGCTGGATTGGAAGTGGAGCAGCCAGGGCTTGAACCAACGCCTATTTGGGATGCAGGCACTGCAGGCAACGACTTTAGCCGCTAGGCCACAGTGCTGGCCCCCTATGTTAAATTTATATCAGTTCAGATGCCATTATTAACATGTGAAGTTACTAAGTTTTTTTTCAATTGCAAGCTATGGAGATACTCTATATGAACTTCTCCTAACTGAGTTTTAAATAATGCTACATCAGCAGCAGAGCTGGACACTCTCTCTCCCAGCAGCCATTTTTACCCATGGGCACTGTGGCTGTGTTAGAACATAAGAAACACATACCCTATCAACAGAAATAACTGCACCAAAATATATATATAGCAAGAATATTCATAATTCTTTGTACTAATTCAATACTGAAATACAAACAAATATCTCTCACTAGTAAACTAGACCAATATACCAGAGTCATTTATTATACAATCGAGCACTTTACATCAATGAGAATGAACAAACTTCTACTATAGCACAACACTGATGAATTGTTAACATGTTGTAGTGACGGAATAAAGACAAAAATAAAATGAATGCTGTAATTCCATAGTTCTTCCAGTAGAAAATGAGGCAGACAGAATAACAATTCGCAAAATATGCTCACATCCTGGAGCCAGCATTGTGGAATAGCAGGTAACTATTTTCTAGGTTAAGACTGCACAAGTTTTTTTGATATATAATTTGTCATTCAGCTGTGATTTCTGACATAGACAATTTTCTGTATATAGATTATTTAAAGAAGAAAGACATAATTATGTCTCTGAATAGTGGAATGTCTGATGTAAAAGACAGCATAGAGATAATTGCAAGCATTCAAGACACAGGTTTTACAAATGAAAGAGTATGTTATAGAGGACCTAGGTAATAATGTAATAAGGGGATAATAATAATTGTTAATTATAATTATTAATAAATAATATAATATTATATGTTATATGTTATATTATAATAGAATTTATATAATATATTACTATGTATTATATTATTATTTTATAATATATTATATTATGTGTAGGCTTGCAGTGATGCCCACAGTCAGACAACTCAGAAACTTAGGAGACATCAGGGAAGCATGTTCCAAGTGAGTACAACTAAACTCAGCCTTCCTGGTAGAGATAAAGATGGAGCCATGCCCAATGCCCTGAAAATTATTATTATTAATTAATAATAATAGTTATGTAGTAAGACCTAGGTAATAATGTAATAAGGGAAAAAACGGTGTCACTGAAGGGAAGTTGTGAGCTGAGTACACAAGAACCTGAGGTGTTAGAGAAGACAAAGAAATAAGTGAAACCAATGGTTCTAGACAGCATTGAGAAAGAATCTACAGGTGGGCCAGCGCAAAGGCTCAATAGGCTAATCCTCCAACTGCGGCACTGGCACACCGGGTTCTAGTCCCGGTCGGGGCGCCGGATTCTGTTCTGGTCGCTCCTCTTCTAGTCCAGCTCTCTGCTGTGGCCAGGGAATGCAGTGGAGGATGGGTCAAGTACTTGGGCCCTGCACCCGCATGGGAGACCAGGGGAAGCACCTTGCTCTTGGCTTCGGATCAGCGCGGTGCGCCAGCTGCAGCGGCCATTGGAGGGTGAACCAACAGTAAAGGAAGACCTTTCTCTCTGTCTCTCTCTCTCTCTCACTGTCCACTCTGCCTGTGAAAAAAAATAATAAATTAAAAAAAAAAATCTACAGGGGCTGACTTTGCAGTAAAGAAGCGTTAAGAAATCTGCACCAAAAGATGGAGCACCCTGGCTTGATGCCCATCTGCAGGCGCTGACACCAACTTCGTGTCTTTTTTTTTTTTTTAATTTTTTTTTTTTTTTTTGATAGGCAGAGTGGACAGTGAGAGAGAGACAGAGAGAAAGGTCTTCCTTTGCCGTTGGTTCACCCTCCAATGGCCAGCGCACCGCGCTGATCCGATGGCAGGAGCCAGGTACTTATCCTGGTCTCCCATGGGGTGCAGAGGGTCAACCGGGACAGAATCCGGTGCCCCGACCGGGACTAGAACCCGGTGTGCCGGCGCCGCAAGGCAGAGGATTAGCCTAGTGAGCCGCGGCGCCGGCCCCAACTTCATGTCAACGCTGACTGTGGAAGGCAAAGGTGATGGCTCAGGTAGTTGGGTTCTTGCTGCAACCCTGGGAGACCTGGATTGAGTTCCTGGTTTTTGGCTTTGACTCAGCCCAGTCCTAGCCATTGTGAGCCTTTAGGGAGTGAAATAATGGGCAGGAGCTATCTGTCTGTATCTCACTCTCCCTCTTATTTCTCTGTCTCCCAAATAAGTAAATATTATTTAAAAGGAAATAACCCATAGTGATATTTTAATGTTCAAGTTTTAACATTTCTAATAACTATTCATGTGTTTATGAATACATGCATTTTCTAATAAGTTTTAAGTAAGTATTCATGCAAGAGAATATTTCAAACAGAAGAAAAAAATCAAAATGTCCTCAGATATTCCTACTTTGATAATATTAAGTTATAAAGAGATTAACACAAGGAAATTTGAGATACCAATATCAATATTAATTTAGGTTGTTACATAAATGTAAAACTTATATTGTGATGTTTACAAACACCGGAAGGGATGGGCATTTGATTCAGTGGTTAACTTGCAGGTTAAGACAACCATGTCCTGTAAAATGAGCTCAGTGTTCAATACCCAGTTCTAGATCCTGACTCCAGTTTCCTGCTAATGCAAGTTCTGGAAAGCAGAGACGATAGCTCAAGGAAGCAGGCCCTACACCCATGTGGCAGACCTACCCTGCGTTCCTGGCTGCCAGCTTCAACCTTAGTCCCTCTATGGCTGCCACAGTCATTTGCAGAGTGAACCACTGGATGGGAATTCTCTCTCCATGCCCCTCCCCAACCACCCACTGCCTCTCAAATCACAAATAAAATGAACCAAAAACCATAAACTGTGAGTGTACGTCATTCTAAGGGAAAAATATACCCATCCTATAGAAAAATACAAACAATAGAACTTTAAAATAGTTATTTTTACTCTGCCACAGTTCAATATAAATGAACACAATACTTTCTTTTTTAATGATCTTATTTGAAAGACAGCATTACAGAGAGAGAGAGAGAGACAAACACAAACACAGACACAGAGAGTTCTTACATTCACTGGTTTACTCCCCAAATGGTCGCAATGGCCAGGGCAGGTGCCAGACTGAAGCCAGGATCCAGGAGTTTCATCTGGGTCTCCCACATGGGTGCAGGGGCCCAAGCACTTGAATGATCTTATGTTGCCTTCTCAGGCACGTTAGCAGGAGCTGAATGGGAAGTGGAGCAGCTGGAATCACACCTGTGACGATATGGGATGCAGGTGTTGCAGGCAGTGACTTTACCCACTACACCACACTGCCAGCCCTGGAAATTCCCACTATATGGTTACTAATTTTAAGCAATACAATTCGAGTGCCTAGTGAAATGAATTTGGGCACACAAACTATAGCCCATCTCTCTGCAATAGAAAAACATGTATCTTTTATAGGTATTCTAAAATAATATATGATCATAATGTGAATCCCATTTTAGATACCCACATAATAAGACTTAACCCCTGCAAATATAGGCCGGCGCCACGGCTCACTAGGCTAATTCTCTGCCTTGCAGCGCCGGCACACCGGGTTCTAGTCCCGGTCGGGGCGCTGGATTCTGTCCTGGTTGCCCCTCTTCCATTCCAGCTCTCTGCTGTGGCCAGGGAGTGCAGTGGAGGATGGCCCAGGTGCTTGGGCCCTGCACCCCATGGGAGACCAGGAGAAGTACCTGGCTCCTGCCATCAGATCAGCGCGGTGCGCTGGCCACAGCACGCCGGCCACAACGGCCATTGGAGGGTGAACCAATGGCAAAGGAAGACCTTTCTCTCTGTCTCTCTCTCTCACTGTCCACTCTGCTTGTCAAAAAAAAATAAATAAATAAAAATAAAATAAATAAAATAAGAAG
Source organism: Oryctolagus cuniculus (assembly GCF_964237555.1). Classification (NCBI taxonomy): domain Eukaryota; kingdom Metazoa; phylum Chordata; class Mammalia; order Lagomorpha; family Leporidae; genus Oryctolagus; species Oryctolagus cuniculus. Next base: position 6,779,000 of record NC_091441.1, on the reverse strand, counting down.
AGATAACCCCTTTACATTAAAAAAAAGACAACCCCTATGTGAAGGATACCTTATAAATGAGTTAATATTTTCTTTTTCAGATTTAAATATGCTTTATATCACCTCTAATGAATAGATACTATTTTAATATGAAAATGAAACAAACACCTACTTAAAAATACACAAAGATAAATCAACTATGCTCTGCTAAATATATTAGACTTAAGGAAAGTTTTAGAAAAGAAACTAATCAAAACTAAGAAAGCTATTTACTTTATTTTCAAGTATTTAAACTTCAAGACAAAGATGTTTTCAAATTTACATATTTTAATTTCCTTGGTGCTGCAATCCATCAACTCGTTTGCCAAAATGTACAGATGCCCTTCCATTACAGTGCATTACTTTAAATTTTATTTTCTCCAATTTGTATTGAATCACAAATCAAAAAGTTTGCTACATAGTTGTGATTAAATTAAGACTCGCTAGAAGCCGTTTCCTGTTTTATGTTTGCAGTTTAAACACAATATAATGCAGTGTGGCATTAAACAGCATCCCCCTTCTTGAGCAGAGTTCAGTTCCATTAACAAGCTCCATTAGAGGAACACAGCTAGCTGCAAATCAACAATTTTGTGTCAGTTTTAGTAATTGCTGTTTGGGCATAATTGGTGTAATATCATACCTTTTGTTACAGGCTTTGAATTGCTTAGATAGGCAAGCAAGGCATAATGTCAGACAAAGTATAACCCAAACACAATGTTAATTGTATTACAGTTTGCCACTCTAAGAAAAACACTATTTGTTTTATGAAATTTATGAGTGTTATAAGTTATCTTAACCTTGAATGAATGATCTATTAATTAACGAGTAACTCAGGATGAATTTGTAATTTCAGAAATGTATATGCAATATTTTAAAAGGTTCATTTGCCTTAAGAGATGGACATTTTCAATGTTATTTTTCATTAAGGAAAGGAGACATTGTGCCTTTGCTCACCATTATGGTAATTTCCACTCCACCAAATTTATACTTTATATATTTGCCTAACTACCTACTTACATATATACACATACTGGCAAACATCTTTTGTGTGGGCCTGCTTCTGAAAGCGTATACTTTATAAATATGACTATAATATATAAATTAACTCAAAGCAATATTGAAGAGTATTTGCATCACAGAGATCAGTCACCTGCTCACTCTCTTATTTATAAAACAGGGTTCTTCTATGGATATAAAGCACTCTACCTAAACAATTTCCCCTAGTAAACTTGTTGTTTTCTCCTTATTAAAGTAATTATACAAAATAAAATTATGATTACTAATGAAATTATTAGAAATTTGTATATGATGTTTAAAAATAAAATATCATTCCATTACATCATTGCTATTGTTTGAATGCTTACCCCTCCAATATTCATGCTAAAACTTAATTCTGTTGTAATGGTATTTAGGGTGGGACTTTAAGAGGTGATTGGATCACAAAGACTCTTTCCCTGTGTGAATGTTGAATGCCTTTCTAAAAGGGATTGTTAGGGACAGCATTTGACCTGGCCATTAGGATGTCTGAGCCCCACCTGCAAGTGCCTGGGTTCAGTTCTGGGATCCCGCTTCCTGCTAGTGCAGGCCCTGGAAGGCAGCAGTGAAGGCTCAATTGGTTGGATTTCAGCTACTCATGTGGGAAACATGGACTGAGTTTCTAGTTCCAAGCTCCCAGTTTCTCTATCCTGGCCTGGCCTGAGACATTTGCAGGAATTCGGGGAGTGAAGTGAATGGATGTGTGCAATCTCTCTCTCTCTCTCTTTTTCTCATTAAGAATAATAATAAACACCCATTTTAAAAGGGGTTTGCAAAGTGAGCACTTCTATTCTCACCCTCTCATCTTTTGCCATGTTATAATACAGCAATAAAACTGTTATAGATGCCAACACTTTGAACTTCGACTTCCCAACCTCCAAAATTGAGAAGATAAATTGTGATCATGATAAACTGGCGGAATGTGGTATTCTGCTATCACAGCTCGAAATAGCCTAAGACAATCATGTCAATAAAAGTAACAGTATTTCCGTCTTAGTCTGTCTTTCTCATTTATTTACTTGCTTTATTTGCAAGACAGAAAGAAAACTCCCCCAAATGCCCACATCAGCCAGAAGCTGGGAATTCAATCTGGATCCTCCTATGGATGGAGGGGTGCAGGTACTGGACCACAGCCTGCTACTGCGGGAGGAGAGAACAGCTAGGGCTAACTGTTGCTGAGTATCAATTGCTTTTTCTGCTTCCGCACTGCGCTGCTTACGTAATAACTTAATGTAGCACGCTCAAGCGCAAGGGAAAGAGGACAACTGTACCTCCACGACAGACTTCACAAGCCCCTAGAGAACAAGGAGGCCCAATTCTCAGAAATGAAACTCTGAAAACAATTCCTGGAATTGATGGCCTCCCACTTCCCTCGTGGGGCGCATAGTCCTTAAGCTGCGGGGATACACCAACAGAATGGCCAGATTTAGCTAATTACCATAGAGAATAAGGAACTAGCCTACGTGTGCACTTGTTTACTCCAGTGTATAAAAATGCTGGGAAAGGGAGGGACGGGGCTTCTCGCCTGAGCACTACGCTGTGTCATATGTGCGGGTGAGAGCCCCAGCTAGCTGGCAATAAAAATCCTCTTGCTGTTGCATCTGTGACTGTCTTTTGTGAGTTATTTGGGAAAAGTCTCGAGGTCTGGAATCCAACACTACCTTTCCTTCCAGAGTGGACATCAATCAGAGAAGAGGACCCAGGACTCAAATCCAAGCACCCTGCTACTCTGTTCAAGGTGATAGCATGTTAACCCTTTGCCAAGCACCTGCCCTTGTTTCTAATTCTTTCAACTGTGAATAAAAGCTTTTGTCATTTCTTACAGGGTCTATTTAATAAGGTCTATTTAGTCTTGAAGTGGTGTAAATGTTTCATTCTGAACAAATGATCCAGAGTTAGCTGGATCATGATACTGAGTTATTTGTCTCTTTTATGATTGATAGAGCTAACATTTGTGTTTAGAGCCATGTGTGTATGTGTGTGTGTATGTTACTATATAGAGATGCAGATTGGTGTCTCCTCACACTGGACACTAAAATGTTAGGAAAAGAGACACAGAATAGAGAGGAGGCAGTGTATGAATTTACAGCCAGACCGAATTTATTCAGAGAAAATAAATATGCAGGCCGGCGCCGCGGCTCACTAGGCTAATCCTCCGCCTTGCGGCGCCGGCACACCGGGTTCTAGTCCCGGTCAGGGCGCCGGATTCTGTCCTGGTTGCCCCTCTTCCAGGCCAGCCCTCTGCTGTGGCCAGGGAGTGCAGTGGAGGATGGCCCAAGTTCTTGGGCCCTGCACCCCACGGGAGACCAGGAGAAGCACCTGGCTCCTGCCATCGGATCAGCGCGGTGCGCCGGCTGCAGGGCACCGGCCGCAGCGGCCATTGGAGGGTGAACCAACGGCAAAGGAAGACCTTTCTCTCTGTCTCTCTCTCACTGTCCACTCTGCCTGTCAAAAACTAAAAAACTAAAAAAAATAAAATAATAAATAAAATAAAATAAAAATAAATATGTAGAGGTGGGTGACCAACTGCCTACATGTACATGATGGAGCACATAGAAGGCCCCGACCCTCAGTGGCCAGGTCTTTTTAAGGAGGGCTAAGGCTAGGGATGGTGGAGGGGAATTCCAGGAACTGGGCAAGGCCTTGGGAACCTGGAAAAGAATGCAGGGTGGGGTATGAAGGCAATAGGGTGGGAGACCCAACTTCAATTCAAGGGCGAGGAGTACATTCCAAAGTTTATCTCTCTTGGGCAATGAGGGAAAATGGCCTATCTCCTTGTTCCACCAATAATAACAATCCAAAAAATCAGAATAATAATGTCAATAAATGATTCATGTAAATTTAAGGATTTTTAACTTTTTAAAACATATTGATCTATTCTGATTCAAAATATCTTGTGCTATGGTTTATTTCTGATGTTTGTCAGGGGAAAAGTTTCAAATAGTAATATATTGGAAAACATTAAATTACTCCCTAGTTTAAAATTCCAATTTACCCCTTTTAATCTTTTACTTTTTGGATAGCTGTATAATGGGATCCTTAAAAAAATATTTTTATCTCCAGGATCTCCTTTTTATAGGCCGCCACAAAACACACCAAACACCGGAGTAAGGGAAAGGGCTTATTGAGGGAAACCCAACAGACTGGAGGGAAGGGGCAAAGAAGAGAGGGAGAAGGAGAGCGTAAGAGAGATCAAGAGAGAGATAGACAGGGAGATCAGGAGATGGAGAGAAGGAGAGAGAGAGAGGAAAAAAGGAGAGGAGAGGGGATTGAGAGAGAAAGAGAGAGAGAGAGAGAGAGCGCGCGAGAGTGCCACATGTTCAGGAACAGGTCCTTTTAAAACTTTGCCCGAGGGTGGGCAGGGAAGTAGGAGCAGGCAATCCCATTAGGATGGGGGTGGAGCTTGACATCGGTGGTTGGGCCGTGTGGCCACCTGGCTTCCAGCAATGGTGGCGGGGGCTAGAGCCTAGGATGGTGTCAGGGTGTAGATCACACCATAGATAAGACCACTGTTCCACAGGATTACAAAAGGCTACAAATGACATATCAAATCATAAGATACTGATATTGGAATTTGACCCCTTAAAAATATATGAAATGTGGCCCCTTAAACTTCCCTAAAAGTCCCATCTGGGGTGCCACATATGCTATTGGAATTTGGGGTGCCATACAATATCTCCATATGCTTATTAATAAATCCCCTATATTAATAAGCCTAAGCAAGTTCTTGCTTAATATTCAAGTAAGAATACTGAATACCGGCATAAATGAAAGAGGCAGGATGGAACATTTTAAGCTTTTATTCAGTGTGAAAGACACAGGAGAGTGAGAGATTTATCTAAGAGAGAGGGATAAATCTGGGCTCATACCGAGTACCAGGAACCAGCCACATGGAAGAGCATCTAGGCCAGGAAGCATGGGACGGGTAGTCCGAAGGCCACGCGCCCTAAAGGCACAGGGCTAAGCCAGCCCCCCACTAGCAAGAGGCCAGGGCAAAGAGAAAGGAGGAAAAGGCCTGACACACCCTGTCCCAGGCTTTTAATCCACTTTCAAAGGGGAGTGGTTAATTAACCTGATTGGCCAGTGGGCACTCAGGTGTGGCCAGGTAGCTGCATGAGGTCACACAGTGGTGTGGCAAAGGCGTGGTCTTCCAGCTCACAAACCTAATCAATTTTAACCTGTATGCTTGTCTACTTCAGTGTCAGTCTCATTCTTATAATTTTTTTGGTTCTATGTTAATTACCACATACCAATGAAAATATAAAAAATTTGTCTTTTTGGCACTAGCTTATTTCACTAAGCATAATGGTCTCCATTTGTATTTATTATGGAAAAATAAGAAAGGAAGAAAAAGAGAGAGTAGGAGTGAGGGAGGGAAGTGTTATTATGTTCTTAGAAGTTGAAGTGGGCTGGCGCCGCGGCTCACTAGGCTAATCCTCTGCCTTGCGGTGCTGGCACACCGGGTTCTAGTCCCGGTTGGGGCGCCAGATTCTGTCCTGGTTGCCCCTCTTCCAGGCCAGCTCTCTGCTGTGGCCAGGGAGTGCAGTGGAGGATGGCCCAAGTCCTTGGGCCCTGCACCCACATGGGAGACCAGGATAAGTACCTGGCTCCTGCCATCGGATCAGTGCAGTGCGCTGGCCGCAGCGTGCCAGCCACGGCGGCCATTGGAGGGTGAACCAACGGCAAAGGAAGACCTTTCTCTCTGTCTCTCTCTCTCTCTCACTGCCAACTCTGCCTGTCAAAAAAAAAAAAAAAAAAAAAGAAGTTGAAGTGCCAGTGAGCTGTGGCCTGACCAGAGTCGCACCATTGTCTCTGGATGACCTCTCGTCACTCTCTTTGTCCCTGTGTGTCCTCTAGTTTTTCTAACCAGTCACAACCACTATCTACTAAAAAAAACAATCTTGTAAGAATGTTGTCTGTGAGGACTGTTTACATTAAATCTCAGGAAAATGTGTTGATGCCCCTTTCCCCCAAGATAACTATAATTGGCTTGTTCTAGCTTCTGTAACAAATGCTTGGCTTTGTAATTAACTTCCAACAACATGTGGTTTTTGCCTTTATAAGCTTACCCCAGATCGCAACTGGGCTGCACGATTTGGAGAGCAAAAACTGAGACGCAGCCACTGGCTTTCAGAAATAGACTCCATAATTCGGTCCTGAGACTTTAGTGTCTTCTGTACCTCGCTGTTCTGAATATAGCAAAGTGAATAGATGAAACACATGAAAACTGTTCCCTTTATATAAATAAATTAATTTTAAAAACAATAAAAATAGCAGCTACTTAGTATTCAAAAAGGAGTTATCAAAATAATGGACATCATCATTTAAGTAATAAGTACTTAGAGCTCAGTATAAGTTCGGCTATCACAGCAAGAGAAGTAGAGCTAATTTGTTGTAATAAATTATACAAAATTAAGCAGGTTTTCCTTTTGTTTTTATTTTCACCCCATTATATCTCCTTTCTAAATTTAGGGTTTGAATTAACCCAAAGTATTATGAGATATATATACTGTACAGAGTCTTCTATGGAAGTGGACTTTCTGTGGATATTATCAGTGGTGAAATCTCCACATTCTTCTGCACTGGAAGCAAGCTATATGGACACATGTTTTGTGCAATCTGTGTTCATTAATTCTAGTTTTATGATAAAAATTTAATATTACTACCATAAGTGTCTTGAATTCACCTTTCCAGTTATTTTAGTATTTATTAATTTTAATGTCTATGTTATTTCTTGAAGCAAAATAATATTTGGTTTTTGTGCCATTAAGCAGCGTTATGTTCATAAATAGTATAATTGTATCTGAATTTGATAAGAAATTATAGGTATCCTGAAACAGGGTTTTATAAAATTATTTTGCTAGATACAATAAACTCTCATTTGTCAGTTTGCTAATTTGCCAAGCATCATATATATAAGCTTTACAACATCAAAGGAAATTGATTTACCTTGAGATCTCAAGGTAAAAATACACAGAATAAAATAATCCTTCAAAATATAGTTATTATAGTTTCTCATAATTGTTTTAAATGGCTTTGTTTTACTGAGTATGATGCAAGATGTTTCAATATAGTGACAGGTGAAATTTGGGTCATCATTGTCAATTTGGTGGTCAGCATTCCTTATTTTAGAAGGTATTGTCTACCAGCATGAAAAATACCAGTCTTTAATGTTAGTCATTTGAACACAGACATACGAGACACATAACTGCTTCTGAGGAAGCTCCTACAAACTGGGCACTGTATGATTTGATGTACTGCTTCCAAAAGGGACACATTCCTTTTTAAACTAGAAATTAAGGTTGATACCAGGACATTTTTGATATCCTGAATCCAGGACCAGCAGGTAAGAAACGCCTTTACTATGCTACCTGTATTACTTGTCATAGCAGTAGGAGGTGGGATGGTTTTGAAACAGTAAGAGCAGGGAGGGTTAAACCTAGAACAAAGGTATTCCATTTCGGTAGTGACATGTAATCTCACACCCTGCTGTGACTGAACAGTCACATACAGCAATACCATTCTGAAAATAGCATACTAATTAAACACTCAGATGGCTCATTAATCAAGGGTTTAGTCATATTACAAAAACAAGCACTACACATGTCGAGCTGATGGCCAACCATAAGGGGAATTTAGAAGGGGAACTGGGAGAACAACTGGGTGAGACCCAGTTCCAAGATAGTTGGCAGCAATGGTTGTTTAGTTTGGCCTCACTTCTCTCCACTGAGTGCCCCCTTACCAACAAGGAGTTATGGAGATACAGGATCTACACCTGTGTGAAGACAGATCTATCTCCAGTGAAGAATGGCTTATAGTGGCATTGAATACTGTCTGAAAGACTTCCAAAAATAAGGGATGTAATTGACCAGAGGCCCCACCAGCTGCTCTGTGAAAAGTACTGATACATTTTCACCAAGGCCAGTCATTCCAGGGCTTATTTCCAGCCCGTGACTGAATGTGGCACACATAAAAGAGACCCATTCATGGAAGATGTGCCCATTCCACTCAAGGGTGACTTTTGTTCAAAGCCTTCCTTTTGTCTTTGCTTGATTTTCCTTAGACTGCATTGTGATCCATGATGTCTCCACACAAACATTCCCCCTTCTCTCTAGCTTTTGGGGTCAGATTTGCATTGCAGTATGGCACCATTCAGTTGTAAATAAAATCCTCACACATTCTCCTTCACCTTGGTATCTGATTCCTAGGGCAACCAGAGCAACTTCCTTATCAACAAACTTGTCCTTCCCCCTCTCCCCTACTGATCCAACTGTCAAAATTAATTCTTATTCATGTTGATTTACTCATAGTGTTTGTATCAGTATGCTCATGGATGATCTTTGCAATAACCCAAGTTTTCAGATTCTTGACAACTTCTACATTATATTATTCTACAGTATGCTCAGCTATGAACTCTTTTTGCTATGTACCAGAACTTTTTGTAACTTAGAATGGTGATGCACCTAAACTTTAATATCAAACATCCTAATATTACTCCCTCTGCTATATTTCTGTTATTACAATACTTGGATCACACCAAAATGCATTTTTCATTTGGACAATTTAATTTTCAGTGGCTTCACACATTTTTTTTCTTTTTTTTAAAGATTTATTTATTTTTACTTGAAATTCAGTTACACAGAGAGAGTAGAGGCAGAGAGAGAGAGAGAAAGAGAGAGAGAGGTCTTCCATCTGATGGTTCATTCCCCAGTTGGCCGTAAAGGCCGGAACTGCTCCTTTCCGAAGCCAGGAGCCAGGAGGTTCTTCTGGGTCTCCCACGTGGGTGCAGGGGCCCAAGGACCTGGGTTATTCTCTACTGCTATCCCAGGCCATAGCGGAGAGCTGGATGGGAAGTGGAACAGCCGGGACTCGAACCGGCAACCATATGGGATGCCAGCAGTTCAGGCCAGGGTGTTAACTCGCTGTGCCACAGCGCTGACCCCGGTTTTTTTAATTCTTAATACAAATGCGATCACCCAATATTTTATTCATTCTTTGTTAGGGAATTTCAAATTCCCGGTCTTCTATAATCCAAGTTGGAAAAAACTTTCAACTACTGTTGTTTTACAATTGTACAATTGAGCTATACTAGAAAATGATAAGATGGTGACTAATCTCATTTTAAATTCATTGTTAAAGTGAAATATATCTTGAAATAGCATGCGTCTCTTGAGGAACAATTTAAACCTCAGGGAGTCTAGCAAAAAGATAAAGTTAGTGTGTGTTAACAGAAAAAAAGGTAGGAGTGGAAGAATTGAGAGTTATTTCTGTCTTACATAACCTCCTAAATTGATAAATATTTTTCATTTGTAATGCCTCCTACAGTTCCCATACAAAGTTTTGGGACAAGGTGAAAGTGATACTAGAAATATGGGCTAGTTCTATGGAGTAGAATGGAGAAGGTGGCTAATATGCTCGAGTTTGAAAGAGAGCACTAGACTCAGTAATGGGACAGATATTGACAGAAAACGGGAGAAAAAGTAATGATCTATGATAAGAGGTGGAACCTAAATTTCTGCATGACCCCAACTTTAAATTCTTCTTCAAAACGTATTATAAGATTCGAACCCTTGACCCCTTTTCTACCGGAAAAGGAAGTCCCTCATACATTGACATTGATGGTCAATGATCTATTCTCATACATTGACATTGATGGTCAATGCTCTATTCACAAGTTTAGTGTCTGAAAGTTGGGAGCAAGATCATGATGGATCATAATCATTAGGGAAAAAGGAATCATCATTGATCGATTCAAACAAGAAATCAATTGTCTGTGTACCATGTGCTTATTGAAACGTTTACCTGGTTGGTGCTGTGATCACTCTGGTAAGGAGACTTTTATCCTGTACCTAAGCAGAAAAGAAGTCTTCAAGCATAAATTTTGTTTCCCATTTAAAACTCTGTGGCAATACAGCCATCTACTTCTTCTCTAAGAACCAATTTTGCATAAGAGTGACACAAAATGGGCTTTGGTACACATGCCATTTATCAACCTATAAACAATGCCTTTAACATAAAACAAAATCCTTTATTGGGATGCACACATTGCCAAAAACCATATAGACTATTATAAGATTTATGATGGCTTTCACAGTATTTTTTTTTCTGGCATCCACTTCAGTGCATTAGCTTTGAAAAGAAACTGGCTTGAATTGTGAATATGACTTCAACAATAAAAGCAAAGAAATCCATAGTGTAGCTGCTTTCTTGTATATCAATACACAAGTGCATGCATATTGAACCATGTCCTGTTGCTTTTAGGTAGCCGAAGGTTCATCTTAAGTTCAAACAAAACGCGAAAAATCCTGCCTGGAAAATTTAGGTGTTTGTAAATTGTGGAGTATTGGTTTACACAGTGAAAAAAAAAATGGGAACAAATAACCTAGTGCTATATTTTTGTTACATTGAAAAAAGAAGTGTGAATTTTAAATATAGTTTAATAATGAAACTTAAATATTAAGCATAGTGTTGGAAACTCAATATTTGAATTTCAAGGAAACCTTTAATGCATGTTTTTAAAAATTAAGACATTATATTACTATGAGTTAGTAGGAAAATAATACTTGAGAAATGGAGCTGGACTCCCAGAAATATAATTCATACTTTGCAATATTCTTGCATCAAACATGACACTTAAACTCTTTGGTTCAGATATAGGCATTTGAAATTATAAAATCAGGGCACTCGTTTGACCATCCCATATTGCTGCTCTGCCATTTATTTAATAGATGAGGAGCCAAAAAAAAAAAAAAAAAAAAAAGAAAAAGAAAAAGAAAAAAGAAACCACCCAAAATCAAAAAGCACAGGCTTCTTTTCCTCTACTTGAAATTAATAAATCAATCACCACAGACTGGAGGTATATAGTCAGAAGGCTTAGAAAACATTATCTTATCTAATTATCTTTCAATATCATGATGATCAGTTTCAACATTAAAATGTTGTTATTAATCTTCATAGTACTATCTGCATAGGCAACACTTTTTTATCCTTTTGCAGTTGTGAATCCAAAATATAAGGGTAATTGAATTAATCCAGGTCAGAACAAATTATAGATTTTAGCATTGAGAATAAAATTCTGATCCATCTGATATTCAAAACCATAGTATATTGGATCTCATAAATTAAAATACTAAAATGGCAAAGAAAATTAAGTGTTCATTCTGTACTGGTAGAACAGTAAAATTTGGGCATGTTACATGAAGAACAATAACCAGAAATTCTAGAGACTTGTTTTAGAAATAGCATCATCCCTCAGAGTAAGAATATCTAGTTAATTTTGTATAAAAACCTACATCACTTAATTTAACAAAATATGCTATTTTATAACTTTTGCTAACATTTATCTTGGCACTTCAACTTGTGTCCAGGATCTAGCCTAATTTCTGCCACATAGTAGTTGCTCAATTAGTGTTAAAAAAAAACCCTCTGACATCATATTTGAAGAATGATGCACACTTCAATGTAGACATTCATATTTTGGTTTACTACTTATTTGCTTTTAACTGTCAAAACACATTAATTCCTTTAAAATTCATATTTGCAGCAGAATCATACATTAATATATTTTAGATAATATTGACCACTAAACACTGTGCTAATATTTTGTCAGAAATGCCACTTTCATTTTGAATTTTCCCATAAAATATATTTTTCTATATTTAGAGGTAACAATGTAGTAAAGTCAAAAGTTATGATTAAAGTGTAATTATGACTATGCTGAGATTATATATAGGGCAAGCATTTGGTGCAGAGGTTAAAATGCTGTTTGGGTAGCCTGCATCCCAAATCAGAGTCCCTGTGTTCAGTCTCAGCTCTAATTCTGATTTTAGTTACCTGCTAATGCACACCCAGGGAGGCAGTAGGTGGTGTCCCAAGTAATTGGGTCTCTGCCCCTGATGCAGGAGACTTGGGTTGATTCTTGGCTTCTGGCTTTAGCTTGGTTCCTGGTAGCTTTGGGATCTCCAAGGAGGGAAGGCCTACACTTCCGGGAATGGAAAGTCCCTATCTGTACTTCCAGGGAAGAAAAGTCCTTGTCAAGGTCCCTGTGGGTGCCTAAAGGTCAACCAATGAGGATCAGACCAGCCTCAACCTTTAAATCCCACGCCCTGAATCTATAAAAGGAGCTCTCCCAATCTCTGACACACGACTTCCCTGGCCCCCGCTCTGTTGCTCTGTTGCTCTGTTGGGACTGGAGAACCTCGCCCGGGAGCGGAACCCCAATAAAAGCCTGTGAATTAATTGATTCGTCTGCCTGGGAAGATTCGTTACGCGCCGGACACCTTGCAGTTAGTTCCTTCATAGCTGTTACAGGAGTTTGCAAAGTGAAGTGACAAATAGAAGATCTCTGTTTTTCAGTCTCTCCGTTTCTTTCTGATTTCAAATAAATTTAAATGAATATGTAAGAATTTTAAACAGAATCATATATGAATTTTGTATGAACACTGAATTCTGGAAATTTAAGTCTTCTATTAACAAGTAAACTCTAGGCTATTATTTTTATAACCTGAACTTTATTTCTATGATTCAATTAAATTAAACTTCGTGAAAAATGAGTCTTAAATAATAATGGATCATTATCAGGAGAAAATGATTTTGGGAAAATAGATGATTTTAATAAATTAAATGGAAATTCATCTTCTAAATTTATAATACTGCATAATAATAATAAATAAGGTGATATGCAGTTATACATCAATACAAGATATTTTTACCTGAGGTTTTGGACTAAAAAACGTGGAAGTAATAATGAAGCTCAACAACACGTCATGGCAGGATTGGCACCGTGCTTTTCTCAAATTAAAAACAGTAACAATCAAATGTATCAAAAATTTGAATGAATTAACCTTTTTTGTGAACACATAGAGTATGATCCATTTCTTTGTAAATATCTAAATCAATACCTTAATGTCTCAGTCTAAAAGAAGCATGGTACTTAATTTCAATAAATATAATTCATTTTCCAATATACTTTCTCTATTATAATATCCCCTCCTGCTTTTTTTTTTCCCAACTGCTGAGACGCATTAAGTAGTAACTATTGTGCTGCATTTTGAAATTAAAAGATTCATGCTTTTCTAATTAAAACCATTAATCAATATATAATACAATTTCTCCATAGAAGGCATCAGGCTCCACACACTAGACAAATTACTGATTATAGGAGTAGTGTAGTAGGCACACAGATGAGCTTGGAGCAACTTGAAAGAAGAGAATGTAAGACCACTCTTCTAAATTGGAAAAACAGACCATAGCAAAAAGCAACAAAATATAATGAGGACCTTTCAAAGGGGCACAGGACCCAGTAGAAAAGGTTCCAAATGACCAAGGCTGGGCCTATTTAGAAACAAAATAAATAAGGTAGTCTTGGGCTGTATCTCAGGCTAGGACATAAATAGCCGTGCAGTCAACTAGCGTAAACAAGTGCTGGAAGAGAATAGACGAGAGAGAGAGAAATTTCCCATGCAGAAGCATCCTCGATAATTGATGTACACACTCCAGCTTCCAGTCGGGGTTTGTCAATGACCAGTCTTGACCTGAACAGTGATTTCCTTTCAAGAGGAGTGTGCAAAGGATGAAGAATGTGCAACTCTAGAGAAAGCGGAAAGGCACGGAGTGAAGACTCAAGCCAGCAGTGTGCCCTCCAGAAAAAATGGTGGCAACGACCTTGTCCAGTGTTGAGAGGATCACCAGGAAAAGTCCGGCTGAAAGAAATTCTAAAGAATACTTCATCACTTCTCGTCAATATTGTTCGTCAGAAATAAGCATAATTTGAAAATCTATCACAGCAAGGTTGGTGGGGGGGCGTCTGAGGGGACATCACCAAAGAACTGTAATATGATATCCCAAGTATAATCAAAAAGGGCAAAAAAGGAAATCAAAAAGGAAAAAAAGGGCATTATGTTAAAAAAAATTTAATTTTTTTTTAAATTATGGCTCTAAATAAAGCATGGGCCTTTGCTAATGACAATCTATCAACATTGGTTCATTAATCATGACAAATGTACCATACCACTGCAAGATGCTAGTAATAAGGCAAACTGGCTATGGAGTATATGGGAATCTCCACCCTATTTTGCAGTTTTTCTGTAAGCCTAAGAAATTTTCAAACATAATTATCCCAATGAGATTTTTTATAGCAATAGCACTATTTTTCTCAAATTCATATGTACTATAAAGACATTAGAACAGATAAAACAATTTTCAAGGTGAGAAAGAATTAAGTGGAGGAATCAATTTGCCTGATGTCCAGATTTACCTATAATATAGCCAGAATAACCAAAAGCATTTACAGAGAGGACAGGCACTTAGATAAATGAAGCAGAAGAGAGAACTCAGAAATAGAACCACAAAAATATGCCCAATTGATTTTTGACAAAGTTCCAAAAGCAATTCAACACGGGAAGGACCAACTTTTCAAAAAACGGTACAGAAGCAATTAGACATTCATTGCCAAAATATTAAATTTCCACCTAAGTCTCAAACATCATGCAAAAATTAATGCATAAATTTATATACATATATAAACTATACATTTATATTCATGATATAAAACCATAAAATCTTTCAAGAAAAAATCTTGGAAATTAAGACTAAGAAGTGCTCATATTCCTAAAAACAAAAGTAAGATCCATAAAAGAAATAATGTATTGGATTTTGTTAAACTGGAAAAAAAATACTCAGCAAAGTCTCTCTTAAAAGGCAGAACATAGGCTGGTGCCATGGCTCACTTGGCTAATCCTTCCCCTGTGGCGCCGGCACCCTGGGTTCTTGTCCCAGGTGGGGAGCCGGGTACTAGTCCCGGTTGCTCCTCTTCCAGTCCAGCTCTCTGCTGTGGTCCGGGAGGACAGTGGAGGATGGCTCAAGTGTTTGGGTCCCTGCACTTGCATGGGAGATTGGGAGGAAGTACCCAGCTCCTGGCTTCAGATCAGTGTAGTGCTGGAGTGAACCAACGGAAGGAAGACCTTTCTCTCTGTCTCTCTCTCACTGTCTATAACTCTCCATCTCTCTCTCACACTGTCTAACTCTTCCTGGCAAAAAAAAAAAAAAAAAAAAAAAAAAAGGCAGAAAATAGAAACTATAGACTGGGAGAAAATTTTTGAAATAATTCACATAGATGACAAAGGATCAGTATCTAGAAAATATAAAGAACTCCGACAACTCAACCTTAAGGAAAACCATTGCTCTCATTTGAAAATAAGTCAAAGATGTCAAGATATGCTTTACTAAAGAGAATGCACAGGTGACAAATAAATAGATGAAAAGATGTTCAACAATATTAGCCACTATTCCTTTATTTTGATATTAATTTTATATGAGAGAAGAATAACAATGAAAGTGACAGAGATTGGTGTTTCCAAAATGATGATGAGTAACAGTCTCATCAAGTCTAAATGTTAGAGATTTTAATTATATCAGTAACATTTTAATTTGTTTGTTTACATCATACAAAATAAGGCATCACAATATTACGGATGAATTAATATCGGTACTTTGGTGAGGAAGAAACCAAGAAAATATGTTTTTGAAGAAAACAGGGTTGGATTAGCCAATGTGAACCAATTCAGAGATCTTAGTATCAAGCTTTAGTACATAAATTCAAGGAGGCAAGCAATCACAGAATGTCACTCCAAAGGTCAAAAATCAAGGGAGAAAACAAATCAAATTATAGATGTAGTTATTGTATGTCTGGTTTTTTTGTATGTCTTATACACCTCCATTCTATTAACTTCTCTATCTGGAAAATGAATGAGACAGCTTTTTGCTTTTCTTCCTTGTAAAATGTTGATTTAGGACAAGGAATCCAGTCTAAACAATTTGCTTGTCATTTGGGAACTATCAAAATATAGCTTCATTGAAAGCTGTATTATTTTAAATGATTTAAAATAAGATTTTAAAAAGATGAGATAAACTTTTGATATAATATTAGAGTGGGTACCATTTGTTTGTCATATCTATCAAATACTATCTTAAAATTTATAATTCACATTACATTTATTTACTTACTTATTTTAAAGCTAAAGAGGCAGACAGAGAAATCTTTCTACTGGTTCTTTTGCCTAATACCTGCAACAGTTGGGACTGGAGCCACACCAAAGCTAAGAGTCTGAACCTCAGTGAGTGTCCCACATGGGTGGTAGGACCCCACTTGAGCCTTCAACTGTTGCCTCCTCTGGTATTCATTAGATGGAGGTTAGAATAAAAAGCACAGCTGGGACTAGAAATCTGGTGATCTGATATGGGATGCAGGCATCCCAAACAATGTCTTAACTACTGCATTAAATACTTACAACTGCACCACATTTATTTATTTATTTATTTTCCCCCCAAAGCCATTTATTTAATGAGTACAAATTTCATAAGTACAACTTTACTTCCCCTCATACCTGCCCTCATACCCACCCTCCCACACCCCATCCCATTCCCAATCCCATTCTCCATTAAGAAAAAAGCAATAGCAACTACAAAAAAAAAAAAAAAAAAAGAAAGAAAACCTGTTCCTTGACAATCAAGACAAGGGCTGTACAAGTTATTGCTTCTCAAAGTGTCAATTTCACTTCTAAATACTTCCTTTTAGGTGCTCTATTAGTTTTCACAGATCAGGGAGAACATATGGTATTTGTCCCTTTGGGCCTGGCTTATTTCCCTAAGTATGATGTTTTCCAGATTCCACCATTGTGTTTTTTTTTTGTTGTTTTGTTTTGTTTTTTTTTTTTTTTTGACAGGCAGAGTGGACAGTAAGAGAGAGAGACAGAGACAAAGGTCTTCCTTTTACCGTTGGTTCACCCTCCAATGGCCGTCACAGCCAGCACAGCGTGCTGATCCGATGGCAGGAGGCAGGTACTTACCCTGGTCTCCCATGGGGTGCAGGGCCCAAGCACTTGGGTCATCCTCCACTGCACTCCCGGGCCACAGCAGAGAGCTGGACTGGAAGAGGGGCAACCGGGACAGAATCTGGCTCCCCGACCAGGACTAGAACCCAGTGTGCCGGCGCCGCAAGGCGGAGGATTAGCCTAGTGAGCCGCGGCGCCGGCCTCAACCAATGTTTTTTTTGTTTTGTTTTGTTTTGTTTTGTTTTGTTTTTAGCATTTTTTTAACTTTTATTTAATGAATATAAATTTCCAAAGTACGGCTTATGGATTACAATGGCTTCACCCCATAACGTCCCTCCCACCCACAACCCTCCCCGCTCCCACTCCCTCTCCCCTTCCATTCACATCAAGATTCATTTTTGATTCTCTTTATATACAGAAGATCAGTTCAGCATACAGTAAGTAAAGATTTCAACAGTTTGCTCCCACACAGAAACATAAAGTGAAAAATAATAGATGATTTTTTAAATGATGATGAAATCAGATCAGACCTATTGTCATGTTTAATCCCAGTGAGAGTCAAGTTGGGAATTGCTAATTTCTTCTTTTTTTTTTTTAACAGAAGATCAGTTTAGTATACATTAAGTAAAGATTTCAACAGTTTGCACCCCCATAGAAACACAAAGTGAAATATACTGTTTGAGTACTCATTATAGCATTAAGCCTCAATGTACAGCACATTAAGGACAGAGATCCTACATGAGGAGTAAGTGCACAGCGACTCCTGTTGTTGACTTTACAAATTGACACTCCTGTTTATGGCATCAGTAATCTCCCTATGCACCACTCATGAGTTTCCAAGGCTATGGAAGCCCCTTGAGTTCTCCGACTCTTATCTTGTTTAGACAAGGTCATAGTCAAAGTGGAGGTTCTCTCCTACCTTCAGAGAAAGGTACCTCCTTCTTTGATGGCCCATTCTTTCCACTGGGATCTCACTCTCAGAGATCTTTCATTTAGTTGTTTTTGTTTTTGTTTTTGTTTTTTGCCAGAGTGTCTTGGCTTTCCATGCCTGAAATACTCTCATGGGCTTTTCAGCCAGATCCGAATGCCTTTAGGGCTGATTTTGAGGCCAGAGTGCTGTTTAGGACATCTGCCATTCTATGAGTCTGCTGAGTATCTCGCTTCCCATGTTGGATCACTCCCCCCTTTATTTATTCTATCGGTTAGTATTAGCAGGTACTAGACTTGTTTATGTGCTCCCTTTGACTCTTAGTCCTTTCATTATGATCAATTGTGAACTGAAATTGATCTCTTGGACTAGTGAGATGGCATTGGTACATGCCACCTTGATGGGATTGAATTGGAGTACCCTGGTATGTTTCTAACTCTACCATTTGGGGCAAGTCAGCCTGAGCATGTCCCAAATTGTACATCTCTTCCCTCTCTTATTCCCACTCTTATGTTTAACAGGGATCACATTTCAGTTAAATTTCAACACTTAAGAATAACTGTGTATTAATTACAGAATTAAACCAGTCATATTAAGTAGAACAGACACAAAAAAACTACTAAGAGGGATAATGTATTAAGTTGTTCATTAACAGTCAGGGCTATGCTGATCAAGTCACCATTTCTCATAGTGTCCATTTTCACTTCAGGAGGTTTCCTTTTTGGTGTTCAGTCAGTTGTCACCAATCAGGGCGAACATATGGTATTTGTCCCTTTGGGACTGGCTTATTTCACTCAGCATGATGTGTTCCAGATTCCTCCATTTTGTTGCAAATGACTGGATTTCATTGTTTCTTACTGCGGTATAGTATTCTAAAGAGTACATATCCCATAATTTCTTTATCCAGTCTACCGTTGATGGGCATTTAGGTTGGTTCCAGGTCTTGGCTATTGTGAATTGAGCTGCAATAAACATTAGGCTGCAGACCGCTTTTTTGTTTGCGAATTTAAATTCCTTTGGGTAAATTCCAAGGAGTGGGATGGCTGGGTCGAATGGTAGGGTTATATTCATGTTTCTGAGGAATCTCCAGACTGACTTCCATAGTGGCTTGACCAGTTTGCATTCCCACCAACAGTAGGTTAGTGTCCCTTTTTCCCCACATCCTCGCCAGCATCTGTTGTTGGTAGATTTCTCTATGTGAGCCATTCTAACCGGGGTGAGGTGAAACCTCATTGTGGTTTTGATTTGCATTTCCCTGATTGCTAATGACCTTGAACATTTTTTCATGTGCCTGTTGGCCATTTGGATTTGCTCTTTTGAAAAATGTCTATTGAGGTCCTTGGCCCATCTCTTAAGTGGGTTGTTGGTTTTGTTTTTGTGGAGTTTCTTGATCTCTTTGTAGATTCTGGTTATTAACCCTTTATCTGTTGCATAGTTTGCAAATATTTTTTCCCATTCTGTCGGTTGTCTCTTCACTCTCCTGACTGTTTCTTTTGCAGTACAGAAACTTCTCAATTTGATGCAATCCCAATAGTTGATTTTGGCTTTGACTGCCTGTGCCTCCTGGGTCTTTTCCAGAAATTCTTTGCCTGTGCCAATATCTTGAAGGGTTTCTCCAATGTTCTCTAATAACTTGATGGTGTCAGGACGTAGATTTATGTCTTTAATCCATGTTGAGTGGATTTTTGTGTAAGGTGTAAGGTAGGGGTCTTGCTTCATGCTTCTGCACGTGGAAATCCAGTTTTCCCAGCACCATTTATTGAATAGACTGTCCTTGCTCCAGGAATTGGTTTTAGCTCCTTGATGAAATATAAGTTGGCTGTAGATGTTTGGGTTGATTTCTGGTGTTTCAATTCTGTTCCATTGGTCTATCCATCTGTTTCTGTACCAGTACCATGCTGTTTTGATTACAACTGCCCTGTAGTATGTTCTGAAATCTGGTATTGTGATGCCTCCGGCTTTGTTTTCGTTGTACAAGATTGCTTTAGCTATTCAAGGTCTCTTGTGCCTCCATATAAATTTCAGCACCATTTTTTCCAGATCTGAGAAGAAGGTCTTCGGTATCTTGATTGGGATTGCATTGAATCTATAAATTGCTTTTGGGAGAATGGACATTTTGATGATATTGATTCTTCCAATCCATGAGCATGGAAGATTTTTCCATTTCTTGGTATCCTCTTCTATTTCTTTCTTTAAGGTTTTGTAATTTTCATCGTAGAGATCTTTAATGTCCTTGGTTAAGTTTATTCCAAGGTATTTGATTGTTTTTGTAGCTATTGTGTATGGGATTAATCTTAGAAGCTCTTCCTCAGCCATGGCATTGTCTGTGTATACAAAGGCTGTTGATTTTTGTGCGTTGATTTTATACCCTGCTACTTTGCCAAAATCTTCTATGAGTTCCAATAGTCTCTTTTTAGAGTTCTTTGGGTCCCCTAAATAAAGAATCATATCATCTGCAAAGAGGGGTAGTTTGAGTTCTTCCTTCCCAATTTGTATCCCTTTAATTTCTTTTTCTTGCCTAATAGCTCTGGCTAGAACCTCCAGAAATATATTGAATAGCAGTGGTGAGAGTGGGCATCCCTGTCTGGTACCAGATCTCAGTGGAAATGCTTCCAACTTTTCCCCATTCAATAGGATGTTGGCTGTGGGTTTTTCATAGATTGCTTTGATTGTATTGAGGAATGTTCCTTCCAAACCCAGTTTGCTTAGAGTTTTCATCATGAACGGGTGTTGTATTTTATCAAATGCTTTCTCGGCATCTATTGAGATAATCATATGGTTTTTCTTCTGCAGTCTGTTAATGTGGTGTATCACATTGATTGTTTTGCGCACGTTAAACCATCCCTGCATACCAGGGATAAATCCCACTTGGTCTGGGTGGATGATCTTTTTGATGTGTTGTTGCATTCTATTGGCCAGAATTTTATTGAGGATTTTTGCATCTATGTTCATCAGGGATATTGGTCTGTAATTCTCTTTCAGTGCTGCATCTTTTTCCGGCTTAGGAATTAAGGTGATGCTGGCTTCATAGAAAGAATTTGGGAGGATTCCCTCTTCTTCGATTGTTCTGAATAGTTTGAGAAGAATTGGAGTCAGTTCTTCTTTAAATGTCTGGTAGAATTCAGCAGTGAATCCATCTGGTCCTGGGCTTTTCTTTGTTGAGAGGGCCTTTATTACTGTTTCAATTTCTGTCTCAGTTATGGGTCTGTTTAGGTTGTCTTCCTGGTTCAATTTAGAAAGGTTGCATGTGTCCAGGAATCTATACATTTCTGATAGGTTTCCCTGTTTGCTGGCATACAAGTCCTTGTAGTAATTTCTGATGATTCTTTTTATTTCGGTGGTGTCTGTTGTTACGTTTCCTTTTTCATCTCTGATTTTATTGATTTGGGTCTTTTCTCTTCTTTTTTTAGTTAGTTGGGCCAATGGGGTGTCAATTTTGTTTATTTTTTCAAAAAACCAGCTCCTCGTTTGGCTGATTTTTTATAATGTTTTTTTTGGATTCAATCCTGTTGATTTCTTCTCTGATTTTAATTATTTCTCTTCTCCTACTAGATTTGGGTCTGGTTTGCTGTAGGTTTTCTAGATCCTTGAGGTGAATTGAAAGCTCATCTATTTGGTGCCTTTCCAATTTCTTGATGTAGGCACCTATTGATATAAACTTTCCTCTTAACACTGCTTTTGCTGTGTCCCATAAGTTTTGGTATGTTGTGCTGTTATCCTCATTTACTTCCAGAAAATTTTTGATTTCTCTTTTGATTTCTTCTATGACCCATTGTTCATTCAGGAGCATGTTGTTCAATCTCCATGTGTTTGCGTATGCTCTAGGGATTCCTGAGTTGCTAATTTCCAACTTCATTCCTTTATGGTCTGAGAAGCTGCATGGTATGATTCTAATTTTTTTGAATTTGCTGAGACTTGCTTTATGGCCTAGTATGTGGTCAGTCCTAGAGAAGGTTCCATGTACTGCTAAGAAGAATGTAAAATCTTTAGCTGTAGGATTGAGAGTTCTGTATATATCTGTTAGATCCATTTGGGCTATAGTGTTGTTTAAATCTACTGTATCCTTGTTGATCTTCTGTCCTATTGATCTGTCTATTTCTGAGAGTGGAGTATTGAAGTCCCCCAGTACTATTGTATTGGGGTCTAAGTCTCCCTTTATGTCCCTTAACAAATCTTTTAGATAAACCGGTGCCCTGTAGTTAGGTGCATATACATTGATAATTGTTATATCTTCCTGTTGAATTGATCCCTTAAGCATTATGTAGTGTCCCTCTTTGTCTCTCTTAACAGTTTTTGTGGTAAAGTTTATGTTGTCTGATATTAAGATGCCTACGCCCGCTCTTTTTTCATTTCTGTTGGCATGGTATATCTTTTTCCAGCCTTTCACTTTCAGTCTGTATGGATCTTTGTTGGAAAGATGTGTTTCTTGTAAGCAGCAAATAGATGGGTTTTGTTCCTTAAGCCAATCAGCCAATCTGTGTCTTTTAACTGGGCAGTTCAGGCCATTAATGTTCAATGTGACTAATGATAAGTGGTAACTTTGCCCTGCCATTTGCCAAAGATAAGTTCTAATATATGCTTTGAATTCCCTGTGATTTTTTGCTGTGAGGTTTCCTTCCTTTACCTTCTTTCATATTGATGACTGTGTTTCTGTGTTTCTGTGTGTAACACATCTTTAAGCATCTTTTGCAGGGCTGGATGAGTGGCAACAAATTCTTTCAATTTCTGTTTGCTATGAAAAGTCTTTATTTCACCTTCATTCACAAATGATAGCTTTGCAGGATATAATATTCTGGGCTGGCAGTTGTTCTCTCTTAGTACCTGGGCTATATCTCGCCATTCCCTCCTAGCTTGTAGGGTTTCTGATGAGAAGTCAGCTGTGAGTCTGATTGGAGATCCTCTGAGAGTAATCTGACGTTTCTCTCTTGCACATTTTAGGATCTTTTCTTTATGTTTCACTGCGGAGAGTTTAATTACAACGTGTCGTTGTGAGGATCTCTTTTGGTCGTGTTTATTAGGGGTTCTGTGAGCTTCCTGTACTAGGATTTCTCTGTCCTTCTCCAAACCTGGGGAATTTTCTGCTAATATCTCACTAAAAAGGCCTTCTAATCCTTTCTCCCTCTCCATGCCTTCAGGAACTCCTAGAACCCGAATGTTGGGTTTTTTAATAGTGTCCTGCAGATTCCTGACAATATGTTTTAGATTTCTAATTTCCTCTTCTTTTCTTTGGTCTGAATGTATCCTTTCCTGTTCTCTGTCTTCTAAGTCCAATATTCTCTTTTCTGCTTCACCCATTCTGTTTGTAAGGCTCTCTATTTTGTTTTTCCTTTGATCTATTGAATTCTTCACTTCATTATGATTTCTTGTCACTATCACAGTTTCCTGTTGTACTAGTTGTTTTGTTTCATTTTGATTCCTCCTTAATATTTCATTTTCATGAGAGAGATTTTCTACCTTGTCCATTAAGGATTTCTGTAGTTCAAGAATTTGTTTTTGAGAACTTCTTAATGTTCTTATCAATTTTTTGAGATCTGCTTCTTGCTTTTCTTCTATCTCATCATCTTCATATTCTTGAATTGGGGTGTCTTTTTCATTTGGGGGCGTCATGGTGACTTCCTTGTTTCTATTATCTCAGTTTTTGCGTTTGTTATTTGGCATATTGGAGATATTTGGTTTCTTCACTGTGGTGCTTTTTCTTGTTATACTATGACTCTAGATTAAGTGGACTGTCTGTTTTTGATGGAGCCTTAGAGGCTTGAGATGGGTGTGGCCTGAGAGCTCTGTTTGGTGTGCCAAAGGTGACACTCCCAGGTTAGGCATGGTAGATCTCTCTCTCTCTCTCTTTCTTTTTTTGATTCAAAAGGGAAGTAATTCTGCACAGCTGAACGAAGTTGGAGGTAGTTAGCAGGCAAATGATATACCCACAGGAGCCAGAGATCGGAAGCTCTTTCCCAAGGACCACACAGGGAATCTGTTCTACCCTCAGAGTGGGCTCAAATTCTCCTTCATTCTCCCACTGGGTTGCCAAAGTTACGGAATTATAGCGTCTCTGGAGAGTACTCACGTGAATTCTGTGAGTTCTCTCCCCCACTGTCTCTTTTTTCACAGTCTCAGTTCAGTAGCACCACAAATTTACTAGGTCCTAATCTTCTGTTAATTCGCCCCGCCCAGAGTCAGGTTTTTCTGCTAGGCTCAGGGCCGGTGCAGACCTGAGGTTGCTCTGCTTATGATGTATGTCCAAGATGGCGCCTGCTCTTTGTCTTGCTCGCCCTTGAGAGGTGAGCGGAGAGAGAGAAACCCGTGTCTGTACCAGTCACCTTTTTTTTTTTTCTCTCTCTCTCTTCCAGTTAGCCTGGTGAACTCCACCCCCCCCCCCCCCCCGGGGGGTTGTTCCCTCTAGTCTCCTCTCTCCGCTTGCCTGCCAGTGTCTCGGGCTATTGAGGTTTGGCTCACCTTGCGTTCCAGCGCTGGTGTGTTGAGTCTGCCGCTGGTGTCCCGAACTGTGGGCTCCCACGCTCTCCACGCAGGTCCACTGTGAATCACGTGTTCTGGAAGAGTTTCTTCTGCTGTTTCCTCCCCTACTCTTCCTTGAACCTGCAGTATCTCCACTTTTATTAAACTGTCTCTCCCCGGACTATCAGTGTGCTCCCTTCCTATTCCGCCATCTTGCCTCCCACCCATTGTGTTTTAATGACTGGATTTCATTTTTTTTAAACCTCTGTTTAGTATGCTATAGAGTGCATATCCCATAATTTATCCAGTCTTCAGTTGATAAGCAGTTAGGTTGATTCCATGTTTCAGCTACTGTGAATTGAGCTGCAATAAACATGGAGGTGCAGATAACTCTTTTATTTGCTGATTTTATTTCTGTTGAATAAATTTTCAGTAGTGGGTTGGCTGGGTCATATGGTGGATTTATATTCAGATTTTTGAGGTATCTTCAAACTGTTTTCTACAGTGGTTTTACCAGTTTACATTCCCACCAACAGTGGATTAGGGTACCTTTTTCCCCACATCCTTACCAGGATTTGGTGTTTGTTGATTTCTGTATGAAAGCCATTCTAACAGGAGTGATGTCAAACTTCATTGTGATTTTGATTTGCATTTCCCTGATGGCTAGTGATACTGGGCATTTTTTCATGTGTCTGTTGGTCTTTTGGATTTTCTCTTTTGAAAAATGCCTATTTAAGTCCTTTACCCATTTCTTAACTGGGTTTTTTGTTTTGTTGTTGTGAAGGTTTTTTTTTTTTTAAGATTTATTTTATTTATTTGAAAAACAGAGTTACAGAGAGAGGTAGAGACAGAGACAGAGAGGTCTTCCATTCACTGGCTCACTCTCTAGATGGTCAAAACAGCCAGAGCTGTGCTAATCCGAAGCCAGGAGCCAAGAGCTTCTTCTGGGTCTCCCAAGTGGGTGCAGGGGCCCAAGGACTTGGGCCATCTTCTATTGCTTTCCTAGGCCATAGCAGAGAGCTGCATCAGAAGAGGAGCAGCCAGGACTAGAACTGGCACCCCTATGGGATGATGGCATTTAAGGCCAAGGCTTTAACCTGTGCTGGGCCTTGTGGAGTTTCTTGATCTCTTTGCATATTCTGGTTATTAATCCTTTATCAGTTCCATTGTTTGTAAATAATTTATCCCATTCTATCGCTTGCCTCTTCACTCTCCTGATGTTTCTTTTGCAGTACAGAAGCTTCGTAATTTGATGTAATCCCATTTGTTGATTTTGGATTTGGTTGCCTGTACCTCTGGGGTCTTTTCCAAGAACTCTTTGCCTGAGCCAATGTTTTGCAGGGTTTCTGCAATGTTCTCTAGTAATTTTTTCTTGGATGGGTGTGTTTGCTATTTGAGATTTGTGGGGATACTTACTGGTTTCTTCTTTGATTTTTTGCTGTATCAGCTTTTATCTTTGGACTGTGTCTGACTGGATTAGTGGACTGTCTGCTTTCAGGGAATAAGTAGAGATTTGTGGTGGGAGTGGCCAGGGAACTCTTTTCAGTGCTCCAGGGTGCAGGGCATGTCTGAGGTGACACACCCAGGTTTGGAATGGTAAATCTCTCTCTTTTTTTTTTTTTTTTTTTTTTTTTTTTTTTTTTTTTTTTTTTAAATCAGAGGAGAGGTTTCTTCTTGTCTGTTGGTGTAGACTCAGCTGAGCTCCTCTGCTGGAAGGAGATCAGTCCTGGGCACTAACCCCAGTATATCATTAGTCCACTCTGCCACAAGGGCCACACAAAGATTCTGTGTAGTGCTCAGTGTGAGCTCAGATTCCACAGCAATGTCTCTTGCCAGGTAACCAGGGAACCCGGATCATGTGGCATCTCCCACAGTGACTGCCCAGTGTCCTAGTCACACCCCAAGTCCTCCCACACAGCCTCAGTGTTTTCACAGCCCTGGCACACAAATCTGCCACAGTCACAGGCAAGCAGCCTCCAGTTTGTTCTCCCTACCAGACTCAGGAGTCTCTACTTGGTTCATTGCAGCCATTATGTACGTCCAAAATGGTGCCTGCTCTCTGTCAGCTTGATACAGGGTGACTGTGTGTGATGAGCAGAGAGAGATAAACATGCCCCCCCCCCCCCCCCGCCCTTTGGTTTGTTTTCTTCCCTGGTTGGTGAATACACTATCCCCGACAGGGCTACAAGTCAGATTACTTCCAGGCTCTTCCTGTAGCTTTTTCTCCAGTGGCTTGGGCGACTACAGTTTGTTCTCCAACACTGGTGCAGAGGCTCTCAGCTGGTGGGTTTCTAACTTGTGGGCATCTTCGCGCTCCATGCAGGTCGACTGTGTTCCTCCAGTTCACAGAGGGTTTCCTCTGCTGTTTTCTCCCCAACTCTTCCCTGAGACTGCACTCTTTCCACTTTTTAAAACTGTCTTATAGTCTTGAGCAGCAACGGCTTCCGCCATCTTAACCCAATGACACATTTTTTTTTTTTTTAATTTCATTTATTTTGGAAGCAAAGAGAGACAGTGAGGGAAGACTCCCATTAGCTGACTCACTCCCTGAATGCCACGGAAATGAGAACTCAGTTCAGGTCACCCACATGGATCAGGGATTCAGTCACTTGAGCCATCACCACTGTCGCCCATGAGCAGGAAGCTGGAAACAGCTGCAGAGCCAGGACTGGAATCCAGGCACTCCAAAATGGATATGTCTGCTACACTCCTGGAGCAAATCCTCACTCCTGTACCACATTTCATCCTCTTCTCTAAGTATTATGACAACATAATGGAAAAATCTGTAGAATGGAACATGTTTTCCTAGCAATATTAGTTGTGCTATAGAGCACAGGAAAATACTTATCTGAGGATTAAAATGTAATCCTCAAAACAGACTTAAAAATATGTCTTTAACAATTAATAGCTTTTAGGGTTTGGCGCTGTGGCTCAGCGGGTTAACGCCCTGGCCTGAAGCGCCGGCATCCCATATGGGCACTGGTTCGAGTCCTGGTTGCTCCTCTTCTGATCCAGCTCTCTGCTATGGCCTGGGAAAGCAGCAGAAGATGGCCCAGTGCTTGGGCCCCTGCACCCGCGTGGGAGATCCAGAGGAAGCTCCTGACTTCGGATCGGCACAGCTCCAGACGTTGAGGCATCTGGGGAGTGAACCATCGGATGGAAGACCTCTCTGTCTCTACCTCTCTCTGTAACTCTTTCCTTCAAATAAATAAAAAGAATCTTTAAAAAAAACAATTAATAGATTTTACTCAGTATAACAGGACCAAAAACTCATATTAAATACCATGACTACAACTGCATCACGGGGAGGAACCAATGAATCAACTCCCATTGGAGGGTTATTGGTTTCAGACCAAGCCTGTAGAGGCTAATATGAGTTGTTTCAGAATGAAAGACTACAAAAGACACTAGTATTTTTTTAGGATTTCTTATTTTTGCCTAGCTATTATCTCCAGGTATATGGATCTAATATGCATGAGGTAAAGTTTCTAATTGCAGGACAAAAGAGAGAGAGAGAGAGGGAGACACACACAGAGAGAGAGAGAGAGAGAGAGGAGAGAGAGAACAAACAGTAAATTTTAAACTAAGCATATTTAAAACAAAAATAATTGCTATTAGAGCTGTGGCATACTTGGAAAAAGGAGCTTATAAAATTTCTTAAAATTTTGTCATTTCTTAAAATGATATTGAAATGTTTCTTGACCGGGCTGATGCAATGCTATATTTGAGAGAGAGACTCTATCAAAACGAAGATATTCCTAAATAAAAGGTGATTTAGTGTGTGAGGAGCACAGGGACAATAGTGTGCAATAAGCATTTATGTGGGTAAGCAGGTGTGAAAAAATCCTCCAGGGAGCCGAGTGTCAGTGAGTAGAACTAGCTCAGGCTCAGAGGACCTGTCTCCCCTCTGGGCCGACTTGTTTACTTGGCTGCTGGTGATTGCCTGAACTTTTAAATTAGAATTTTGATGAAAAGAAATTTCCGGCTTTAAAACCATACTTCGCAATCCTAAAATGGACTCAAGAGAGCAGCTTTAAAATTTTATGAAGATATTTTTAAAAATCAGATTTATTCTAATGCGTATTTCATTTTTCTCTTTGCTTTGCATCACTTAGGAGAAAATTAATCTTTGAAAATAAAAGTGGCCTCCAATGTTTTCCAAACTGTTTTCATTGCGCTTTATACAAATTAAGACTGGTAAGTTAAACTGCAGTTGAGATTTATTGGTGTTTAAACATTGCTAAGGACTGGAAAAATGCAGTCCATTTATCTCTTTTAAAAAGAGCAGTATATCAGTTCTTTTTAAGAATATCCTCTATTCATTAAGAAATATTGTTTATGTATAGATACATATTTTGAGTACAAGAAAAAGCAGTATTAAAGAGAAAAATAATGTTCCTTATGGGCTTAAGTCATACTGAGATAGAAAAAATACATTTTTGGACTTTGTATACATTTGAATATGTAAACACAATATGGAAAAACATATGGAAAATAAAATACATTTACATAAAAACACTAACAGGCACTCCAAAAAATGGAGGAACAGGTGATGGTAGAAGAGTCTTGTAAATCTGGCACTTAAATTTCCAACCTTGTCTGACATTTATTCAATCTCTGTTGCTGCAAATATCCATAGTTCTAAATACGTGTTTATTGGGATTTTTGTTGTTGTTTGTTTATTTGAGAGGCAGACAGAGAAGTTTCCACCTGCTGATTCACTCCACCCATGCCTATAAAGACTTAAGCTGGGCCAGGGTGAACGTTGGGTTCTGGAAATGCAACCTAGTTCACAGATATCGAGTGGCAGGAACCCAATTTGTTGAGTCATCATTGCTTCCTGCCAGGATCTTCCTAGCACAAAAGTAAAATCAGGTGCACAGTGTCTCAACTGATAGACCAAACACTGCCCTACTTACTGTGATTGACACAGATTTTTGGTGCATCACTGAGTACAGTTGTAATTTAGCTATCAACACAATAGAGACAATTACATATATTAACTCACTTTCTGGAAACAAACAACAGAAGAAGGCATTTCCATAATGTCTTCAAGCTCTAAAACAAAATGGACTGGCTAAATTGAGAGATAAAAATGTTATTAAAATTACAGCATGACAAACAGGGACAGTACAGACCTAACAAGATAAAATTAAGTTATAAATGAGAACATATCAAAAATTAAATAAGCATGAAATCATAAGGAGAAAGGAAAGGTTGATCTTAGTCATAGAATGCAGAGGATTCCATGAAGACCCTCCAGGAAAAGCTAGTCCTGGCAATACAATCACCATCAGTAACTGTAAAAACAAATCGCTTATTATTTCAAAAGAACTATCATCACATTTGAGCAAGAATTTCTTCAGTCTGAAAAGTACATCTGCCAAGAGGTGCTGTGGTTAATATCATATTTAATGACGAAAGTTTGAAGATATTCCTCTTCAAATAACTGACAAGCCGAAAGTCTCAGGTCTCCTCACGCCAACAATGTTGGGCTGGAAGAAATAGCTGCTCAGGCATGCAAGAGGAATATAAAATACCAAACATGAAAACCGCATGCATCCTGAAAGGAGAAAACAGCAGCTGTCCTGCTGAGGCAGGTCATGGGCTGATCCTCCCAAGCAGTACCCAAGTATCTCAAACAAAGCTGAGGGAACTGACCGATGAGGTCAGTAGCCCCTCAGGATATGACACTCACATTAATATATTTCTACATTTTAACAATGGGTACTCAGGGGTGAGATCTAGAGTAGTACTTAACTTGTATTAAAATATGGAACAGGATTTTCTACAATTTATATGAATGATGTGTACTCTGAAAAAAGAATAAAACATTAAAATAAATTCAGGAAGGATTGAATTAGTGAAGAGATACACCTTATTGAGGAATCGAAAGATTCAATACTCTTACGAACTCAATGATCTTCTGAATGATGTATAGGTTAAATATTATCTGTCTCAAACTATTTTTACAAATTTTCCAGCACATTTTGCATTTGTAGTGGGAATACAGAATACCTAAATATCTACAACATTAAAAAACTCACCAAAATGAAGATCTTGCATTGTTTGATTCTGAAAATAAAATG
The DNA here is from genome assembly GCF_964237555.1 of Oryctolagus cuniculus. Lineage (NCBI taxonomy): Eukaryota > Metazoa > Chordata > Mammalia > Lagomorpha > Leporidae > Oryctolagus > Oryctolagus cuniculus. Next base: position 6,748,647 of record NC_091441.1, on the reverse strand, counting down.
AAGTTTTAATATTTACTATAGTGTAGTATTTGAGTAGAGATAGCCATATAGATAGGAAATAAAGCATAATACAGAAAGATATTTTCACAAATAAAGGTCAGTCTATTATCTTAAATCGTGAAAAAACTTTAAATATATCACAGAGCAAAAACTAGACCTTAGATAATATTCTGTAAGAAAACTTAGGGGAAAATTTTGTGACCTTATGATGAGCAAATATTTTGTCAATTCTATGTTTATAAAATCAGGGCATCTGGAAATGGGTGAAGAATTTCAGAATTGATACTGTTGCTCTTTGAAAGATGCTAAAATTATAAAGATGATGATGACAAAATGGGAAGACAAAGTAAACAGTGGGAGGAATTCTTTGCAAACACTTACCAGGTAAAAGAATTCTATCTGTGATATATAGAGAATGATAAAAATAAAATATTTTAACAGATTCTTTTTCAAAGAAATGACTTAGTACTAATATGCACATAGGAAGATGTACTTCTCTATCAATATTCAGCAGAAATATGCATATTGACTTCATCATCTAGAATGACTAATATATTAAACTAAACAAATAAAAAAGACAATGATTATTGAAAGCATGCAGATAAACTAAAACTCAATTACATGTCTTTCCCCGAGAGAAATGTAAGATACATTCCCATAAAGAGGTGTACATCAATGTTTACAACAGCCCACTCATAGTTGTCACAAACTAGAAGCATCCCAGGTGTGTATCAAGAGGTGAAGAGATAAACAAATTGAAGTTATTCCTATAAAGGAATATTAAGCAATAAAATTCAAAGAACAAATAAGTATGAAACAACATAGATTAATCTCAAAGGTATTATGTTGTGTTATATTCTAGCAAAAGTAAAACTGTTCATATAGCGATCAGACGTGTAAGTACCATGGCCTGGGCATAGAGGACTGACTGTAAAAGAATGGGAAAAAGAGTTTTTGTAGAGTAATGTTTGTATTTCTCTTGATTGTCGTGATGATTTTCAATTATATTTGTCACAATCCATCAAGGTATGCATCCAATAAGGAAAAATTTGTACATAAATTTAATCTCATTAAAACAGTAAAACTGCACCTATTTTTTTAGGAGCATTCAAAAATTGGCCAGCGCTGCGGCTCAATAGGCTAATCCTCCGCCTTGCGGCGCCAGCATACCAGGTTCTAGTTCCGGTCGGGGTGCCAGATTCTTTCCCGGTTGCCCCTCTTCCTGGCCAGCTCTCTTCTGTGGCCCAGGAAGGCAGTGGAGGATGGCCCAAGTGTTTGGGTCCTGCACCCCATGGGAGACCAGGAGAAGCACCTGGCTCCTGCCTTCAGATCAGCGCGGTGCGCCGGCCGCAGCGCACCAGCTGTGGCGGCCATTGGAGGGTGAACCAACGGCAAAAGGAAGACCTTTCTCTCTGTCTCTCTCTCTCACTATCCACTCTGCCTGTCAAAAAAAAAAAAAAAATTATTAGTTTTGTAAGCTAGGAAAAGTATTTGGAAATGTTTCATTAACTTTTTCCTTCTTGTTCTTAGGAAGTTCTCATTTCCATTATGCTTTCCTAATACGCAATTTGGGTTTGGATTTGGGTTTTTCCACTGACAATGAAATAAGAATAATCTACTCAATGCCAGGCTTATGTCTCAAAACAAAGTTACTGGGCCTCTGTATCTACAAGAACACAGCCAGTGCCTCCAATCTTCTCCCCACTGGAGGCCACGTTTGATGCTTCAGTCCCAGCCCAGTGGGTGTGAGCTGGAGAGCCTGGCGGTGGACAGCCCACGAGCTCTAACAGCTGGACTTTGCACACTACTAGCCTTTGAGGTCTGTGGTTGCTATGGCTACTGGCATGACCAAATCTGAGTTTGCTGCTGCTAAAAAAAAAAAGTCAAAGAATTATAAAATAGGGTTGAAATGATTAGATTCAAACATGGATTGTACGTGGACTTGCATAAGAGAAGGTGACAATATTTATTCTGTAACAGATTCTTATGTAGGCAGAATAAATAAATATCAAATATACTACACTGTATTTTTGTTTTCTGGTTTTTAAAGATCTTTCATTTAATAGAGGAGAAAATTAAGAAATGTGGTTCCAACAGTTAAAAAAAAGTGGTATGCTTAACATGATCAGATAATTGTACCTGGAATTTTATCAAACTGCCTTAATATTGTGTTTAAGATTTGGATTGATTATTTTTATAGAAATGTAATCATTTCAGCATTTTAGCAAGCAAGACTCAAAACTAATCATTTGGATAACATTTGATATTCCATATTGATGTGATTCAAAAGTATTCTAGCTGTATGAGTAAAATTTTCTTTTTTTTAACTTGTCATGATTACATCTTTCTATTACTAGGATACAAGATGAGTAAAATTTTTAAACAGACATCTAAGAACAAAAAAGAATAATTATATTTATAAATATACCAGCTTCTATACTAAGTAATCTATTCCAATCTCATGAATCCTCATGATATAATTGTATATCTATGACATAATTCATTTATTATATATACATTTTTTTATGTTGGTGCAAACCTTGTGGAGTGTACTCTAGAAACTTAGGAGGGATATTTGTAAGGAAAAGGAGTCCAACACAGAGAAAAGACAGGATACAAACTCACAGCCAGAAAGAATATATTCAAGTAAAATAAATTCACAGAGGTGAGTGACCAACTGCCGGCACGCACAGACCAGCACATGGCAGAGGGCCAGTGTCTTAGGTGGGGCTAAGGGTCCACAGAGGGATGGGGTGGGGCGATAGATGGAGGTGAGTTTCTCCACACGGGTTTGTCAGAGTTTCAGGTGGGCTTCCAAACCTGGAAAAGAATGCAGGGGGTGGGTGGGCAAGAATACAGGGTGTGAGACTGAACTGGTTTCTTGAAAGAATTCAAGGATAAGCAGTAAAATCGAATTGTATCTACTTTCAGGTAAGGAGCTGGAGTGGCTGAGGCTTATGTCCTTGTTCCATCCATATTCTACTACACACCTAGGCTGTGTGGTGCAGCCTGTTGCTTGTAGGCTATACCTATACAACATGTTACTGTATTGAATTTGGAGGCAATTGAAATATAATGGTAAGTATTTTTGGGCAGACACTATGAATGGAATTCATAGGACTGAAGGTTGCTCAGGCTGAGGCAGAGACGTGAATGGAAGAGAAGGCCCGGAATATTCCCATACAGTAGTGTAGAGTTTAGGCACTGTACATTTAGACTACACTGATCATCAAAAGTAAATTACTCTTGGTTTACTGTAAATTTTTATTTTATAAACATTTAATTTTTTTCAATTTTTGATTCTGAAAACACAAAACATTGCACAACAATATGAAAATATTTTCTTTCTTTATGCACTTATTCTATAAGCTTTTTTGTTCTTTTTATATTTTTGTTTTCTAGAAAAACAAAAAAAAAACTAGGAAAAAAACCTAGTTTTTTTTCTAGAAAAACTCTTTTATCTGCCCATCATGAATTTGGTGTGCTGCGCTAGTTAAACATTTTATATGCATTCTGTATTCAATTAAAATGCAATTCTGTTTTTATGCTTTATGGTTTTGCGTTGTCTGTGAGAGTAAGACTTTTACAACTGGGTTGGAAATTTTTTTCTTCAAAGGACCAAAGAGAATAAATATTTTAGGTGCCTATTGTCATGGTCAGGCTTCTACTTCTGGCTCATTTCCTTCTTCATCCTCCTCTTCCACTTCCTCTTCCTTTTTTCTTCCTCTTACTTCTCTTCCTTTTCATTTTCGCTTAATATATTAATATATGTAAAAACAACAAAACAATCAGTCATAGCCCTTGGGCAATATAAGAATTGATTCTAAAATGATTTGGTCCACAAGCCATAGTTTAACCTCCTTTGCCTTCAACTACTTGGGTACTCACATGCCTAAGCATGGGATATCCAGATTAATTATCTCAATCTCTGCCTTCAAGTCCATCTCAGTATTTCTTCAGTTTTATTGCCTATAACCATTTTTAGTAACAGTTTTTGAGCTTACAAGGACTCGGATTTGCAAGCAAAAAAGCCACATATGAATGAGTAGAAAAAGTGTTTTATTAAAAAAAAAACATTATATCCATTATCAAGGAAGACTTGAATAAGAAACATAGAAAGAATGCAACCAACAGATGCCAAATGCAGACAATCTTCCGTCATCAGTAAGTTTAAACTCGGCAGTTTATCTGAACTCAATCAGCAAGAGTGGGAGGATCACCACTAGGGTAGCACCTGAAGCCATCAACATTCATAGACTGGTTCATCAGAGCCCCTGTATTTTGTCAGTGGTTTTGATAAAGCTTGAGACTGGGCTTCTGATTATTCAAAATCAACTCACTGCTAAAACTGTAGGTGCTCTTACTGTTAAGGTCATGGAACCTATCAGCCATTACCAACTGAAATACTAAGAGACACATTCTTGAGATAAGTTGTGAGTGAGTTTGGATCAATAACTTGTATAGCTTAGGGAAATCTTTCATGGAACTGTGTTTCAGTCGAAACCTCTGCCTTCTCAACTCTTCCTTCAGCAAGTTTTAAAATTGGCTCAGCGGAAAGAACAGGTCATCAAAGAAGGCAGTACCTTTCTCTGAAGGGAGGATAGAACTTCCACTTTGAATATGGCCTTGTCTAAATAAGATCGGAGTTGGTGAACTCAAGAGGCTTCCATAGCCTTGGAAGTTCATGACAAGAGCCTCGGGTGATTACTGACATCATAAATAAGACTGTCAATTGTTAAATCAACAACAGGAGTCACTGTGCACCTGCTCCCCATGTAGGACCTCTGCCCTTAATGTGTTGTAATATGAGATTTAATGGTAAAACTACTACTCAAACAGTACTCTATACTTTGTGTGTCTTTGTGGGTGCAGTCTGTTGAAATCTTTACTTAGTATATACTAAATTGATCTTCTGTGTATAATTTGGGACATGCTCAGGCTGACTTGCCCCAAGTGGTGGAGTTGGAAGCATACCAGGGGATTCCAATTCAATCCCATCGTGGTGGCATGTACCAATGCCATCTCACTGTTCCAGGTGATCAATTTCAGTTCACAGTTGGTCATGGTGGAGGGACTGGGAGTCAAAGGGAGCACATAGACAAGTCTAGTACCTGCTAACGCTAACTGATGGAGTAAATAAAGGGGAGAGTGATCCAACATGGGAAGTGAGATACTCAGCAGACTCATAGAATGGCAGATGTCCTAAATAGCACTCTGGCCTCAGAATCAGCCCTAAAGGCATTCGGAGCTGGCTGAAAAGCTCATGAGAGTATTTCAGGCATGGAAAGCCAAGACACTCTGGCAAAAGATCTCTGTGAGTGAGATCCCAGTGGAAAGAACAGGTCATCAAAGAAGGAGGTACCTTTCTCTGAAGGGAGGAGAGAACCTCCACTTTGACTATGACCTTGTCTAAACAAGATAAGAGTCGGAGAACTCAGAGGGCTTCCATAGCCTTGGAAACTCATGACTGGAGCATAGGGAGATTACTGATGCCATAGACAGGAGTGTCAATTGGTAAAGTCAACAACAGGAGTCACTGTGCACTTACTCCTCATGTAGGATCTCTATCCTTAATGTGCTGTACATTGAGATTTAATGCTATAACGAGTACTCAAACAATATATTTCACCTTGTGTTTCTATGGGGGTGCAAACTGTTGAAATCCTTACTTAATGCATACTAAACTGATCCTCTGTAAAAAAAAAAAAAAAAGAAAGAAATTATCAATTCCCAACTTGACTCTCACTGGGATTAAACATGACAATAGGTCTGCTCTGATTTCATCATCATTTAAAAAAATCATCTATTATTTTTCACTTTATGTTTCTGTGTGGGAGCAAACTGTTGAAATCCATACTTAATGTATACTAAGCTGATCTTCTGTATATTAGGATAATCGAAAATGAATCTTGATGTGAATGGAAGGGGAGAGGGAGTGGGAAAGGGGAGGGTTGTGGGTGGGAGGGACGGTATGGGGGGGAAGCCATTGTAATCCATAAGTCGTACTTTGGAAAATTATATGCATTAAATAAAAGTTTAAAAAAAAAAGATAATTGAAAATGAATCATGATGAAGAATGGGGTGGGAGATGGGATGGCTGTGGGTGGGAGGGAGGTTATGGGGGGAAAAGCTGCTATAATTCATAAGCTGTGTTTTGGAAATTTATATTTATTGAATAAAAGTTTGAAAAGAAAAAGCAAAAAAAGAACTGGCTCAGGCACTTCTCAGTGGAAACATTGATGACACCACGTGGTGGATGCAGCACAGAGCTGGAATGGTCCAAGCTGCAGCCTGTTGGTGACCTGGGAAACCATCGCATGGGTGAGCAGACAGCACCATAGTTGAAGGTGTGATGATTCAGGCATTGGAAAGATGTATGAGCAACTGAAGCAAAAAGAATACAAGAACGGGATAGTTGTTAAACTACATTGATGTTACGCAGAAAGATAATGCACAAAGAAGCAGCATTAAGAATCACTGGTCTTCTTTAGAAGAGCACAATATGCAGTCCTTACGGCTTGCAATGGAAGGGGAGACACTACTGAGCAGCAGGCTCAATACCACATGGAGCTGCAGAGACACAGACAGGATTTGAATAATGACTAAAGAAGACATGTTACACTAAGTCCAGGAAACTGAGACTCCAAAATATGGGTTACAAACTCATGGATGGGTATTACTGATCATACTGGGTCTGTAAACACCTCAAATCTTCTGAATTGCAGAGGTGACCTAGTGTTCCCCAGTAAGGGTTGATATTCTATTTTATTGGAAGTTGGCTCTTTCACGCCAATTACTGGGGATAAATACTATCATAATTTTATTGAAGATATTCTTTTTCCTGGAAGAGAAGTAGCTCATAAACTAAGTGAGTTGCAAGAATTAGAATGTACAGAGAGGAACATTTTGAAAAACACTGAGTATGCTCAATCATGGAGATGGAATGTATTATTGATTAAGTAGGAACTCAGTGATTTGAGAGAATTTTTACAGGACATGAGATTTAGCACTCTGACAAAGAACCCAAGAGATGGGACAAATTTGTTCTTCTGCATCTTGTAGGATGTTGGAACAAGCAAAGAAAATACTCAGTTAACTGCATATACATGAGCTCCCTTAAGGAGACTAGGGGTTGTAGACATACAGGAATGGATATGGCATGCAGGTTAGAAGTCATCATTAACCAAGAGCAATAATGATTTGCTAGTGAAAGGGGCACCAACATCCCTAAGTTCAGATCTGGCTCCCTTTACAGGACAAGGGTGGCAGAGGTGGTTTTACAGAAATGGGCTTATTATCACCTATGGATGATGGAGTTCTGGAGCCAGTTGAAGAAAATTTTAGGATTTAATTACCAAAAGCCAGAGAGCTGAAGTGAGCACAAGGACAGCAAGGTCAAAGGGAAGTCAAGAATGTTGCCTGTTTGAAGCTGTGACATACTTAGTCGACAAAATCATCTTTAAGGGCAAAAAGCCAATGTCAATAAGCAAAGGTGCTGCTACACAGCTCTAATCATGAAAGGGGAGGAACAGTGTAGCAGAGACCAAGGAAAATTACTCTGACAAAATATCACGATGCCTTACTATGCGTTCAAACACTTACCAATTGCTGCTTTCCATTCTCTGAGGAGCTATCTACCCAAAACACTATGGCTCTGAAGTAGGTTCACTGAGCACCATTTACCGATGCCAGGGAAGGACTGCGATTGCTTTGCTCACTGTACCTTGGGCTGTGACAGCTTCTATCATTTTCAGGCGTCCAGTGAGATAGAACCCTTGTACACAAGGGTTCTATATGAGGTAGGCTTATTATTAACCCCTAGGCAGCAAGGGGATGTGGAAGCCTAGGATTCACAGTGATTCAGTGCCCCAGAGTTCTGGAAAGCTGCTCAGGGGGATGCACGTGCCCCACTTGCACTCAAGCTGAGGGACCCTAAAAAGCAGCTGGCCCTGGGCTTCATACTCAATTGCATATTATATTGGATATTACGTTGAATACATTTACGGACTGAAGTGGTGTAGGACATTCCTTCCTTCTATGAGGGACAGAACAGAGCCTTCACTATACCATCAAGTTCTTGTGTATCTCAGGATATGGAATTCCCATGGCATGCAACCATTGTTATTGAGGTCTACAATTCAGCAATGGGGAAGAACTGGGTGGTCCAAGGCCTCCTAGAGACAATTTTCCTGCCATGAAAAGATGATTATCCAAGTCCACACCCAAAAGATCATACAACCACGTACTCTAAGGAATATGCATTGGATAATGGAAAACATTCAGACATCTTAAGGACCATTGGAACAGGTTATACTGAAATTTATTCAGGGATACCCAAAGTATCATCGTCCTCCTTTACCATAGTAGTGGGATAAGGATATCACCTGGGGCCAAGAGTTCAGGTTTCTCAGCTGATTTTGAAGATTAAGTAAAAATATACATAAATAAAGTAGTAAAGATTAAGTACTAGCCACAGCTCCTAGACAAACTCCAGTGAAGGAACTGTAATATGTCCCAGTAACCTTGCAATTTCCAAGCCTACGTGGAATGGTAGACCTTTGTGTTGTGATGGCTGGGGTGGGGCGCAATTGAGCGATTCTTGCTGTCAATGACATCTGCTGTGCTCACCAATCACCAGAATGATTGGTCTGCCAATCTCATACTTTAATCTCAAACACTGTGATCTAAGTAAAATATTTCTCTTTACAAAGTTAATTTTTCAGGTATTATAGTGATGAAAAGCTAAGTATACATCTTCTCTCTTTCAGAGTCCAGAAGAGCATTGTGGTCTGAAAATTATCTCAGTATCTTGTTTTCTTCTTTGTTCTTCCCAGATGTCTACCACAAAAGAAATTTCTTGCACATCTGATCACATCTTGATGTCTGCATCTTGGAGGACATGATGACTTGCAATGATTTTGAACATCAAACATCTATTTTGTTGTAGCTATTTTTATTGTGTTACATGTGAATTATCAGGCTGCTATTCTGATGTCTGAGAAAATCTTCATTCTCTGTTTCATATAAGAACCGACTTTTGCTTCCAACTTTGCACCAATTTCCACCACCAAAGACCGAAGAGCTTAACAAAGAAATATGGGCTACAGGAATTTTCAGTTAGGAGGAAAGAACTAAAACACCTACCAGATAAAGCAAGTATCTTCAAAACATTCTTAAGAGTACATTTCAATTCATTTTGCAGAAATTTATTCAGGGATACCCAAAGTATCAATTTGTCCTCCTTTACCATAGTAGTGGGATAAGGATACCACCTGGGGCAAGATGACATTGTTTACCACTGAGAACCCGGTTGAGTTTGCGGAAGAGCACATCAGTAGTCCCTTGGAAACAGACATTCAAGAAGGTTTTTCATGGATAATGTTTCCTGAGGCTCACATAACTCTCAGCAATTTGGGGAACACTTTTGGAGTCATCATCAAATTAAAAATTAAAACATAATACACACACATCTGTATTTTCTGTCTTTCTACCTCTTCAATTCTGTTATATTATTGTATTTTGAGCCTCTATATGAAAACACTTAATGTAATCAATAATGCAAATTAATTATCCTTATAAACAGAGGATTGTGTTATCATTATGGATCCTTAAAACAAGCAAATATTTTTCTCAATTCATTTTAACTATATCACTTGTATTGCAAATGTTTATACACTTGAATATTATATTCGAATAGTGAGCCTCCTCTCTCTCTCTCTCTTTCTGTCTCTCTCCATCTCTGTGTATGCCTTTCACAAGAGGTACAAATAAACCAGAAAATGTACCAAAGCAAAAACTACTGGGTGATAATGTCATTAACATATTGTATTTCTCCTTTCTGTCTCTACTCATTTTCTGTGTTTGCTGAGCCAGGGCTCTAATGAGAATGCACAGCTTCTGTTTTCAGAAGCTGTGGTGATAGGCATGCACCGAGGGTCCTCCTATTTGTTTTCACTTCTCTGGCTTTAAGCTGCTAACTTTAATGCTATTGTGATGGTGTTACTATTGTTGCCTTTAGAAGTTAAGCTCACCCACCTACATCCCTTCAGAGAAGAAACTTTGTTGTGAGTACAGACTGACTGAGGTCTCCGGAGAGGATCTTTATTATCTGTTCATTTATTAACTTGTAGAGAAAATTTGAGATAGAAAATATTTAGAAGAATGTCTATCTTATAATATTATTAATTTTAGAAGCACTAGTGATTCTAGCTTTAAATAATCCCAATGTAAAGAAAAAATGTATAAACACTTTTTTTAATGATTTATTTACTGGGGCTGACGATGTACCATGGTAAGCTAAGTGTCTGCCTGCAGTGCCAACATCCCCATATGAGTGCCAGTTCAAGTCCTGGCAGCTCCCTTTCCAATCCAGCTCTCTGCTAATGGACTGGGAAAGCAGTGGAAGATGGCTCAAGAGCTTGGGCCCATGCACTTGTATCGGAATCCTGGAAGAAGCTCTTGGTTTCCAACTGATCGGTCCAGTTTTGGCCATTATGGCCATTTGGGGAGTGAACCAGTGGATGAAAGACCTTTCTTTCCTTCTCTCCCTCTCTCTGTGACGCTGCCTCTCAAATAAATATATAAAATCTTCAAAAATAATAAAAAGGATTTATTTATTTGAAAGGTAGAGTTATAGGAGGGAGAGACAGAGGCAGAGAGAGAGAGAGAGAGAGATCTTCCATTTGCTGGTTCACCTGCTGGATGGCTGCAACAAGCCAGGACTGGGCCAGGCTGACGCCGGGATCCGAGAGCTTCCTCAGAGTCTCCCACATGGGTGCAGGGGCCCATGCACTTGGGCCATCTTCCACTGCTCTCCTAGGCCATTAGCAGGGAGCTGGATCAGAAATAGAGCAGCTAGGACTTGAACCAGCGCCCATATGGAATGCTGGCACTGCAGGTGGCGGCTTAACCTGTTATACCATAATACTAGTCCCTATAAACACAATTTTTAACAGCTCTACTTTTCATAGCAATTCAAATTATATTGCATTTTCAACGTTGTTCAGTGTCTCAGATATATTCTGTGTTTTAATTAAAAACACACATAGCAAAGTATAGGGAAAAAACAGACTTGGCAAATTTAATAAGAATAAAGTTAGCAAATTACATTTTAGCCTAATGATATCACATATTCCAAATCTGCTTTAAGAACTGTTTGATGCTTCTAATTAACTGGCCATTAGTGACATCAATCCCCTGCCGGCTTTAATCATGACTCAAACTCATAGAACGTGGAACACTAACTACTCTCCAGGGCACATAAATTACCTCAACGTTCTCCTCTTCAGGTAAAGGCTGTGAAAGCTGTTTAACAGTCCATTTTCTTGCCACCCTCAAGAGAACAAATGGAGGAAGTTTCTAAAATCCGAAATGGGAGTTCAGTAGCCAGACATTACCAAAGGATTTTTGTATCTGCTAAATTAAGTCAATTAAATTTAATGCAGACTTTCATATTTTTTTATGTTTAGAAATTACACTATGGCCAAATAGGGAAAATGTTGGTGAAAAATTCATAGCACATCATAGACAAAAAGAAAATATTGGTTCAAAATGCATCAACCCATAAGAAGGAAAAGGACACACCTATCATCAGAGATTGAGATGGCTATGTCAACTGAAATATAGAAAGGCTTTTCCCAACATACCCTTCTCATCACATATTTTTAAAACTTTTTATGATTTTGAGGCTTTTATTGTTTATTCATACTCACCAAGACAGTTTATATTACTTGAGAAGATTGAAATTAATTGTATATACCAGTACAAAGTTGTGAACTTTTCATTCTGCCTTCCTCTGAAAGAGTTTGCATTATCTCTGGTTTCCCAGGTGTAAATACTGGCAGCCTTCCTCATCTCTGATCCACGTCTCACCAACTGATCATTAGTGAAAAATTCACTCCACTGATTGGTACCGTTTACACTGATTTCTACTTGCCAAGACGTCTGAGATATTACTCTACTGTAAGCTAGCAAATTACCTATCAACAGTTTTATGAATACTGGGACAAGACACATGATGACAAGAGATAAAGGACTGTATTAACCACAGCAAAAGTAGTTGCCCAAGTATTGGAGGGATCACACTAGTTCCCCCAAACCCATTTACCATCTGGGCAGCACAAGTTAGCTGAGAGCAGAAGCCACCGCCTGCACGGGCAGGATTTCAGAGGAATGCTGGAGCCTTATTAATAGCCCATGAGATAAGTATGCCTGGGTAGAGGTGGGTAGAGGCACTTCCATCCAACCAGTTTGCTCAGTGAAATTACGACTTTCAGGAATGGCACACAGGGAAAGAGGGGCATACCCAAGAAAGCTTGGAGAAATGCTTACAAGTACAGGAAGGATTATTTCTCATTTCTTAATCCTGGTTTTTTTTTTTTTTTTTTTTTTTTTTTTTTTTTTTTTTTTTTTTTTTTTTTTTTTTTTTTTATAGGCAGAGTGCACAGTGAGAGAGAGAGAGACAGAGAGAAAGGTCTTCCTTTGCCGTTGGTTCACCCTCCAATGGCCGCCGTGGCCGGTGCACTGCACTGATCCGAAGGCAACTGCCAGGTGCTTCTCCTGGTCTCCCATGGGGTGCAGGGCCCAAGCACTTGGCCATCCTCCACTGCACTCTCGGGCCACAGCAGAGAGCTGGCCTGGAAGAGGGGCAACCAGGACAGAATCGGGTGCCCCGACCGGGACTAGAACCCGGTGTGCCGGCACCGGAGGTGGAGGATTAGCCTATTGAGCCACGGAGCCGGCTTCCAATCCTGGCTCTAAAATTCATATGGAATCAAAAAAGATTCCAAATAGCCAAATTAATCTTGAACAAAAGAAATAAAGTTGGAGGCATCCCAACACCTGACTTCAAAGCATATTACAAGCTATAGTAATTAACACAGCATTGTACTGGCATACAAACTGACACAAAGATCAATAGAATAAATAGAGAGCTCCGAAATTAATCAGTGTACATACATTTAACTGATTTTTTTATAAAATTGCCCAGACAATACACTGGAGAAAGGACAATCAATTCAATTAATGGTGTTGGAAACACTGGATATGTATTTATATATATGATTGGAAAAACACACATATGATTAGATCAACATCTTTCACTATACACAAAAATCAACACATGATGGATCAAAGACATAAATTTGAAACCTGAGACTGTGAAGTTGCTGAAAGAAAATGTAGGGGACAAACTTCAAGACACTGGTGTTGGTGATAACTCATTGGATAAGAACATCAAAGCACATGCAACTAAAGGAAAACTAGACAAATGGGATCTTTTCAAACCCAGAAGTTTCTGCACATCAAGGGAAACAATCAATACGGTGAAGAGATAACTGACAGACTGGGAAAAATATTTGCAAGCTATCTGACAAAGGTTTAATATCCAGAATAGATCAGCGACTCAGAAAACTCAGCAAAAACAAAGCAATCCAGTTAAGAAATGGGCAACGCAGGGCTGGAGCTGTGGCATAGTAAGTAAAGCCTACAGTGCTGGCATCCCATATGGACACTGGTTCAAGTATCGGCTGCTCCACTTCCAATCCAGCTCTCTGCTATGGCCTGGGAAAGCAGTAGAAGATGGCCCAGGTCCTTGGGCCCCTGCACCCACATGGGAGACCCGGAAGAGTCTCCTGGCTCCTGGCTTTGGATCGGCGCAGCTCTGCCTGTTGCAGCCATCTGGGGAGTGAACCAGCTGATGGAAGACCTCTCTCTCTGTCTCTACCTCTCTCTGTAACTCTGTCTTTCAAATAAATAAAATAAAATCTTTTAAAAAAGAATATTATTTAGCTATAAAATTATTGCAATTATATCATTTGCATCAAAGTGGTTGCAACTGGAGGACATCATGCTGAGTGAAATAAGTTGGATACCTAAAGATAAATACCACATGTTCTCCCTTATATGTGGGAGCTAAATGTTAAACGAAATAAAAAACAGAAACAAAGTAATGCTTATGTATATCAGTATTGCTGCAAATATAGTTTTATCAAGCTGTGTTTTATATTTTTGTTAGACATATGGTTAAAAGTTACATAATATTATAGACTTAATGTTTTGTGATTATTTTAAAACTTATTGTATAGAAATGGTCATGTTTTCATTTGATTATTATATTTAGTCTTACCTATGGTTGTGCTGAACCAGGGCCTTTTTTTTTTATTTGTTGAACTCTTTATTTAGTGAGGCATTAAAGATTTGGCTACAATGCTATCCCAAAAAGGAAGAAAAACAAGACAGAGAGAGAGGACAGATGGAAGGAAGAAAGGAAAAAAGGTAAGAGAGCAGGGGATGGAGGAAGGGGGGTACCATAGTTTTGGAGCTGAATCTATGAACTACATTAAATCTGTTATGTTTATGTTAATATCACAACAGCTAAAAAGGCAAAGTCCACGCAGACCCTTGGTTTGCCTGTGGCTGTTTTAAATGTGGTAGACACTTGCATCTCTGGTGACTTGCCGCACTCCTGGTCTTAGTAATGCGACTCCTGCACTTCTCAGTTCTTTCTGAAGCACACTTTACATAACTTTTCCATTATAACCCTAAACTTTGGGAGGCTTAGTCAGTCTCATGAAATGGATAAATCTTCCAGTGTGCCCTGCCTTGTCCTAGTCTCCTCAAGCCCAGCACACCAAAAGGTGAACTTCCCCTCACACTTCCTTGGAGAATCAGCCTTTACATGGTATGAAGCCTGTGGCCACAGGGAGTTATTAGGAGACAAATGGAGGAGACTAATCTATTAAATTGGGCAGCTCCAGACTGCATGCCGACATTACTGGATGGAATCTACAGGATGAGAGCAGAAATTAGGCAAAGATAGTATGTGATGTTTACTTTTTTTAAGAAAGCGTTTATTGAATGAATACAAATTTCATAGGTACAGCTTTAGGGATATAGTGGTTCTTCCCCTGCTACCAGCCTTCCCACTGCCACTCCCGTCCCACTTCCTAAAGTGGATATAGCTTTTATTGGGATCATTCTAGTGGACAAAGGTGGGCAGGTGGCTTCTGATTCGTCAAGTTTATGTTTTGTTTGACTGCTTTCGTGGAGTTAGTTTGCTTAGCTAGGACTCTGGCACTGGAGCCACCTTAGTCTGATGGCCTGTCGGTTCCTTTAGGAGACACAGGAGAATGCTTGTTGTTGACTTTATATTGAATAGTTCAACAATATTCTGCAGTCTAATTTAGAAGATGTCACCAGTCCATAAATGCCAAATCTATGTGTTCTGTACCTCTAAGCTAGAGAGCAGTATTTTCCCATGAAAATAAAACCTTGCAGATCATTTATAAAACTATTTGTTTAAAGCACGTTTCTGTATTTGTCAGGCAATATAGGAAAATGAAGATTTAGGACCTTATTTAAAGCAGACTTATAAGACTTCTGGGATCCATTGAAATATTGAGAGCCAGCCAGAAGTCAGCCTGCGCTGCACACACCAGTAGCACCCTGGGGTGCATGGAGAGAAGGATACTGCTTCAGGGGCTGTGAATGAGGGAACACCACAAACCCATAATTCATCTGTGCTGGTGGACTCAGCACAGCCGAAAATAAATTATCTTATAAATAAAAACAGTGTTTTAATTAATAAAGTCTTGTATTATTCTACCTGAAAAGTGAAGTGTTATCACTATTAAAACTATTATTGGAAATTATTTTTAAAAATAAAATATCAAATTGAGTTTGTTAAGTAACATAATGAACCAACTGCTTAAATGATAAGCACTATAAACAATTATTTTGTATTATTAATTTATTTCCTTATAAAGTATATAGTAAGATAATGTTAAAAAGGTAAAATTGTATTAAATATTACAAATCAAAATATTTCATGGCACTGAACTTTAAACACCTTCATTATTGTTTAACATTCACAATAATCCTAAAAGTTGACATTTTAATTTGCTTTATTTCTGCAATAATAAAATTTACATAAATACTGGTGTGATTTGTAGCCCCCACTGCCAACTGATGCCTTGGCATCCACTTTCCCATATACTGTACCTCGATTTTATGAGCACACTTTGCTGACACAAGCTGTAGCATTTGGCCTTCTTTGAAGTTAGATCTTGGACTATCACTAAATTTGTTCACTGGGATATGAAAAGAAACATTGTCCCAGGCTTTGCTTTTCCACTTCCTTTGGTTGTTGAACTGGAGCAGAAATATTAACCCAGTGATGGGAGAACAGTGTGGGTAGCCCCAGTGATGCCAGTCAACTTGGTGAAGCTGGTGTCTTATGCAGCAACACACAGATGTTTACAGGAGTAGAAATTTGTGTTTTGTATGAGGCACTGCATTTTGTGTTAGCTTTGTCACAAGAACTATTTCTATACCACAATTCATTAGCACAAAGTCCAATATCATAATTGGTTTGGGTTAGTCTCATATTTTATCAGCCTGATAACAATTATGATCATCTTTAATATCTGCTAATTGTTGAGCTATTACACAATCTATTATCAGTAAGTAACTTTTTGCATTTTTCTTTCTAAGATTGATGTCATTGTTACATGCATTCCCCTGAGGTCACACAAGTTTACTCTATTCCCTGTAAATATTCTTACAATATAACATTCCTCTAAGTATTTCTACTAATTTGAACTTGGCATCTCTCTGATACTATGTTACTTCTTAGAGCTCTCTTGGATCAGAAGTATTATCCTTAATGAAACAATCGTTCAGAATTCTCTCTTCCTGAAGGCAAATTTGAGGTTCAGAATAGTCGAAAAGGTTATGTTATTACTGCAGCCACAGTTATGCCAATGTGTGAAATGCAATACAGGAAATGCACAATGTACGCATTAATGGGGGGAAATTTGTGCTAATTTCTTTTTGATTCAAAATACTCATTAGCATAATGTAGGAGTTGGGTACAGCCATTAAAAGACTCTTTTTGGGATGGCCACTGCCCATGACAGAGTGCCTGAGTTCTGCCAATTCCAGCTTTTTCTAAAATGCATACTTGTAGGCAGCAGGTAATGGCTCAAGTAGTTAGTTCCTTGCCACCCACATGGGAAGCCCAGCCCTAGTTGTTGTGGGCACTGGGGAGTGATGAGCCAACAAGATTATCTTTCTCTCTGTCTCTGTCTCTATCTCTCTATCTCCCTTTAAATATATGAAAAAATACACGAATATTTTAAAAATATTCACTAAGTAAGCCTGGTTTAGATTAATCAAACCATAATAAAATATCACATCTAAACATGGCACACAAAAAATGAGCTAATAAGTCAGGTTCAAGTCCATTTTGAAACATGCAAACTTTATGAGCGAAAGCTGTACGTTTCACGTCATTTAATCTCTAGGTTATATGAATGGCTTTCACATAGAATTCCACAGTACTTTTGAATTGAACTAAATTGAACTGAATTGAATGGGACACCTGTTGTGTACTGAGATGCTTGGTACAGACACATTGTACCATTGGATTATAACACTATACAATCATCTACCCATTTTTATCTACCAAATTCTGCTTTATGTGATGTGAAAAATAAGCATTTATTGCCTTAGTATAAGTATTAGATGGTAGCATGCCAGAAGTACAAATTGAGAAAATAAAAGTGGGAAAAATGAATAAAGGCTAGAGTTAAGTCATTGAAGGCAACAGTCAACCAGGGTTGACATCATTGCCAGTTTAAGGGAAAATGGGATTATTTTCCTGATGAATCATTGATGGAAGTGTAGAAGTTGGAAGCTGAAGGATGAAGGAGGACATGGCAGATGTCCAGAAACAATGTGTGTGAAGAAAAGCTTAGCTGATGAGAGTCTCTTTTGTGGAACTCTATTTATCCTGAAATCAGATTCTTTTGAGTGTACAAATCTGACCCAAGAAACACAAGGTTATAAATGATGTGAGTTGCATAGCACATCACTTCTCAGTGCAGCAGAATTTGAACTTCTCTGAGGGCCACCAAGAGACCTCACTGAACAAAGAAAATTGACTTAGTTACTTAGTTCTCTAGTCTTCAGTTTAAGAAGAAAAATTACTCGGTTTATAGATAGAGCCTGAATAGAACAGTAAGACAAGATAGGCAGAAAATATTCCATCTTTAACCGCTATGTCCAAAAGAAGTTTGTTTTGTGGTTAAGCCTAATGCATTTTTAATCCGGCAATTTATTTTAACAGCTTTATTGAAGTATGATTGAAGAAATATACAAATTTACTGTGTACAGATGGATGCTTTGGTACTATCATACCTTGTGAAGTGATCACCACAATATTGACTAGTATGTCCAGTGCCTCACATAGGCGTCATTGTCTTCTTCTATTAAAATTCTCATTTACTTATTTTACTGGAGGAGAGAGAGAGAAAGGAAAAGAGAGATCCCTTCCATTCTGGGTCACTCCACAAATACTTGTGAAGATTATGAGTGCTTCAGGGCTAGGCTGAAGTCAAAGTCAGCATCCTGGAACACAACTTGGGTTTCTGGGGAAGACAGGAGGAATCTAGTCACCTGATCCTGCCTCCCAGGATCTGCCCCAGCAGGAATCTGGTGTCAGGGGTGGGAATTATCAAACCCAGACACTCCACTATGGGACTCATAACTTACCAGCCAGCAAAATACCCACCTCATTGTTTTCCTTTCCTGTGTATGATGAGATCACCTAAAATTTTTTCTCTTAAAAAATTTCAAGTACACAACAGAGTGTTGGTAATGATATTTAATCACACAGATGGGGACAACACTGAGAATGGAAGGGTAGGACAGTTATCTACTTAGAACTGTACCTATGGAATACATTAAATATGTTCTGTTTATATTAATAAAAGATCTACTGGTTCATTACACAAATGGCACTAGGCCAGGCTGAAGCAGAGCCAGGAGCTTCATCCAGCTCTCTGACATGGGCTCCGGGAGCCAACTTCCGGGAGCAGGATGGGAAGTGGAGCAGCTGGGACACGAAACAGTGGCCACATGGGATGCCAGCATCACAGGCAGCAGCTTTAACTGTTACACAACAATGCCAGCTCTAGGATACGATTTTAATTAATGGTTTTAAATATTATTTTATTTTTGACAATTCCCTTTGATATTTGTTTTCTACATTTTTGAAATCTCAGTAATATGTAGCTTTGTTATTATAGTAAATGTTTGTTTAGTGTCATTGTGCTTAGTTCACTCACACTCCCTTTTAACCTCTTCTGTACATGCCTATTTCTTTTCATTTTGATTGCTTTTTCATATTCATTAAACAAGATTTCTTGTTAAAGTGGGACATAGATATGCAAAGTTGCATAATTTCTAAGTGGGTATCTCAGGGGCGTTTGCATAGCAAAGACGAGGAAAGAAACCATCCAATATCCCAGCAACTTCCACATGCAATTCCATAGGGTTTATCACCACCTCAACGAATACCACCTGTCTTTATCCACATAGGGTAGCTTTGCAGTGTATGAATGAGACGCATATAAGTGGAATTGCACCATATCTGTGCTTTGTGTCAAGCCTTTTAAAGTAAAATTAGGCTTGTGTGATTCATATTGTTATAGGTAACACTATTTTGCACGTAGCAGTAGGTTGAGCACGGCTGTACTGCATTTCTCTGCGAAAGAAGGTCACCATTTATTTTTTATTGTATATTTGATGACAATTTAATAAATTTTACATTTATTAGTATATACAATCTTTAAAAATTTTAAGAACAAACTTTAATTATGTTTTTAACTTGGTTGTTTGAGACAAATTTCCAACACTGTAAAACAAGAAAGTTTATAATGTGTTGAAACGTATTGCACATCTCCCTGAATTATATAGTGCAGGATTTTGATATAAAGTTCAAGATTAGCAAAACTAATCCCAGCTTCTTGGTGTGGAGATAAAAGAGGAGTTTCATGATCCTATAATTTTCTTGTGTCTATGAGTTTTGAGGACAGAAAAGTGTACATATTATGAAAATATATTATAATTCATGCATGTCTTTTTGTATATCTCAAGCTTAATATAAAATCTATGAAACATCTATTTTGAGTGGATCAGAGACCTTGCTTTGCCTCACTGGAAAATCATGGATGGGCATCTAATGAGAGTGCACCACATTAGCTTAGCATTTGTGTGCTTGCATACACAAGGTAATGGTAAACATAGTTTGGTTATTCTGCAGCCCAATCACAGATAATTTGATTTGCTGACCTAACTAGCAAACTATCACACACATCCATGCATGAAGACATGCACACATCGAAAGGACACACGTGTATGATCACATGCACACACAAAAACACATACATGCATGTTGTTTTTTCTGTAGTAAAAGCAACATTTTAACTAAGTGAAAAAATGCTACTAGGAGAAAAAGCAAAGATAAAAATTACCAGAATCAAATTAACTTCTCATCATGTTGCAAAAGATGATAATCAACTTGACGTGAAATGGAATCTCTAAACTACCGAAAATAACAGAGAGAATTATAGGATTGAACATGACTAAAACATTTATCATGTTGCTAATAAAACCACTAGTGCAGAACACTATTTATAATAGCATCTAACCATGACAATTTATAGGCCTTCATTGTTCATTATAAATTATTTATAAGTAAAATGTTATTAGTTGGTTATTTATTTTTGTCCCTGACTCTCTTGAGGAGTATGATGCTATGTGAGTTTGCTCATTAGAGTCTGTACTGTCTATTTCCTGAGGCCCCTGATGAGAGCTGATTTACTCTTTCAGTCAAAATTAGTGCACTGGGTCCTCTACATGATTGTGTGTGCACAGATCCGATCTGTATGTCTGTCTGATCACAAGTGCAGTGCTGTTAGTGAGTGGGAACCTGGGGAGGCAGGCAGGTTTAGATGAGGTCTTGGGGGTGGGGCCCCAATGACGGGCTTGATGTCCATGTAAGAAGGGGCCAGAGCTCTTCTTCAACACACACACAGAGATAAAACATCAGTACCAGTTTATCCACACTTTCGTTTTCCAGATCTTAGTTACACACAGCCAATTATGGCCTGAAAATATGAAATGAAAGAATCCCAGATAAAAGTAATTAATAAATTTTGAATTGCACACTTGAGATGTGTGATGAAATCTTGTGATGTCTTTTTTTTTAAAATTTTTTTTCTTTCTTTTTTTTTTTTTTTTTGACAGGCAGAGTGGACAGTGAGAGAGAGAGACAGAGAGAAAGGTCTTCCTTTGCCGTTGGTTCACCCTCCAATGGCCGCCGCGGCCGGCGCGCTGCAGCCGGCGCACTGCGCTGATCCGAAGGCAGGAGCCAGGTGCTTCTCCTGGTCTCCCATGGGGTGCAGGGCCCAAGCACTTGGGCCATCCTCCAGTGCACTCCCTGGCCACAGCAGAGAGCTGGCCTGGAAGAGGGGCAACCGGGACAGAATCCGGCGCCCCGACCGGGACTAGAACCCAGTGTGCCGGCGCTGCTAGGCGGAGGATTAGCCTAGTGAGCCGCGGCGCCGGCCATGATGTCTTTTTACATCCCACCCACGAATGCGAATCATCCCTTTGTTAAATGTATCTACAGTATTTTAACGAGACACATGTTGGACACTTGGTGGTCATCTCCTTGAACAAATCCTCTGTCACAGTATACTGGGCTTGTGTTTAAGAACGGCTACTCTTAGGTAGTAGCCTGACCTGGTCAAAATGCCGGGGCCACTCACCTGTCTTCATCTCTTGATGAAGAGATTTTGCATCATCACACATCATCACGAGAAGAGGAAGTAAGGAAAAGATTGACAAGGTAAGTTGAGAGAGAAAGAGATCACGTTCAGAAGCCTTTTACAAAAGTCTATTATTGTAATTGTTCTATTATTAGCTATTATAGAGCTTTTACTGTGTCATTTATAAACACAATTTTATCATAGATAATATGTAGGAAAACAGTGTGTGTATATATTATAAATATGATATAATATTATATTTTTTGTAACATAATATATGTGTGTGTGTGTATATATAGAGAGAGAGAGAGAAAGAGAGAGAGAGAGAGAAAGAGAGAGTGGTTGTTACAAATCACATTTTCAGGCATCCAGTAGGGGTCTAGGGGTAGATACCCTCTGGATAAAAGCAGAGAGGTAGTTGTAGGAGCATGGAATGAACAGAAAGTCATCTGCAAGTTGGAAAGAGTCTTCACCAGAAATTGAATTTGTTAGCACCTTGGTTTTTTTATTCCTGAGTCTTTCAATCTTTGAAAAATAAACACCCCAATTATTCTTAGATGTTTAAATTTTAACTGAAAAGTGATCCCTGTTAAATATAAGAGTGGGAATAAGAGAGAGAGGAGATGTACAATTTGGGACATGCTCAGACTTGCCCCAAATGGTGGAGTTAGAAACCTGCCAGGGGATTCCAATACAATCCCTTCAAGGTGGCATGTACCAATGCCATCTCACTAGTCCAAGTGATCAATTTCAGTTCACAGTTGATCACACTGATAGGTCTAAGAGTCAAAGGGATCACACAAATAAGACTAGCATCTGCTAATACTAACTGATAGAATCAATAAGGGAGAGAACGATCCATCATGGGAAGCGGGATACACAGCAGACTCATAGAATGGCAGATGTCCTAAATAGCACTCTGGCCTCAGAATCAGCCCTTAACACATTCGGATCTGGCTGAAGAGCCCATGAGAGTATTTCAGGCATGGAAAGCCAAGACACTCTGGCAAAAAACAAAAACAAAAACAAAAACAACTAAATGAAAGATCTCTGCGAGTGAGATCCCAGTGGAAAGAATGGGCCATCAAAGAAGGAGGTACCTTTCTCTGAAGGGAGGAGAGAACTTCCACTTTGACTATGACCTTGTCTAAATACACCAAATTTGGCGAACTCAAAAGGCTTCCATAGCCTTGGCAACTCATGACTAGAGCCTAGTGAGATTACTGATGCCATAAACAAGAGTGTCAAATTGTTAAGTCAACAACAGGAGTCACTGTGTACTTACTTCTCATGTGGGATCTGTCCTTAATGTGTTGTCCAATGTGAAGTAATGCTATAACTAGTACTGAAACAGTATGTTACACTTTGTATTTCTGTGTGGATGCAAGCTGTTGAAATCTTTACTTAATATATACTAAATCAGTCTTCTGTATATAAAGATAATTGAAAATGAATCTTGATAAAAAAAGAAAAGAAAAAGAAACACCTGTTGTTAAGACACTCAGTTTATATTTTGTTATAGTAGCCTGACCTAAGGTAGATCTATCTTTCAAAAATCAAAAAAGGAGTGTTTGAGGAGCAGAACATGGCTTTAAATGACAAAAAAAGGATTGATAAAGATTATGCTATTTTAATTTTGGAAATTAGAATATGTATCCTATAATGAAATATGTCTTTTATAATCAAAATCATTTTTAAAAGTATGGGTTTAACAGGTATTTGAGGAAAAAAAAGAATAAAGGTTTTTAAGTCAAAGAAATACTTTAAAGAGCAAAGAGGACTAAAGAGCAGTATTTGGGCTTCCAGTTCTGAGCTCAGGAGTATAGAGACATTGAAAAATACCACTCAAGAGGGAGGGGGAGATAATGACCTTCTCAGACAAGCATGGAAATGAGGGAGCTCCTATCTGGCAGGCACATTTTATACGAAATGTTTGAGAAATTTCTCCAAAGAAGGTACTGACTCAGAAATATCAGTCAGCGCAAACCAGAAAGAGTGTTGGAAATGGAAAAATCAAAGGAAAAATAAAATTCATTTATTCTAAGTTGCTTTAAAATATTATGATTTGAAGCAAAAAGGCATAGAACAAACCATTACAATTATATAATATGTAATATGGACTATGTGAGAATAAAGATCCAAAATACAGAAAATTGGAAATAGATTCTTCTAAGTTATAATTGCATTTAAGATATCAGAATAATTAACTGTGTAGTAAACCACAGGAAAATCTCTAATATATTTTTGTGTCAAATAAACAATATACAATAATGGAGAGATAATGGAGTCATTAGAGCTGCTAAGTTAAGTCTTGAGAAGACAGAAAAGAAAGTGAAATGGAAGAGAAGACTGAAAATAAGAAATTTTATTCCAAACAAGTCAGTAATCTATAAACCCATTAAATTCTCAAGGTCATTTTAATAGGAAGTTATTTTTATTTGCATAAACTGTAAGAACCAGGGAACTTACATTAAAAACAAATACATAGAATAACAATGTAAGGATAGCAAAGGTGAACTATCCCAACTCTAAAAGAAAATTAGAAAATATACATATACATTTCAGACAAAAAAACTTCATTATGAGGAATGTGTTTGGGGACAAAAGCAGCATTATTTAATAATAAGGAACTAAGTTTCATAAAAAACAGTAAATATATATACCCCTAAAGATGTTTCAAAAATACATGATACAAAAGAGTGGCAATTCTGGCTGGCACTGTGTCTCAACAGGCTAATCCTCTGCCTTGCAGCGCTGGCACACCGGGTTCTAGTCCCCATGAGAGACCAGGAGAAGCACCTGGCTCCTGCCTTCGGATCAACGCGGTGCACTGGCTGCAGCGCACAGGCCACAGCGCACAGACCGCAGCGGACATTGGAGGGTGAACCAACAGCAAAGGAAGACCTTTCTCTCTCTCTCTCTTTCACTGTCCACTCTGCCTGTCAAAAAATAAATAAATAAATAAATAAAGTGGCAATTCTGAAAAAGTGAACTAGAAAAATACCCATTTACAGTTAGGGATTTCAACATTCCTTTCTGCTTCACCAAAGAAAGAAGTTCACTGCTAATTTCTCAGTTTTTTTTTTTTAAATTTTATTTAAGTTATACAAGTTTAATGTATTTCATATACACAGATTTAAGAACATAATGAAGCTTCCCATCCTACCCTCCCTCCTACCCATGCTCCAACCCTACTTCCTCCTCCCTCTCCCACTGTTATGCTTACATTTTACAAAGATCTTTTAGTTTACTTAATGAAAATAAAGTTAACCACACTAAGTAAATGAGTTCAACAAATAGCACGAACAAAAACAAAACAAAACAAAAAACAAACAAAAACCCCACAGTTCCTCAATGGAAGAGACAAGGGCTATAAATAATCATAAGAACTCAAGATGTCCATTACATTCCATTTTACCTACTCTACTAGTTACCTTGGTTAACAAAAATATATGATATCTGTCTTTTTGGGACTGGCTTATATTACTAAGTATAATGGTTTCCAGTTATGTCTGTTTTGTTACAAAAGACAAGATTTCATTTTTTTACTACTGAGTAGTACTTTATAGTGTATATATACCGTAATTTCTTTATCTAGTCAATAGTTGACAAACCTCTGGGTTAATTCCATATCTTAGCTATTGTGAATTATGCTGCAATAAACACAGGGGTGTAGATAACTCATTCATAAACTTATTTCTTTTGGTTTGGGCAAATTCCTAGGAGTGGAATGGCTGGATTCAGATTTCAGATGTATCTCCATTTTGTTTTCCATAGTGGCTGCACCAGTTTGCATTCCCACCCACAGTGGACCTGGGTACCTTTTCTCCCACTTCCTCTTCAGCATTTGTCCTTTGCTGATTTCTGTATGAGAGCCATTCTAACTGGAGTGAGGTAATATATCTCACTATAATTTTGACTTATAGTTCTCTGATCCTGAGGTTAGTGATCCTGAGCATTTTCTCATGCAAATGCTGACCATTTGAATTTTCTCTTGAAAAATGACTGTATAAAGCCCTTTGCCCATTTCTTAACTGGATTATTTTGTTGTTAAATTTCTTGAGCTCTTTATAGATTTTCAGTGTTACCCATTTATCAGTTGTGTAGTTTGCAAATATTTTCTCCCATTCTGTCAGTTGCCTCTTCACTTTGTTGAGTGCTTCTTTTGCAGTACAGAAGCTTCTAAGCTTGATGTAATCCCAGCTGTAAATTTTGGCTTTGATTGCATGTTCTTCTGGGTACTTTTCCAGGAAGTCCTTGCCTATGCTAATGAGTTTCCCCAGCGTTCTTGTGTTGTTTGGTTCTTGTGTTCTTGTGTTCAGTGTTCTTGTGCAGCAAGTGTCCTTGCTCCCGGGATAGGTTTTAGCTCCTTTGTAAAAGATAAGTTGGTTGTAGGTGCATGGATTAATTTCTGGAGCTTCTATTCTGTTCCATTGTTTTACATGTCACTTTTTGTGCCACTACTAGGATGTTTTGATTATAACTGCCCTGTAGTATGTCTTGAAACCTGGTATTGTGATGCCTCCAACTTTGTTTCTGTTGTAAAAGATTGCTTTAGCTATTTGGGGCCTTGTGTTTCCACATGAATTTTAGCATCATATTTTCTAGATATGCAAAGAATGTCATTGGTATTTTGACTGGGATCACAGTGAATCTGTAAATTTCTTTTTGTAGCCTGGACATTTTGATGATATTGATTCTTCCAAAGCATGAATATGGAAGGTTTTTGCATTTCTAATGTCTTCTATTTCTTTCTTTAATATTTTGTAAATTACATTGTAGAGATCTTTGACATGTCCAGTTAAATTTATTCCAAGGTATATAATAATTCTTTTTGTAGCTATTATGTATGGCATTGATATTAAAAGTTATTTTTCAGGCATGGCATTGTCTGTGTATACAAAGACTGCTGATTTTCCTGTGTTGAATTAATATCTTGCACTTTCCCAAACTCTATTAGAGTTCCAATAGTCTCTTAGTGGGTGTTTTGGATCTTCTATATATGCCAATATATGTCATTGGCAAATAGGGTTAGTTTGACTTCCTCCTTTCCAATTTATATCCCTTTGATTTATTTTTCTTGCCTAATGGTTCTGGCTAAAACTTCCAGGACTATATTAAATATCAATGGTGAGAGTGGGCATTCTTTTTTTGTTCCGGGTCTTAGATCTAATTCTTCCAACTTTTTCCCTTTCAATAGGATACCAGTTGTGGGTTTGTCATAAATTGCCTTGATTTTGTTGAGGAATGTTCTTTCTATATCCAATTTGCTTAAGGTTTTTATCATTAAAGGAGTCATATTTTATCAAATGCATTCTCTGCATCTATTGAGATAACCATGTAATTTTTGATCTTCAGTTTGTTAATGTGATGTGTCACATTGATTGATTTGTGAATGTTGAAACATCCCCGCATACCACAGATAAATCCCACTTGAACCTTGTGAATGACCTTTCTGATGTGTTGTTTGATTTGATTAGCTAACATTTTGTTGAGGATTTTTGTATCTCTGTTCATTGGCGATATTGGTCTATAGTTTCTTTCTCTATTGTATCATTTTCTGTTTTAGGAATTAATGTGATGCAGGCTTCAAAGAAGGAGTTTGGGAGGATTCCTTCCCTTTCAGTTGTGTTAAATTGCTTGAAAAGTATTGGAATCAGTTATTTAAATATCTGGTATGACTCAGCAGTGATGCCTTCCAGGCCAGGGATATTCTTATTGTGAGGGTCTTTATTACTGATTCAATCTCCGTGTTGGTTATTCACCTATTTAGGTTTACTATGTCTTCATGACTCAATTTTCATAGGTTGGACATGTCCAGGAAACTATCCAATTCTTCTAGGTTTCCCAATTTGTTGGCTTACCACTATTTGTAGTAGTTTCAGATGATTCGTTTTATTTCTGTGGTATCTCTTTCATCTGTGATTTTATTTTTTTCTTTTTCTTCTTTTTTTTTTTTTTTTTTTTTGACAGGCAGAGTGGACAGTGAGAGATAGAGACCGAGAGAAAGGTCTTCCTTTTTCTGTTGGTTCACCCCCAATGGCTGCTGCAGGCAGTGTGCTGTGGCCAGTGCACTGTGCTGATCTGAAGCCAGGAAGAGGAGCAACCAGGACAGAATCCGGCGCCCTGACCAGAACTAGATCCTGGAGTGCCAGTGCCGGAGGCGGAGGATCAGCCTATTGAGCCGTGGCGCCAGCTCATCTGTGATTTTATTGATTTGGGTCTTCACCACCCCTCCCCGTTATTGGTTAAATGGGCCAACAGTGTATATATTTTTTTTTATTTTTTCAGAAAACCAGCTATTCATTTCATTGATATTTGTATTTTTTTGTTTCAGTTTTGTTTATTTCTTCTCCAAATTTAATTGTTTATTTCCTCCTGCTAATTTGATGTTTGGTTTGTTGTTGTTTCTCTAGGCCCTTGAGGTGCATTTATAACTCATTTATTTGGTGTTTTTGCAATTTATTCATGTAAACACAATTGCTATAAACTTTTAATATGATATATTGTCATCTTCATTTGTTTGCAGAATTTTTTGATTTCTCTTTTGATTTCTTCTATGGCCCACTGTTCACTCAGGAGCATTTTATTCAGTCTCCATGTATTTGTGTATTATACAGATTCTTGAGTTGTTGATTTCGAGCTTGAATCCATTGTGATCAGAAAAGATGCAAAGTATGATTTTAATTGTTTTGCATTTGGTGAGACTTGCTTTAAGGCTTAACATATGGTCTTTTCTAGAGAAAGTTTCATGTACTGCTGAGAAGAATGTGTATTCTGCAACTGTGGCGTGAAAAGTTCCCTAGATATTGGTTGAGTTCACTTGGTTCATAGTGTTGATTAGCTTTATTTTTTCTTTGTTGATTTTCTGTTTACTTGATCTGTCCTTTTATAAAAGTCGGGTGATGAAGCTCCCCATTACTATTATATTGGAGTCTGTCTCTCTCTTTAGATCCCTTAACTTCTCTTTCAAATAGTCAGGTGCCCTGTAACTGGGTGTGCATACATTTATTATAGTCACATATTCCTGCTGAATTGTTCCCTTAATCATTACATAGTGCCCTTCTTCCTCTGTTTTAACAGTTCTTATGCTAGTGTCTATTTTGTCTGGTATTAGGATGGCAACATTTATTCTTTTTGCTTTTGTTAGCATGGAATAACTTTTTCCATCCTTTCACTTTCAGTTTGTGTGTATCTTTGTTGGTGAGATGTGTTCCTTGTAAGCAGCAAATAGATAGCTCTTGTTTTTCACTATATTTGGCTAGGCTGTATCATTTAACTGGTGAGTAGACGCCATTTACATTCAAAGTGACTATTGATACTATTGATAAGCAAGGACTTGACCCTGCAATTTTTCTGCAAATATTCCTATTGTTTATTTGGATTTCTTTTATAATTTTACTGCAAGATTTTGTGCCTTCACATTCTTGCATAATGATGGCTCTTTTTGTGTTTCTGTGTGTAGCACATCCTTAAGCAGCTTTTGTAAGGCTGGACAAGTGGTAACAAATTATTTCAATTATCATTTGTTATGGAAGATCTTTATCTTACCTTCTTTCATAAATGAGAGCTTTGTAGAGTACAGTATTCTTGGTTGACAGCTTTTTTCTCTTAAGTCTTGGACTATGTCTCTCCATTCTCCTGTATTCTATAGGATTTCTGATGAGAAGTCAGCTGTGAGTCTAATTGGAGATCCTCTGAAAGTTATGTGGCATTTTTCTTATGCATATTTTGGATTATTTTCTTTATGTTTTACTGTGGAAAGTTTGACTACAATGTATCATGATGAAGATCTCTTCTGGTCATACTGTTAGGAGTTCTAAGTGTTTCCTTTACTTGAATATCCCTTTCTTTTCCCAAATTGGGGAATTTTTCTGTAATTATTTCACTAAATATTCTAGTCCATTCTTTTTACACATTTTCAGGAACTCCTCAGATCTGTATGTTGGGTTATTTGATAGTATCCAAGAAATCTCCAAAACTGTTTTTAAATTTTCTATTTTTTATTTTTCGCTATATTTTAAAGATTTTTTTTGATTTTTTCTACTTTTATTTAATAAATAAATTTCCAAAGTACAGCTTTTGGATTATAGCAGCTTTTCTCCTTATAACCTCCCTCCCACTCGAAACCACCCCATCCCCCACTCACTCTCCCATCCCATTCTTCATCAAGATATATTTTCAATTATCTTTATATACAGAAGATCAACTTAGTACATACTTAGTAAAGATTTCAGCAGTTTGCACCCACACAGATACACAAAGTATAAAGTGCTGTTAGAATAGTAGTTTACCATTAATTCACATAGTACAACACATTAAGGACAGAGATCCTACATATGGAGTAGGTGCTCAGTGACTCCTGTTGTTGACTTAACAATTTTATGACATCAGCAATCACCCTAGGCTCTTGTCATGTGCTGCTAAGGCTATGGAAGCCTCTTGAGTTCACAAACTCCAATTTTATTTAGACAAGGCCATAGTCAATGTGGAAGTCATTTTTTTGCCACAGTATCTTGGCTTTCGATGGCTGAGAAATTCTCATGGGCTTTTTAGCTGGATCCGAATGCCTCAAGTGCTGATTCTGAGGCCAGAGTGCTGTTTAGGACATCTGCCATTCTATGAGACTGCAGTGTATCCCACTTCCCATGTTGGATCATTCTCTTCTTTTTAATTCTATCAGTTATTATTAGCAGACACTAGTCTGGTTTATGTGAGCCCTTTGACTCTTAATCCTATCATTATGATCAATTATGAACTGAAACTTATCACTTTGACTAGTATGATGGCACTGGTACATGCCATATTGATGGGATTGAATTGGAATCCCCTGGCACGTTTCTAGCTCCACCATTAAGGATAAGTTTGAGTGAGCATGTGTTGAACTGAACATCTCCTCCCTCTCTTATTCTCACACTTGTATTTAACAGGGATCAATTTTCAGTTAAATTTAAATGCCTAAGGATAATTGGTGTTAATTAAAGAGTTCAACCAATGGTATTAAGTAGAACAAAAAATACTAAAAGGAATAAAAAATAAGTTGTTCCTCAACAGTCAGAACACAGGCTGATTAAGTCACGGTTTCTCATAGTGTCCATTTCACTTCAACAGGTTTCCTTTTTGATGCTCAGTTATTTGTCACCAATCAGGGAGAACATATGATATTTGTCCCTTTGGGACTGGCTTATTTCACTCAGCATGATGTTCTCCAGATTCCTTCACTTTGTTGCAAATTACCAAATTTCATTTTTTCTTACTGCTGTATAGTATTCTATAGAGTACATATCTCATAATTTCTTTTTCTAGTTTTCTGCTGATGGACATTTAGGTTGATTCCATGTCTTACTTATTGTGAATTGAGCTGCAATAAACAATGAGGTGCCGACAGCTCTTTTATTTGCCAATTTAATTTCCTTTGCGTAAATTCCAAGGAGTGGGGAGGGCTGGGTAATGTGGCAGTGTTATATTCAGGTTTCTGAGGAAACTCCAAACTGTCTTCCATAGTGGCTTAACCAGTTTGCATTCCCACCAACAGTGGATTTTTGTGAATTGATTTTATATGTTGCTACTTCTTCAAGGAGTTTCAGTAGTCTCTTAATACAGTTTTTGCATCCCTTAAATAAAGAATCATATCATCTGCAAAGAGGGATAGTTTGAGTTCTTCCTTCCCAATTTGTATCCCTTTAATTTCTTTTTCTTGCCTAATATCTCTGACTAAAACTTCCAGAACTATATTGAATAGAGAGAATAGTGAGAGTGAGCAACCCTGTCTGGTACTAGATATCAGAGGAAATGCTTCCAACTTTTCCCCATTCAACTGGATGCTAGTCTTGGGTTTGTCATAAATTGCTTTGTATTGAGGAATGTTACTTTCATACCCAGTTTGCTTAGAGTTTTCATCATGAAAGGGTGCTGTATTTTATAAAATGCTTTCTCGGCGTCTATTGAGATAATCATATGGTTTTTCTTCTGCAGTCTGTTAATGTGGTGTATCACATCGATTGATATGCGAACATTGAACCATCCCTGCATACCAGGGATAAATCCCACTTGATCTGGGTGGATGATCTTTCTGATGTGTTGTTGCATTCTATTGGCCAGAATTTTATTGAGGATGTTTGCGTCTATGTTCATCAGAGAAATTTTCTGTAATACTCTTTCAATGCTGCATCTTTTTCAGGTTTAGGAATTAAGGTGATGCTGGCTTCATAGAAATAATTTGGGAGGATTCCTTTTTTTTATTTTTCTGAATAGTTTGAGAAGAATTGGAGTTAGTTCTTTCCTAAATGTCTGGTAGAATTCAGCAGTGAATCCATCTGGTCCTGTGCTTTTCTTTGTTGGGAGGGCCTTTATTACTGTTTCAAT
Source organism: Oryctolagus cuniculus (assembly GCF_964237555.1). NCBI lineage: Eukaryota > Metazoa > Chordata > Mammalia > Lagomorpha > Leporidae > Oryctolagus > Oryctolagus cuniculus. Next base: position 6,716,668 of record NC_091441.1, on the reverse strand, counting down.
TTCTGTCTCAGTTACGGGTCTGTTTAGGTTTTCTATGTCTTCCTGGTTCAATTTAGGTAGGTTGTATATGTCCAGGAATCTATTTCTGATAGATTTCCTTGTTTGCTGGCATACAACTCTTTGTACTAATTTCTGATGACTCCTTTTATTTCTGTGGTGTCTGTCATTACATTCCCTTTTTTATTTCTGATTTTATTGATTTGGGTCTTTTCTTTTTTTAGTTAGTTTGGCTAGTGGGGTGTCAATTTTGTCTATTTTTTCAAAAAAACAGCTCTTCCTTTGGCTGATTTTTTGTAATGTTTTTTGGATTCAATCCTGTTGATTTCTTCTCTAATTTTAATTATTTCTCTTCTCCTACTAGATTTGGGTCTGGTTTGCTGCAGTTTTTCTAGATCCTTGAGATGCGTTGATAGCTCATTTGTTTGGTGGCTTTCCAATTTCTTAATGTAGGCACCTATTGCTATAATCTTTCCTCTTAACACTGCTTTTGCTGTATCCCATAAGTTTTGATATGTTGTGTTGTTATCCATATTTATTTCCAGAAAGTTTTTTATTTCTCTTTTGATTTCTTCTGTGACCCAGTGTTCATTCAGGAGCATGTAGTTCAGTCTCCATGTGTGTGCATATGCACTAGGAATTCCTGAGAATCTAATTTCCAGCTTCATTCCATTGTGATCTGAGTAGATGCATGATATGATCTCGATGCTTTTGACTTTGCTGAGACTTGCTTTATGACCTAGTATGTGATCAATCCTAGAGAAGGTTCCACCTACTGCTGAGAAGAATGTGTATTCTTTACGTTTAGGAAGAAACGTTCTGTAGATATGTGTTAGATCCATTTGGTCTATAGTGTTGATTAAATCTGCTGTTTCCTTGTTGATCTTCCGTCTGGTTGTTCTGTCTATTGCTGAAAGTGGAGTATTGAAGTCCCCCAATAATAGTGTGCATATATGTTTATAATAGTTACATCTTCCTGTTTAATTGATCCCTTAATCATTATATAGTGCCCCACTTTGTCTCTCTTAACAGTTTTTGTGTTAAAGTTTATTTTGTCTGATATTGAGATGGCTACGCCAGTTCTTTTTTGCTTTCTGTTGGCACGCAATATCTTTTTATAACCTTTCACTTTCAGGCTGCATGCAACTTTGTTCGTAAGATGTGTTTCTTGCAAGCAGCAAATAGATGGGTTTTGTTTTTTTAATCCATTCAGCTGTCTGTGTCTTTTAACTGGAGAGTTGAGGCCATTTACATTTAATGTGACTATTGATAAGTAGTGACTATGCCCTGCCATTTTTCCAAAGATATTTCTAATATATACTTGGAACTTCCTGTGATCTTTTACTGAGAGGATTCTTCCTTTACCTTCTTTTGTATTGATGGCCGTGTTTCTGTGTGTAGCACATCTTTAAACATCTTTTGCATGGCTGGACAAGTGGTGACAAATTCTTTCAATTTCTGTTTGCTATGAAAGGTTTTTATTTTACCTTCATTCACAAAGTTGAGCTTTGCAGGATATAATACTCTCGAATTGCAGTTTTTTTCTCTTAGTGCTTGGGCTATGTCTCGCCATTCCCTGCTAGCCTGTAGGGTTTCTGATGAGAAGTCTGCTGTGAGTCTAATTGGAGATGCTCTGAGAGTAATCTGACGTTTCTCTCTTGCACATTTTAGAATCTTTTCTTTATGTTTCACTGTGGTGAGTTTGAGTGCAACATGTCATTGTGAGGATCTCTTTTGGCCATGTTTATTGGGGGTTCTATGTGCTTCCTGTACTTGGATGTCTCTTTCTTTTTCCAAACCGAGAAGTTTTCTGCTAGTATGTCACTAAAAAGGCCTTCTAATCCTTTCTCTCTCTCTATGCCTTCAGGAAATCCTAGAACCTGAATGTTGGGTTTTTTAATAGTATTCTATAGATTGCCGACAATATTTTTAGATATGTAATTTCCTCTTCTTTTCTTTGGTTTGACTGTATACTTTCCTGTGCTCTTTCTTCAAGTCTGATATTCTCTCTTCTGCTTCACTGATTCTGTTTTTAAGGCTCTCTGCTGTGTTTTTCATTTGTTCTATTGAATTCTTCATTTCATTTTGATTTCTCTTCAATATCTCAATTTCATGTTATATTAAATTCCTCATTTCATTTTGATTGTTTCATAAGATTTAATTTTCATGAGAGAGATTTTCTTCATGTTCTGCATGGATTTCAGTAGTTCATGCATTTGTTTTTGATTACTTCTAAATGTTCTTATCATAAATTTTTTTGCATTCTACTTCTTGCATTTCTTCTATCTCATTATCTTCATAATCTTGTATTGGAGTGTCATGTTCTTTTGGGTGCATCATATTGTCTTCCTTGTTCTTATTTCCTCTGTTTTTGTGTTTGTTGCTTGGCATTGTGGAGATATTCTTTGGTTTTCTTCTTCTTTTTTTTTTTTTTTTTTTCCTATGTGGCGGCTTTTCTTGTTAAACTCTGACTCTAGATTAAGTGTACTGTCTAGTTGAGTGAATCTTTAGAGGCTTGTGGTGGGTGTGACCAGAGAGCTCTGTTCAATTCTTCAAGGTTAAGGGTGTGTCTAAGGTGTCACACCAGATTTGGAGTGGTAAATCTCTCTTTCTCTCTCTCTCTCTCTTTATTTAATCAGGAGGGACGCAATTGCACTCAGTTGAGCTCTTCTCCTAGATGGCGATCAGTGTATTACTGCTAGTCCCCATGGGTATAATTTTGTCTGTTCTGTCCCAAGGACCACACAAAGGATCTGTGCAGTCCTCAGTGTAAGCTGAGATTCCCCTGCAATGTCTCTCACCAGGTAGCCAGGGCCTCCTGAGCTTGTGGCGTCTCCCACCATGACTACTCATGTCTTAGCTACACCCTGAGTTCTTCCACACACCCTCATTTTTTTTTTTTTTTCCACAGTCCGGGTTCATAGGCTCTACACATTCACTAGGTCTTAGTCTCCTGTTATTACTCCCCACCAGAATCAGGTCTTTCTGCTTTGCTGAGGTCAGGCACAGTCCCAAGCTGGCACAGCTGTTACATATGTCCAAGATGGCACCTGCTCTATTGGCTCGCATGCGTTTGTAAGGTGAGTGGATAGAGAAAATCGTGTCCATACTGTCCCTTTTATTTTTCTCTCCTCTAGTTAGGCTGTGTACTTTCCCCGATGGGGCTTCAAGACTTTTTCCCTCTAGGCACTTCATGCCACTTTTCCGCCAATGTCTCAGGCTACTGTGGTTTCATCTCACCTCTCTTTCCAGTGCTGGTGCGGAGACTCTCGCTAGCTGGGGTCCTGAGCCATGAGCATCCGTGCCCTCCATGTAGATCTACCGTGTCCCTATAATTCCGGAAGTGTTTCCTTTGCTGTTTTTTCCCTAACTCTTCCCTGAGACTACACTATCTCCACTTTTATTAAACTATCTTTTCCTGGACTAACAGTGAGTTCCCTCCCTATTCCTCCATCTTGGAACCTCCTGTTTTGTTTTGTATGACTGAAATATTTCCAAATATTTGTCTTGTAGCTTAGGTATACTTTGTTCTGCTTCACCAAATCTGTTGTTAATTGTTTTCACCACATGTTTTATTTTATCTATTTAATTCTTCATTTCTAATATTTCATTTTAGTTTCTGTTTAAAATTTCAATTTCCTAGGAAAAGTTTTCATTCATGTCATGTACAGTTTTCTTTAGTTTGTGGATTTGCTTCTGACTGTTTTAAGTAAATCTACAATTAATCTTTCGAAGTCTTTTTGTAGCATTCCATTAATCTGTTAATCTTCACATCCTAATATTGAATTGTTGTTGTGCCTTTGGGGTGTGGAGCTCATGGTTTCTTCTTTCTTCTTGTTTCTTGTATTTCTACATTTACTTTTAGGCATTTGTGGAGATAATTTTTGTTTGTTTGTTTTTTTTTCTTCTCTGATGGCATTTACCTTTGAAGTACACAAAAATTTACAAATTTGTGAAAGAAAAATTGGACACCCATATGTGCAATTATAATAATAAATTAAAATAAAATAACTTAGAATTAGACCTCTGGCCCTGATAAAATTAGACTCAAATTATAACATAGGTATAAATAGAAGCCACAAAATTTTAAAATTTTCAAAACAAGAATACAAACAAAGAACCATGTCTTTGGAAACTTGCAATGGTTGGTGATATTTTAGATTTAACACCAAATGTAAATTCTAACAAAACTGATTAATTTACCTTTAAAAATTCAGTACTTGTGAATTATGAAAGATACTACTTACACAATTTAAAAAAACAGCATAATTAGAGAAGTGTTTGGAAATAATTTACTTTATAAATAATTTGTATTCAGAATATTGACAATATCCTACTATAGTCAATAAGTAAAAATATTCAAGAAAATATAAAAATTTTGAACACTTTATTTGAACAGATACACATATGTCATTTAAGCATCTAAATTATGCTGCATCTCATGATGCATTATGTGAATACAAATAAAATCACAGGCAATATTAGCAGACATTTTTTCAAAAGCACAAAGTGATAAAATAATACAAAGTAGTAACAATATTATATAGCAGTAAAAACACATAGATTGCTGACAGGTATGAAAAAATTCTATAGAAATGTTACAATTACATTTTGTAATCTCTTAAAATGGTAAAAATATACTTTTTCATGCTCATTTCTATGTATTGACTCAAATGTTCTAGAAACATATTTTTCAAAGTACTATTTATGACAACTCTATGAGGGTACTTAAAAAAGTTTGTGGAAAAAGGAAGTAGATGATAAGTTCATTTTGGTCTAAGAATTTTGGAATTCACACATAATGTTTTCATAATATGCATTTTCAATGAACTTTTTGAAGACCTCTCGAACTTATACTCACTAAAAATTTGACAGAACCTGAATACCATTAAAGTGGCAAATGGATAACCAAACAATAGTATAGCCGTACAGTGAAACTCTGCTCACCAATGAAAAGTATGGGGCCATTGAGTCACACAACATGGAAGATCTATAAGTGCATCCTTTTGTCAAAAGAAAGAAACAATACATGGGGTGTGCATATGGTACAACAGTTAAGAGGCAACTTGGGACTCTCCCATCCCATAATGAAAAGCAAAGGTTTAATTCTTTCTCCACTTTTGATTCCAGCTTCCTGCCAGTGTGCAGTCTGGGAGACAGCAGAGAGGACTCAAATACTTGGGTCTCTGCCACACTTGTGGGAGGTCTGGTTGAGTTCTGGGCTCTTGGTTTCCATCTCATCCAGTTCCAGCTGTGGGCTTTTGGGGAGGGAACCAGAAATTTTAAAAAAGTCTCTCTGTTGTGTCTCTGTTTTTCAAACCAAATGAAAATGAATAGGTAAATAAAAATTTAAAAAACCAAACCATAACCTAAATTAGACATACCATTGTAGTTCTATTTCTTTTTCGAATTCATTTTTAATTTTTTATTGATATGAAGAGAACAGACTCATGTATTTCCTAGGTGCAGTTCTAAGAAGATAATCATACTTCTCTCCCTAAAATTTCCCTCCCTCAATCCCCCTCCTTCCTTTCTTTGTTTTTTTTTTTTCTTTAATTTTTGCAAATACATACTTTCAATGCACTCTATAATCATGGGTATAATTCACCACTAACCTTAATACTCAACAAGTCAAAAAGAGAAAGACCACAGTTCCACAGAAGTATAAACAAAGGCTAAAAGCTACCATTTTACTAGGCTTTCTCTTTTTTAAGTAAAGGATGTTTGCATGGGATGTAAAACAGAGCACTGGTGGCCATTTATTTATTTATTTCAACCAATGTGTACTATTTAGATATTTTGATAGAATATAATGCCATATGTCAACTGTCAACACATGTATACAACATGTACTGATCAAAGCAGGTAATCAGCATTTCTACTTCTTTATGATTTTCTTTTTAAAAAGATTTATCTATTCATTTGTAAAAGCATCAGAGACACAGAGAAGTCAGATGGCGGGGGGAAGAGAGAGAGTGTCTTTCATCTGCTGGCTCCTTCTCTAATTGGCCGACAACAGTCAAGTCTGGGCAAAGCCAAAGTTAGGAGAATCTGAGACAGCATTTGCGTCTTCTAATTGGGTGACAGGGACCCAAGCACTTGGTCCATCATCTGCTGCCTTCCCAGGTACGTTAGTAGGAAGCTGGATCAGAAGCACAGCAGCTGGGACTGGAACCAGCACTCTCATATGTTATGTGGTCATCAGGTTCACCTGTGGCTGCCTAACATGTCAGATTGGGTTCTATCATTTTCTTAAAGCTTGAAGCATTCAAGCTCCTCCGATGTAAAATATGTAAAATCTGGAGACGTATATCTCTTGAAAAACACAGAATGGTATGTGGTATAATTGTAGGCATTGGACAGATATTTTGGCCAATGGGAAAAGAGAAAAAAGAAGGAAAGGAGAGAAAAAGGAATGGGGGGAGAGGAGGAGGGAGCGATGAGGGGAGAATAGGAAGAGGAACAGACTCCTCAGGGTCTTCAATGTGTCTTTATCACTGAGTTTGCTTCTCCACTGGCTTTCTGGATTGCTATGAATAGGATCATAGGATATCAAGCATTGTTTCCCAGTCAACTTAAAAGCATACAAACGTATGATAGTCATAGTTTTAAGTTTCTGCAGGTTCCTTTGTCAATTTATTGCCCCCTCTCATCAGACCATTGAGGAAGAAAACATTAATTGGGAAGGAAGTATTAGAGGCTGCAGTATCTCAACCTTTCTGAGTCTCTGTCCATCTCCTTTCAGTTTACGTTGCACACGTCTGTGATGCTGAGAAGGGCACAGGGTAGGTTGTAAGCACTGAAAACTGTGGAGATGTGTGTTTGCTTTCATTCTCTTCCTGGTACTCATGCTTTGTTTCCCATTCCTGCACAAATGCATTAACACTACATTTACTTTATTTGAATAATGGAAGGATGTAGTTGTCATATAGGATTGCTAATGGATGATATTGAATCACCTGCTTAACTAAGCAAAACTAAGTTTAACCCTACTGTTGTCTTTGTTTTTCTAATAATTTCACTGTACTCACATTTTTCATTCATTTAATAATATATCTTGGGTAATGATTTACTCATTATCATTATAATGGTTAACAATATTTACGGCATGCCACAATCATCATAATGTTTTCCAATGAATAAAGTCTAAGCAGACCTTTTGGGATGAGTTATTTTGGTTCTCATAAATTAGGTCTGCTAAAGTACAATATTTCAACCAAAAGTGGATATTTTTCTGTCAGTGAAATAAAAAAAAAAAGAATAGATGAGCTCACCTAATGGCAGGTGTGTTATTAATGCTCTAATATCTGTCAACACTGAGGAATGAGATAGCAGGAGTCTGTTTAAACTCACAACTCCCTTGGGTCCAAAATTATTCAATAACTTACTCAGCTCAAACAATTTATTATTTTGAAACCTACTCCATAAGATAACAAGATTAAATTATTCAGTCAATATTGTAGTGTTGGCTTTTGTCATAGATATATTTAATTTAATAAAAACATTGAATGACCCATTTATCAAATAGTTACCATTTTATATGTTGCAATTGTTGACACCATCTGGTTTTTTCCTGGTGTTAAGAACACTAATTAATTCATGACTATAATATATTATCCACAATACATATCCCTAGAGCTCTGGCAGGTTAAAAAAATGGTCCAAGGTACAACTACTAATAACATTCATCTTTGTACTTAAGGACAATACATGTGATAATGTAGGGATGCTCCCATAGGCAGTGTCTGTAGAACAATTTTGTCACTGTTTATGCTTCACTATAGGCTCATAGCTGATATGCATTTAATTCAATGTCTCCTATATGAACAACCCTGGGTCCCAGGGGGTAATTCTCTCCAATATTTAAGCTATTATGTATAGTATAGAAATATGTAAATTTAGAAAAACAGTATTTTATTTTGGGGCGCTCTCTGGAATTCACAATAATTAAAATTGATTTTGTAGAAATATCTTTTATAATTTAAGTCCGTGTGTAATACAGACTCTCCCTTGTACTTTTTTCTTGCATCCCTGTACTATTTGGTCCCAGTGTTCTTAAAACAATTATCTTTGAAGTTCTCCACATTTTTTGAAATTTATGTATGATAGTAGCCATTTAATTTGCAGAGAATAGCTGCCTCGTCAAGTATTCCATTAAAACATATGTTTCGAAATATATTTCCTCTAAAATTTTAAATAGTCAAGGATTTTCATAAGTTCACTAGCAACAACTTTTCACTACACAAAAAGAAGTAGCTTTCATATAGGTTCTGATAGACATATTCAAACTAAATTTAGGTGAAAACATAAAATTTCAAGTTATTTGGACATTTTGCATTGCATTCCAGAAGAATCTGAAGTACTTTAAATGAAGTTAAAGTCTTTGAGTTTGCAAGTGGATATTTTCAATATCTCATCTTTCAGGGTAGCTTTATTTCACTTTCTCATTGACAGTGAGTAGGCTCCTTATTGCTAATCTTACTGTTGCTTTAAATAAAAATTTATTGAGCCTGATTTTTTAGCATAGCTCAAGATCCCCATCCCAGGATGACTTAGTGCAGAGGTCAATAAACAGCCACATACATTCCCATGTGTGTGGTTTACAAACACTGTGAGAAATTTCTCTGAATCAACATGTCACCTTAGGAATATTTGTATTTTCATCATATTTTTACCAGTCATTCAAAATGTTAGCTGTTGAATTTTCCTCACAAATGATCTTTTCATAACAATATTAGCTAGTCCACAAGCCAGGTCCACCCCCTCACATGCACCCCAGATGCCTTAGAAATATTTTCCCAGTGAATCATCTGTGCATCCACTGATAAAAATGGAACATTCACCCATACGTTTTCCTCATACTCACTGAGTATAACTTTTCTCTAGTTTGATGTGTAAATGTCATTAAATGTGTAAAAATATACAAATAGTTGGAAGCAACAAGAACAGTACAACTAAAGAGAGGAAGAAATACATACTTTGATTAGAGAATGGCAGACATCACACCCGAGGCAAGTTCCTGCTCTTGATCCTGTGGGCAGAACTACCACCAAGGTTATGGTGACTGATCACAAGGTAAGACTTGGGTGCCTGGGCTGTGGCCACTTAATAGGCTGGGTAATAGCAAGTAAGACCAGCCGAGGTTCTGGAAAATTCTGAAAGACAGGCTGTGGTGGACAACATATTGAAGGTTACAAAAGTAGTTTTTGAGTAAAGTTTATCATATTTTGATTTTTTTCATATTTTTCTATGTTTAATTTGGATTAGGAAATTGCCTGTTTAGTGTAATAAAATGGAATGATCTGAGCACTATAAAGATTTCTAATGATTTTCTCAGGTGGACTTCTCATTTAAAGTCAATTCACCATTATCTCTTATTGACTACATAAAAGCTAGAATATTTCTCCCTTGTTACCAAATGCATGCAAACATCTAGGTCTAATCCTTTTTGGATTTTGCAGAAGGAAATCAATAAAAAGATAGATAAAGAGTCAAACTATCCTGTCATCAAATGAAGCATTGACCTCTTTTAGTGAATATTTAAATTGTGGCATAAAATGGATCATAAAGCATTTGGTGTATTATTTATATGGAGACAGCTTTCCTGTCTCATAAACTCTTACTCTGCTGAGTGTATTGGGAAGCAAAAAGGTATGGAAGACGCACTAAGAGATATTAAGAGTGATTATTGATTCAAACAAACTTTCTGAAGTCCGTTCTCAGTCCTGCTGTAGGGCTGTGCCTTTCTGATCGGATTGGTGTGGGGGTGACTCTCAAGGCTCTGATCTGGCCCCCCAATCTTGGACTTGTCAATGAGATTCAGTATCATCTAACACATCTCTGTGTATTGATCACATCACATAGAAACAGTTCCAGCAATGTGTGGCTAAATAGCATTGAGTTTTATCCATCCTGTGTCTGCTCTATGCCTTTGCCATTCAGTTGACTGCTCTTACAAAAATCATTTCAATACTCATCCTCGTCAAGACAAGTTAGCATGTCAGAAACTAGAAACACTCTCAATGAAGTTGAAAATGGTAATGTCTGTAGATACACAACTTTTGCCCGATAATTTATACTCTTAAGTGCATGTTATGTCAGAGTGGATAAACCACACCCACCCTTTTTCATGTTTTCTTCATACCACAGAGTTTCTGGATTTTAAATAAAGTGTTTTACTGGAAAGTTTGAGCAAAAAAACAGAACAAAACATTCCCCCAAATCCATTATACTTTCTTCTTTGAATCAATCAGATGTTCCTGATTAAAGGACATTTTAGAAAGTTAAGTCAAACTTTTCAGTGTCACACCATTTGGCAAAAATGTCAGATATTTTTAATGATGTTTAATGTAATTAATTATACATCTTAATGCAACAATGAGAGTTCTGCTGTACGTCCTGCAAAACCAATATTAAACTGCTCTTAGTATAGAAAAATACATGATAGACAGACAGACAATGCAGGGTATCGTGAGTTTCCCTAGAAATATGAAGAGTTTACTACTCATAATTACATAGTAATTGGGCAGGCATTTGGCACGGGGGTTAAGATGCCACTTTGGATACCTGCATTAGATATTGGGGTGCCTGGATTGAGTGTCAGCTGCACCTCTAATCCAGCTTCCTGCTATGCATACCCTGTTAAGGCAGCAGATGACGGGGTCAAGTACTTCAGTCCCTGGCACCCACATGGGAGACTCCAAATGAGTTTGTGTGTTTATTGAGTTAGGCCTAGCCCAGTCCTGGCTGTTGGCAAGCATTTGAAGAATGAACCAATACATGGAAGCTGTCTGTCTGTGTGTCTGTCTCTCTTCCTTTACTTTTCATATAAATGAACAAACAAAAATACATAAATAAATATTTTTGAAAGAATATATAGATTTATGTTTGTATTCACTCATATAAGTTTAGGGCTTTCCCCCAAAGTTGAAGGTGAACTATAGAACTTCTTATGACAACTGATAACCTAACAGACTGTTGCCAAATTACATACTTGAACTACTAAATAAGTGTTAGCTAGTTAACATGCTTGGTGAAGGGATAAATCATGTGTCATTCATAGCACTTACTACTTCCTATTTGCCATGCAGAGGGACCAAAGCTAGTGTTGGGAGGTGTGGAGAACAATTACACGTTAGTTTCTTTCATGTCCATTTATGGGTGAACATAGTAGAAAATTCAGAAAGAATTACATAAATTTTTCTAGTAAGAATGTTTTAATAGTAACACAATTTTAAATAATATCTTTAAAGGCATCCAGGAAATTTTCAGTTAAGTAAAATTGATGATACTGTTAAGAGGTACCCAAACATTTATCTTGCCTTTTTTCTTCTTCAGTTCTTTCTTTTCTCGGTTTTGATTATTGGTTTGTCTGAGGCAGGGTTGATGTGTTTAAAAAAATCAAGCTAAAAGAATTGTGTTGTTGCTGAAAAAGAGCAAAGATTATGAGATTTAAGAAGAAGAGATTATATATAGGTCACAATTTTGAGCCTTTTAACCTGATGACTTGTTAAAAAGTCATAGAGTGTGTTTTAATGAACAATTTGGAATATTTTGAGGAGTGTGTAGGAAAAAAAAAGTAGAAGGAAGAGGAGGACCTATACAAGGAGGGAGGAGAGAGAAGAAGAAGGAAAAGGAGAAAGATGAGGAGGAGGATGAAAAGAAGAAGGAGGTGGAGAAGGAGAAGGAGTAGAGGAAGAGGGGGTGGAAGAGGAAGAAAAGGAGGAAGAGGAGGAGGAAGAAGAAAAGAGGAGGGAAAGGAACTCAGAAGGGATGAAGTCTTAAGAAATGCATTTTTGGTTTTTCTCAAGGGTACATCAACTTGACCACTTGGTAAACACCTGTTGAATTCTACCATATGTCCAGCATTGAGCTAACTGTGGGTATAGGGAGAAGAATACACTGATACATTCCCAAAGAAGGTGGCAAAATAGTCCATGGTTAACTAAGGCCTGTGATTAGAGGCTGACATGTCAGACAATAGAATAAAGAATATAAGTTTTGTTGGCCTTTGCCAACAAAATTTTACCACGGAAAATATTACAACCGTTTTTTTGAAATGTGCTTTCCTCTCAATAAAATGATTAAACTATAATAGTATGAGTTCTTGAAAATCTCTTTCCTGCCCTTTTTTTCACCAACATAGTTTTTAGAACTAATCTTGAGCATTTTAAGAAAGTAAAAAAAAGGACCAATTGTTTTTAATTCAATGTAATTTTCTTATATTCTCTTTCTTTAATCAATTATTCTTAAATGGATGTGTGATCAAAGAAGCTTCCCATAGTCCTATAATATAGTCATTTGTGGTTAGCATTTGCATATTTTAAAAAGCTGATCCTATAAATATTTAAAACCATGTTTCCTTAAAATAATGTTCAGTATTTTGGGAAAGTGTAGAGAAATGTATAATAATTTAATATGTAGCTTATGAGAGAGGATATGGGCAAACTTATTTTCATAGCAAGAATCACAGGCAGTTCAAGTTGGAAATTGATTATATACATTATGTATGCCCATCCAAAGGAATCATATGCAGATTTTATGGAGATAGCTTATAAAAACATGGAGAGTTATGAAAAAATATTATCCTGTTATTGGGAAAAGTGTTTATAAAACAATATGTACGCTGTTTTCAGTTTTGTTAAAACATATCTAAGTATAGCATGTAAACAGATATAAACTGTGAAACTGAATATATAAAGGAGAAGTGCTAGATCAAAGGCAATAATAGATATTAGATATCTAATAATAGTAATAATAGATATCGACATCTGACACACGGCCTACACAGCAATCATTCTAGAAGGTCAGGATTTGGCCAATTTATTAGACTATTTTCTGTTGATCCAGCAAAATAGGTAAATCTGGGTACTTTATAAAGAAAAGAGCTATAATCAACTCTGGAGCCCCAGAACGTGGCGATGGCTTCTTCCTGGCCACCGTAGTGAGGCCTCCTTCTCATTCCTGACGGCAGATGTCCTCATGCTGTGAGCAGGTGCAAGAGACAGCAACCGCGTCAAGAGACTGGAAGCCAGGGAGATCCTGTGCTCACGCGTGCTATTTTCCAAGAACTTACGCTTTTGAGAACTAATTCTGTGAGAGTAGCATTAATTCTAAGGGCAGCAACTCCAAATAGCTAATAATTGCCTCCGTGCCCCAACTTTTCAAGGTTCCACCATTTCTCACTTTTCACCTTGCTACCTTAGAGACCCACCAAGCTTCCAACCTAAGAGATCCTGGTGTCAAAACACATCCAAATCATAGAGATTTCCCTAAATTTTGCCCATTTCCAATTCAGCACCAAATAGAGAAACCCAATGTGCTCCTACAAACTCACTACATGCGCCTCCAGCTTCAGGATTCTATGCCACCCCCTCCAACCAGAGCCCACCTGAGCCCTCTGTTTTTACGACACGCTTTTTTACTTTCTGCTTGCCTTTCGGTCTCTGTCAAAATACAAGTGTCTGGCCGGCGCCGCGGCTCACTAGGCTAATCCTCTGCCTTGTGGCGCTGGCATACGGGGTTCTAGTCCCGGTCGGGGCGCCGGATTCTGTCTCGGTTGCCCCTCTTCCAGGCCAGCTCTCTGCTGTGGCCCGGGAGTGCAGTGGAGGATGGCCCAAGTGCTTGGGCCCTGCACCCCATGGGAGACCAGGAGAAGCACCTGGCTACTGCCTTCAGATCAGTGCGGTGCGCTGGCCGCAGCAGCCATTGGAGGGTGAACCAACGGCAAAGGAAGACCTTTCTTTCTGTCTCTCTCACTGTCCACTCTGCCTGTCAAAAAAAAAAAAAAAATACAAGTGTCTGGTTAACTCCTTTAACCATACTTTCAATGACAAATTTAGTGTTTTTAGCTCTCTGTAAGATTTACTCAGGAATCCATTAAAATGTTTTTAATATATTTAATATACAAAATATTTAAAACAGCATATCCTACTGTCTATACATTTTTACAGTATAATACAACCTGCTGTTTAGAAATCTTGCTATTTTCATATAAACAGAAGTAATAATGGGTTGGCCAGTCACATCACAGCTTAAATTTGCTAAGTTTCTAAGAAGTAACAGGAATTGTTTTTTGGAAAATTCCAGGTAATAATGAAATTTCCAAGTTTTGTTACAGCTATGACAAAATTCTATTTTCCTTTGTTAAATTATTTTAGGTACTCTTCAGTAGATAAAATACTAATGATTGAATCAATAATACTATGTAAGTTAGAATGTCAAAATAATTCATATATATTATAAGCATGATCTTTACCTCAGATTATATGTGTAAAAGGGATATTATAAATATATAACTCTCTAAAACTTATCCTTTATGCTTTAATAATTTTAAAGGGCACTCAAATTTTTCTGTCTGTCAAGTCTGTGAAATCCTTCTATCTATCAAAGCTCATCTCCAGTCAATAGTCTCACTTTGATATGTGAGCTAGGATGGACCTCATTTGTGTCTATATTTTTCACAGCTGCATTGTATCTTTACTGATAGCTAATGAGCTAGAGAATAATATTTGTAGATTTATGTTGATTAATGCTGCATCGATTCCATATTATTAATAAATTTGCTGTGTTCTTATTGTCCTAGCAAGAAGTCCACCCAATGTCAAGGTTAGTATTATGGCCCAAAGACAAGTTCCTAATTGTCTTCTTTAATGATATGTTTTGTCTTCAATTTAAGAAATCTAAGGATGTGACCAGTGTTTCCTTCTATAATGTAGACTTGTTGTAGGAAGTGGTTACCCAGCCAGGAACTAGATCTACTATTTGTGAATTTATGTAGCTAAGTATAAGATATTTAATTCTAGCCAATGAAATTCAAGTGGAAAAGAGGCATGCTTCTTCAAGGCTTGGGGCATTGGATCTGTTGTTTCTTCCACTTCTGTAGACAGAAGGCATCTGTAGTGATCTCAGAAGCCACTTGTCAATAATGAGAAATCCTCTGCTATCCTGTGTGCGTAAAGGTGGAGCAAACCTCTTGCATCCACTGTCCCCATCTGTGGGGAGCAACTCGGACTAGACTAAGTTACTCGAATTAAGACTTATTCTATGCATCTGCCCTCCCACAATATGGCGCTGGGAGAGGAGTAAACTGCTTCTACACAGCTGCCTCCAGTTCGACCAGTAACCTGCAGGAGCTGATCCTGCTCCTGATTGGAGGAGAGCAGCGTACTCGGCGTGTGGGTAGCAGAGTTGGGATTGGTGGAAGAGGACTATAAAGGAGGAGAGAGACAACATGCACCAGGAACATCTAAGGGGAACATCCGAACAACATCTGAGCAGCCCCCGAGAGAGCCGGCCGGCGGTATGCCGCTCCCCCGTGGAAGTGGGGAAAGTGGCAGGGGGAACCGCCCCTCCACGGAGGTGGAAGGGTCGGTAGCCAACCCGGGAAGAACCAGCAGCAAACCCGGGGAGGGCCGAGCAGACAAAAGAACAGCGCAGGGTCTAGTGTCGTTCCTCTACGAAGAGGGGGAGCAACACCCATCAGTAACTGAATTACATGTGTGGATGGAAAAAAATTAAAAGTGACTGATATTTCAGAAATTAACTTTTATTTAATCTGTTATTTAACTTAATTGATAAAAGGGTTCTTATTCTCTTCAAAGGCATACGACGGAGGCCGCCATTTGGAAAAGCAATTGAGATTCTGCTTGGAATATCTGCTTCCATACTGGAGTGCTCATGTTCTAATCCAGATTCCTGCTAATGTGCACCCTGGGAGGCAGTGGATGATCATGCAGGTGCTTGACTCCCCGTCATCGCTATGAGGGATCCATATCTCATTCCAGGTCCCTGAATTTAGCCTGGCACAGACCTGGCTTTTGCAGCATTTGAGGAGTGAATTAGTGGATGGAAGATCTCTCTATGCATTTCCTTATGTCTCTGTCTGTCTCTATTTATCTATCTTTCAAATAAAATTTAAATAAGCAAATAAATTTAAAGGCATATAGTAAAATACTAGTTCAAGGAGTTAATAGGTGAGTCTGGGAAAATAAACATGTATTTGATTCATATATATAGTAAATATAATTTACATAAATATAGATATGATCAGGAAATAATATAATGTATTTTTATTCTCATTCCAATAACTTGAAGCTTTTATTTTCCCTTTAATATTAGTATAGAAAAAATGAGAAAAGGAGGCACATCTTTCTACTGGTTTCCTAAGGAATAAAGGAGTTTGTTACCACCACATGTTTCGGCGGAGGGAGACTTACAGGCATGCAAAGGAGTAGCAGAGGTGCGATGTATACAAAGACCAGACCCCAGGCATGCTCTAATTACAAGAAGTCTTCAGTTGACCTTCTCTGGTTGGTGCTGAGACATGGTCAGGGACAAAAAATGAGGAAGCCTGCAGTCCTTGACCCACTCCTGAGTATTCTGGAAAGTTAGAAGTTTGCATATACTTGAGAGCTTCTGAAGAATTTAACATTCTGTAGTCATGAATTATATGTTAATGACTTAAAGATTTCTTGAGGTTCCAGGAGCCTCCTCTACTCACAGTCAGATTGTTCTATCCTAGACTATTTGACTTCTTCCTTATTTGATGCCTGTCTCTGGTAAAGGCCTTGACATCATGCTGACACTCTATGCACCAAAAATTCTGCTACACAGAAAAAAGTAAGTGAAGAGGAATCTATTAAAATGTAGCTAAATCTACCAAGCTATCACCTAAACTTATCCAGTCTTCATTGGCAGCTAGAAATAAGAGAAGGGTTCAGATGCACATTTGAAGGATTTATGCCCAAATTTATCCTCCAACTTTCCCAGTAAAGATATCAAATAAATGATGATACTGATGTTTTTCAAGAGTTTAGGATTATCGGAAATTGTTTTTAGTAGTACCTGTGGGGAGAAACTGAGACTATACTAAGTTACTGGAATTAAGACTTATTCTATGCATCTGCTCTCCCACAATATGGCGCTGGGGAGGAGTAAAACTTCTACGCAGCTGCCTCTTGCCAATTTGACTGATAAGCTGCAGGAGCTGATCTGGCTCCTGATTGGAGGAGAGCAGCGTGCTTGGCGTGTGGGTAGCAGAGCATGGATTGGTGGAAGAGGATTATAAAGGAGGAGAGAGACAACATGCACCAGGGAACATCTAAGAGGAACATCTGAAGGAACACCTGAGCAGCCCCTGAGAGAGCTGGCTGGCGGTGTGCCGCTCCTCCGTGGAAGCGGGGAAAGTGGCAGGGGGTACCGCCCCTCCACGGAGGTGGAGGGGTCGGCAGCCAACCCGGGAAGGACCAGCAGCAAACCCGGGAAGGGCCGAGCAGACAAAAGAACAGCGCAGGGTCCTGTGTCGTTCCTCCGCGAAGAGGGGGAGCGACAGTACCCAATTGTAATGGAATTTTGTTAGCAAAACCAAGGGTTCATTGTAATGGTTCATTGTAATGATCCTTGCTTTGATTTCCAATGTGCCTCTGGATCTAAAAGACAATAAATACCCTTTGGCCATCATCTGTGAAAACCATATGCCTGGGGCATTAAGAACCCAACTTCAACAATGTCCCTTCTTGTATTTTTCAGCAGCTTGATCAAGATTTAATACATCTAAGTTTTCCCTTTAATTCAATTCTATCACAAAATATAAATGATCTCCTATTTTGTTAATAGATCAGTGAAACCACTAAAAATGATTTGCTTTGACTCCATCTTGGCTCAAATAATAAGTAAAGTCCAAAGAAAATTATAATTTTGCCAAAATGCAGTCCATTATTTAGGCATGCCCTATACAAGGGAGAAATACTCTTTCTTAATAAAGACCAACCAAACTTAGTTTTCAGAAAGACAATTCATAGAGTTAATATCGGGAATGACACCCTAAAATCTATACAAAAATAATGGCCCCTTAAAGTTCCCCAGAAGCGCCATCTGGGGTACCACATATGCTACTGGAATTTGGGGTGTCATATGATATCACCATATGCTTACTTAAAAATCCCCAATATTAATAAGCCAAAGAGGGTTCTTGCTTAATATCTAGAGAAGAATTCTAAATACCGGCATCAATAAACGAGGCAGCATGGTACATTTTATGCTTTTATTTAGTGCGAAAGATGCATAGGAGAGTGAGAGCTTTATCTAAGAGAGAGAGGTAAGTAGGGGTTCATACCGAGCACCAGGAACCAGCCGCATGGAGGAGCATCTCGGCCAGGAAGCCTAGGGCAGGTGGCCCCAAGGCCACGCACCCTGGAGGCACAGGGCTACAGCAAGCCCCATCCTGGCAACAGACCAGGGAAGAAGAGAAGAGCCAGGACACACTGTGTCCCAGGCTTTTGACCCACTTCCAAAGGGGAGTGGTTAATTAACCTGATTGGCTGGTGGGCACCCAGGTGTGGCTAGGTAGGACCATGAGGTCACACAGGAGCGTGGTGAAAGTGTAGTCTTCCAGCTCACAAACCTAATCGATTTTGACCTGTATGCCTGCCTACTTCAGAATTTTCTTTTTTTTTTTTTTTTTGCATTTACATTTTATGTCAATTCATACGCAAATATACAGCCCGCTGGATGAGTATATGCATTTTGCCAGAAATTTGACAGCTGCTTTCAGTTGTACAATGAGTGCCTTTAAGAAAGAAACCAACCCCTAATCAACACTTGAAGGAAAATCAAAGTTATATTTACATTAAACCAACAGTTTAGATACATTTATATTTCTTAATCTTGAATGAGAATAATATACAGCATGGTTTGAAACTAGACTGCTTAAAACTTTTTGCATAGTTGAGTGCAAACTTGATAGCCTGTATTAGTTATAACTTTCCAGGGTCAAATGGTGAAAATATAGCTTGTTCACAATCGATTTTAAATTCTGCTGCTAATGGCAAATAAGTATTTTGGCAAAATGAAAGTTGCTAAAAAACTGCTTAACTTAAACCTTTTTACACTTGTTTCTGTCCATTCTGGCTACCCCCAACTAAGAAGCAAACAACTGAAAGAGTGCATTTCCTGCCTTATTATTCAAAAATGCTCTGTCTTTCCTTA
This sequence comes from Oryctolagus cuniculus, assembly GCF_964237555.1. Taxonomy (NCBI): domain Eukaryota; kingdom Metazoa; phylum Chordata; class Mammalia; order Lagomorpha; family Leporidae; genus Oryctolagus; species Oryctolagus cuniculus. The sequence goes on along the minus strand of NC_091441.1, from coordinate 6,697,684 downwards.
TAGGTTTAGGTTTGGTGGGGGTGGGGGACAGACAGCCTCTATTTTCCCTCTCAGCCTTGAGCTTACTTTTTGGGTTTTTTTCCGAAGTTTTTTGTAAAGCACACACTCACCTTCAGAGGAACTAAAGAAAGAAGAGATTTCCATACGCACATCTGGCAAAAATCAAGTCTAACTAAAACCCTCTGTGAGGTGTCTAAGATCCAGCTAATGCATCACCAGCAAAGGCCACCAAAGTACGCTTGGTATCTCGGTAATGGAGCAGTGTTTAGTTGGGCCTGTTCGTGGTTGTTCAACAGTAAGTCCTATGTTGTCTATAACATGAATTCTCTAGTGTTCAGGGTACATCTCTGAACAAATAGTCCACATGCCATGAGCACCTGCGTTGTGACAGATATGACCAGCAATGAGTGTCAAAATGTTCTGGAATGCAACGCATCAGTATGAATGGATTAAGTGCGTAAGAAACCCTGCTCAGGTTCAGTAGCCATCTGAGAAATGCAAATCAAAACCACAGAGAGGTTTCACCTCACCTGTTAGAATGGCTCCCATACAGAAATCAACAAATAACAAATACTGAGGAGGATGCGGGGGAAAAGGTACCCTAATCAAATGTGGGCGGGAATGTAAACTGGTGCAGCTGCTATGGAAGGCAGTGTGGAGATACCTCAGATTTCTGAATTTTGTCTACTGTATGACCTAGCAATCCTACTCCTGGGAATTTACCCAAAAGAAATGAAATCAGCATATGAAAGAGTTACCCATACCCCAGGGTTTACTGGAGCCCAATTCACAATAGCTAAGACATGGAATCAACCCAGATATCTATCAACTGATAACTGGATAAAAAATTATATATATATATGTGTGTGTGTGTGTGTGTGTGTGTGTGTATGTGTATCTTACATTTTGAGGGAGAGGGAGAGAGAGAAAGGAATACTCCTCAACCATAAAAAAATGATGAAATTCTGTCTTGGCAACAAAAAGGTTGCAACTGTAAACCATTATGCTTAGTGCAATATGCCAGTCCCAAAAAGACAAAAAAACATATGTTTTCCCTGATCTGTGTTGACTAACAGAGTACTAAAATGTAATATGTAGTAGTGAAATTGACATTTTGAGATTTGATGATTGTTTACAGCCCTTGTCTCTATTATTGAGGAACAGTGTTTTTTTCTTCTTACTATTTGTGGAACTCTTTACTTAGCATAGGGTTAATATAATGAGTATAAAGTAAACTGAAAATAGATCATTGTAAAAATTGAGAGTGAATAAGGGAGGAAGGAGGAGGAAGGGTGGGAACGTGGGCGGGAGGGAGGGTCAGTGGGAAGTTTCAGTATGTTCCTAAATCTGTATATATGAAACACATGAATTTTGTTTACCTTAAATAAAAAAAATAAAAATAAGCCTTCTGTTAAAGGAGTTCAACTTTGAGGCCTTTCTGTAACTGGAAATGTGTTTTTCAACAACTCTAAGAGTGCGTGACGACCAGAAATTTAGTTATCTGTTTATGCATAAGCAACGTGAACAATCCTCCAGGTTTTAACTCATCTTTTTGAGAATTATCGAAGAACAAATAAAGCTTTCTCTTCCTGAAGATTCAAAATACTTATACCTGTATTTTGAGGATGATAATAAAAAAGAAAAAGTTCTGCAAAACCTGATTGTGTTTCTGCTGAACTAAGTCAGGTCACCCAAGTTGATCCCTTGGTTCTTCCCATAGTTCAGATATTGCTACAAGCTGAAAAACACAGCACTTGACAGCCAACCTATCAACCCCTATAAGATGCTGTAATTCTCTCCCTCTCCCATCTCTCTGTCTCACTGCAAAACCTGAATCTTGTCATTCATTTGCCCCTGCTAGTAGGGAAAATTCACATCTGTTTTACTTCAGTTGTGAAGCCCTTTAACAAACTCAGATTTACTGGCTATGTTCATCAATAACCCTACCTAATATTTTAAAGTCCATTCCCATGAACTTTTTGAAATATTCTCACAGCACTCCTGCCTGCAGTTTTACTTCATCACCAGACTCCTTGAAATAATATTCCAATCCCATCAGATGCAGCCATGGAGAACTGTAGCTGATATTACTGCCATTTTCACCTGAGTATCTTTAACAAATCAACTGTGACTTTTTATGGTCCCTTTCTCCCAGAAAATTAACTAACACTTGCAATCCATAGGCCATGACTTGGGCAACTCTAATTTTGAATTCAACATCCATTTTAGGGCAAGGCACCATACACAGTTGCCACATGACAAATGCTAATAAAGATGCTAATATGCAACTTAGCTAACGTAAGTCTTCCGTTCTGACCTCCATGTGCTCCCCACTAAGTTATATTTTGTTTGTGATAGGACATCTGGTCCTGTTTGCCTCAGACTAACATACTGTGTGCTCTAGGAATAGCACTGAGAGCTGTCTGTGCATAGCAAACCTAACAGTCGAAGGACCAAGATCAGAAATTCTGAGATGAGAGTTCTAAAATGAGGTCACCTTGATTATTCAGATGCTCTACCTGGGAGGATGACTGATCCATTATTTATGTGAACAATGAGAAGAGTGTTCCCAATGGGGGATCCCACTTGTGGAAAATAGAATAAGGAAGTTATCACATTACTGATGGCACCACCTCTGCCCTACTGGAATACAGATCAATCTCAAAACAGCATGAACACTAAAACATCATACATAGCTCTGGATTTCTCAATGGCTGGTCTTGGGAACATTTGTTCCAAGTAAATGCTTCTTCCTGTACTTGAATCAATAAAGCAGATACAGTGGTTAGGTTACATATTTCCCCAGGAAAAGCTACTCGACTGTTTAAGATACATCTTTATAGTCTTTTGAGTTTACCTCTTAGTCTAAGCTGCACAATTAAAGTTCTTGGTTCTGAAGTGTCTTATCTCTATTTTAATAAATCTTGTTTTTGTCATAGTCATCCTGATGTTGACCTATTATATTCTAACCTGAGTTTTAATGCAATCACCTTCTCATCATTTAACATGATGGTACAACAAAAAGGCTCATCAGATCTTTTGACACAATTAGCTATAGAAATAATTGATCAGTCCCTGTGAGTTAAAGATCTATATCTTTAGCTTTCCTTGAATTGTCAATCTCTTGAAAGTGAGAAGCTGACCACTGAGAGAACTGAGAGAAAAGACACTGGTACCCAATGGTTAGAATCTACGTGACAACAGAACGTCGGCCCGGGACCTCTGTAGCACTCAGCAGAGAACAGTCGGGTCATGACCCAGCAGCAGCCAGGTTTCTGTTATTATCCACACTTTCAGCTCAGGACCAAACAGAAGCAGATTTTCCCCAAGCAAATGATTTGAACGCTTCTCCTACTTACCTTCCTCATGCAATGACCCCTTTCAGTAGGAGCCTGGGACTTCCCATTCTCCCACTGTGAAGGTTTCCAGTCTCCCGGTGGCCTGTAAGTCTCTGCTATGTGCAAGTGAGAGTGATTACAGCAAATTGCAAACAAGTATGCTCTGTCCCCTTTGGAGAGTCTTCTGAAGCCACAAACAAAAAAATCAGTTTCACATTCTAAAATTTAAAGGAGGTATTTGCTTTATTTTTTTTTGTATTTTCACATTTTATATATTAAAGGTAGGTACATAGTGATACAATTAGAAAATTATTTTAAATGAATATACATCTGAAGTATACAACATTTAAGTTTTATTTTGGGGCTGGCGCTGTGGCATAGCGAGCAAAGCTGCCGCCTGCAGTGTCGACATCCTATATAGGCGCAAATTTGAGTCCCAGCTGCTCCATCTCCAATCCAGCTCTCTGCTATGGCCTAGGAAAATAGCAGAAGATGGCCCAAGTGCTTGGGTGCCTGCACCTGCGTGGGAGACCTGGAAGAAGACACTAGTTCCTGTCTTTGGATCAGCCCAACTTTGGCTATCGTGGTCATCTGAAGAGTGAACCAACAGAAGGAAGACTTCCCTCCTCTCTCTCTGCCTCTGCTTCTCTGTAACTCTGCTTCTCAAAGAAATCAATCATTTTTTTAAAAAAGTTTTATTTCTTTGAGAACAAAACTAGTTCATGTTTACCATATCCTTGTAGCAGGATAAGATAGAAACTCTTTTCTGTAAGCCCATTCCTGTGTAACTTTCGAGAATGGTGTCAAGCAGAACAAGGAAACTGCTACACAGGAATCAAGAAGGGGAACTCACGGTAAGAAAGGAAGTCTGGCCACAGTGGCCACAGTTGTGGCTCACTGTGCTAATCCTCCGCCTAGCGGCGCTGGCACACTGGGTTCTAGTCCCAGTCGGGGCACTGGATTCTGTCCTGGTTGCCCCTCTTCCAGGCCAACTCTCTGCTGTGGCCCAGGGGTGCAGTGGAGGATGGCCCAAGTGCTTGGGCCCTGCACCCCATGGGAGACCAGGATGAGCACCTGGCTCCTGCCTTCGGATAGGCGCAGTGCGCCAAAAAAAAAAAAAAAAAAAAAAAAAAAAAAAAAAAAAAAAAAAAGGAAGCATTAGCAGCAAAATAACAGAATCCAAGAGCAGAAATTTGGCCCCGAATCCACACAGTGTGGAATGTGAAACACAGGAAAGCATCTCAAACCCATATTTTTCTCCACTTTTGCTTAAATTCAATCACGTTATCTGTTTTCATGAGTAGATTGTTGAAACATAGTTGTAGTGTCTCAAGGAAACCCAGCCAGATACTAGCAAAAACTCTAGCCTATTAAAACTTCTAGACTTCAGATATGAGAGAATGTTTCTTTTTTGTTTTTTTTGTTTTTTTGTTTTTGTTTTTTTTTTTTGGACAGGCAGAGTGGACAGTGAGAGAGAGAGACAGAGAAAGGTCTTCCTTTGCCGTTGGTTCACCCTCCAATGGCCGCCGCGGCCAGCACGCTGCGGCGGGCGCACCACACTGATCCGATGGCAGGAGCCAGGTACTTATCCTGGTCTCCCATGAGGTGTAGAGCCCAAGGACTTGGGCCATCCTCCACTGCACTCCCTGGCCACAGCAGAGAGCTGGCCTGGAAGAGGGGCAACCGGGACAGAATCCGGCTCCCCGACCGGGACTAGAACCCGGTGTGCCAGCGCCGCAAGGTGGAGGATTAGCCTAGTGAGCTGCGGTGCTGGCTGAGAGAATGTTTCTTTTAACAGTAGTATTTTATGCCAATTGTGTTTTCTGGAGTCTCTTAATATACATTATAGTCACATATGTTCATATATATCATATTTATCTCTACTTATATTTTATTTCTAAATGTATAAATCCCCAACTATATTGTTTATTCTATGTTAGTGAGCTTTAAAAAATCTTTTTTTTCAAATATATATAACTCCAGTTCAAATTCTATGTCTCTAGAAACAATTTTGTCTTTGTCATTGATTAATAAACCTATGACAATTATGTGAATTTGTGATAGCATCTGGAAATAAAGTGGTAATAGAAACAGAGATGAATTGGTCTTAGGTAAGAATTGGATAGTGTATAAGACAGAATAATTGAAGAAAATCAAGTTTATTGAAAGCCACTACTTTCTAAACCACGAGTAAATGAAAAGAATTATGAAAATAGTGTATTAATTGTGTGAAATTTGCTGTCAACTGATAATATACTATGTCTAATTTCATTTCATAACACATGACATAAAATGTTCAGTATCCAGTCAGCAGGTGAGAATTGTTCTCTGAGAACAAATTTTACCTTTCCCACCAGTGTAACAATTCTCACTTCCTTTATTACTAAGTGATAATTAATATTTTCAATCCAGATGGATTAATAAAAATATGACCTTCATTATCTTTTCTTTTGGAAGTCATGAGATACAAATGCCTAGAGAAACAACACTGATCCTTAGCAAAAATTCTTGGAGGTACTTTTAAAAATTATATTGTTCTTTATAATTCTCCAAATATAACTGATTCATGTAATTGTCTTGTTTTAAAAATATATTAGTGAATTAGAGACTAGACTTGAGTAGAATTAAAATGTGTGTTCACTTTGGTGAATGAAGGAGAGTGAACAAATCATTCAGTTATTCTGCTTTCTAAAAACATAACTGCCATGCATCCCAAAGCTACTATTTTTATCATATACATCACTGGAGAGTGCATTCTTGAACTTTATAATTTTATTTAAATATATATATATGTATGTAGATAGATAGATAGATAGACATGTATATGTGAAATGATCACTGTGTAGGTTGATGATAGGCCTCAACTTCTGATGTATTTATCTGATCACAACAATAAGACATTCTACACAATAATATCATCACACATAATGTCATCACACAAATGGGAGAGGGCACTACACTATTCTTAAGGTCAACTGGACCATACTGGGAATGGCATGGTGATGGCCCAAATTATTGGGCTCTTCCCACCCATTTGGAAACCAGGATTGAGTTCCTTGCTCCTGTCTTAGGCTTTGCACAGCCCAGATCATTGCAAGCATTTGAGAACTGAACCAGTGGATGGGAGTGTACTCTCTCTATCTCAAACAGGTCTGTAATAAAGTGACTTGGTAACATAATCTTGATTTTGATTATAGTGTGTACACACACCCATATATTTATATATATATGTGTGTGTGTGTATTTGTGTTTATATGTATAGATATATGAAAAAGAATGAGACTCTGTACCATTGATGGTAGGTTTTTGCTACTACTTCAAAACCAGACATTTATTTTCTAGGCAATGCAACCCCAGGAGTGTACACAGTAATAGTGACCCTCATTTCTTAGGGAATGTTCAAGAATTGCCGTCTACCCTAGAATGTCACTTGACGTAGATACCAGGTTGCTTTTACAGCACCCTGGTGGCTGGCTCTTCATTTATTTGAATGTAAAGCAGTGTTCATGTCGCCCCAGGGATGCATCCCGTGTTGCACAATATTTCTCAGACTTCAGTGAGCACACAAATCAACTGGAGACCTTGTTAAAATGCAGATGCTGATTCAGTGGGTCTGGAATGGGGCAGGAAATTATACATTTTTAAACAAACTACTAGGCGATGCCCAAGCTGCTTGTTGATTCTTGAATCACCATTTCGGCAGCAGCAAATTAGGCAAGGATATACAAAGGAAATGCTTGGTTGTCACCGCAGCGACTGGGAGGTAGCATGGCTCCGCGTCTGTGAGAACTCACCCTGCTCTGCATCCCTTTTCCAGCCACAGGGAGGCTGCTGCTATCTGGTCACACTACAGTGAGGCAGTTGCTCCGTGTTTCCTTTACCCTGCTTCAGGCAGAGATCAGAGACAAAGAGAAACCAGTCTGCTCAGCAGCCATTTGCTCCTCTCCAACTCTTTTTTAAAAGATTAATTAATTTATTTATTTGAAAGGCAGAGTTGGGGCAGGAGAGAGAGAGAGAGAAGAAGAGATCTTCTATCTGCTTGGTTCAATTCCCAAATGGTCTCAATGGTCAGAGCTGGGCTGGTCCTAAGGCAGGAGCTGGGAGTTTTATCTGGGTCTCCCACATGTGTGTCAGGGGCGCAAAGACTTGGGCTATCTTCTGTTGCTTTCCCAGGCATATTAGCAGGTAGCTGGATTGGAAGTGGAGCAGCTGGACTCTAACCGTACCCGCGACGCCACAATGCCAGCCCTTCTCTGTTCTTCAGTCCTCTACTCCACTCCTTCCACCAGCTGCCTCCTACTATCTGGTTCTGCTTTCTTTCATTTCTTCATTGCCTTTTGCTTCCCACAGGTCTCCAATCACTTGTTGACTTTTTCTCTTTTGTTTCCTTCAGTTTTTCCCTTCCCTTTTTTTTTCTTCCCACTTGTAGACAACTATCACCTCCTAGAAATAAATGATTGGGCTCAAAATATTCTTCAGTGTTTTGCATAAGGTGATTTGAGGTTTTTTGAAACACATTTACTCATGTACACACAAGCACTCTCACTTCCTTGGTTTTTAAATATTTTGTTTATAAAAAGGAAACAAATTTCATGAATTCAATATATACAATTTTAAAAGCAAAATAATACTTCCCACCCTCCTTCCCTCCCTTGCTCTGATCCTTCCTTCTCTTCCTTTTCTATCTTTCTTTTAATTTTTAATGATGCCATGCTTTGAATTTTCTTTATATTACAAGCTTAACTCTCCACTAAATAAAGAATTCAACAAGCAGTAAGTAGAGAAATCACTGCTCCTCAAGAGCATAGACAAGGGCTATAACCAATAATCAGAATCAAATATCTGTACTCCATTTGGCAGCACATATAAAATCAAATGTCAGTTTGGAAGAATCACCTGGGGAGAGACCATGATGGCAGAATAGGGAGTGAGCTTACTGCTTTAGTCTAGGGGAAGATCATTAAAAAAAAAAAAAAAAGTGGAAAGAGTCCAATCTCAGGGAAGAGTTAGGGAGAAAATGGCAGAGGAAACTCCATGCAAATTAGAGGGACACTGTAGATCTATGTGGAAGGTGTGGATACACACAACTCAGGACCCCAGAAGCTGAGAGCCTCAGCACCAGCTTTGAAGAGTGAGGTGAGACCAGACTATTGGTGCCCAAGCCACTGGTGACAAAGCTAAGGGGATACCCTGGCATGAGTCAGGCTTGGAGCCCTGTGGGGGACTGTGTACCTGCCAGCCTAGAGGGGAAAAAGGGGTGGCACATTTCTCTCTCCCTGACCACCTGGCACTGGCATCCTGTAACTAGCTGAGAGAGGGCAGGTGCCATTTTGGACACATGTGTCAGCTGTGTCAGTTGGTGTTCATGTGCCCAGCAACCAGCAGAGTGGAGATGCCTGAGTCTGGCTGGGAGAACTGACAGAGGTCTGGGTACTTATGACTGTGGAAGGCTCACGTGACGGGATTGTGAAAACATTGTGGCTACATGGGAGAGCTCAGGGTGTGACTGGGTCTTTGGGCAGTCACTGAGAGTGGCTCCACATGCTTAGGGCTCACTGATTGCCTGGTGAAGGTCAGTGCTGTGGATCCATGCTCACACCAAGGACAGCACAGATCATTTGTGTGGTTCTTGTGGCAGTGAAAATGAATGTTATACCTACTGGGGCTATAGCCCTGGCATTGGTCTCCTTGGAGGAGAGCAGGTGAGTGTGAGAACACACCAACAGAGCACATTAATCCTCCCCTCTGATTTAAAAAAATGACAAAGGAGAGATTTACCAGACTCAATTTGGATGTCACCTTGGACACTCCCCTCACCCTGGAGCACTGAATAGAGCTCCCCGGTCACACCTAGCACACACCACAGACATTGATTATATTGGACCATCTTCTCTCTTTTTTTTTTCCTTCTCTTATTATATAGCATTTGTGTGATTAGATGTTAAGTTTTAGTTCTTATATCTTTGGACAGAAGAATGTATCAGTTATTTTAAGTGAATTTTTCCCTTTTTAGCTCAGTCCGTAAGTGTGTTGTAGCCACAAAAGAAAATACTTGGGTTTGCATTACTTAAATAGGTGAAAGAGTGACTTGATCAGCCCTTGTCCTGACTGTTGATGTACAACTTAATACTTTATCCATTTTAGTATTTTTTTGTTCTACTTAATACTATTAGTTGAACTCTGTAATTAACACACAATTATTCTTAGGTGTTTAAATTTAACTGAAAAGTGATCTCTGTTAAATATAAGAGTGGGAATAAGAGAGGGAGGAGATGTACAATTTGGGACATGCTCAAGCTGACTTGCCCCAAATGGTGGAGTTAGAAACGTGCCAGGGGATTCCAATTCAATCCCATCAAGCTGGCATGTACCAATGCCATCTCACTAGTCCAAGTGATCAATTTCAGTTCACAATTGATCACACTGATAGGTCTAAGAGTCAAAAGGATCACACAAACATGACTAGTGTCTGCTAATACTAACTGATAGAATCAAAAAGGGAGAGAACGATCCAACATGGGAAGTGAGATACATAGCAGACTCATAGAATGGCAGATGTCCTGAACTGCGCTCTGGCCTCAGAATCAGCCCTTAAGGCATTTGGATCTGGCTGAAGAGCCCATGAGAGTATTTTAGGCATGGAAAGCCAAGACACTCTGGCAAAAAAACAAAAACAACTAAATGAAAGATCTCTGCGAGTGAGATCCCAGTGGAAAGAATGGGCCATCAAAGAAGGAGGTACCTTTCTCTGAAGGGATGAGAGAACTTCCACTTTGAACAACATCGATGTCCGTGAACTCAAAAGGCTTCCATAGCCTTGGCAACTCATGACAAGAGCCTAGGGAGATTACTGATGCCATAAACAAGTGTGTCAATTTGTTAAGTCAACAACAGGAGTCACTGTGTACTTATTCCTCATGTAGGATCTCTGTCCTTAATGTGTTGTTCAATGTGAATTAATCCTATAACTAGAACTAAAACAGTATTTTACACTTTATGTTCTGTGTGGGTGCAAACTGTTGAAATCTTTACTTAATATATACTAAATTGATCTCATGTATATAAAGATAAATGAAAATGAATCTTGATGTGAATGGAATGGGAGAGGGAGCGGGAGTTAGGAGGGTTGTGGGTGGGAGAGAAGTTATGGGGTAGAAAAAGCCTTTGTAATCCATGAGCCATACTTTGGAAATTTATATTTGCTAAATAAAAGTTAAAAAAAAAGAAAACTGAGATTGATAAGATGCATTATGGAATGAATTAGGTTTTATTTCTAGAGTAAATTAGAAATGAAATATAGATTTGAACTACTTAAAGGATAAAGATAATGGTAGTGTTTATAAGCGCTGTGATAGTTTTTGTGTTTGAGGCATCCAAAATTCAAGTGTTTCCTAGATTTTCCTCCCGGAATCCTGCTTCATGCATTTACTGTTATTATTGATGCTGGGAAACAGCCGAGTTAAAGTGTTATTATATCTGTGCTCATTATTAATCCCATAGTTTTCCTAGCTAGGAAAAAACAGTTCCAAAAATACTGTTAGTGTCTTTTTTGGTTAATATTTTATCTGCTAATGATATTTTAGATACTTTTAATCATTTTAATGAGGTGTCTATAAAACTTAAACATTATATATTGCATTTGAACTAGTTAGTGAAGAGTAAGAAACAAAAAGCTAGCTTATTGCGACAATAGATGTTCCATTAGATAGCTTTCAAAATTTTTAATACAGAAACTTTCAGAGATAGGTTGAGACCTGATGGTATCCATTACATGAGCTCCTGCGACATGGAGAGGAACCCCAGAAGCAGCGGAGGACACGTGAGGGCATTTACTTGCCCTGGTTGTAGTTGTGGTTGTACTTAAATACAGGTAGAGACACACTGACATCTTTGTTGCCCAATAATCTGGAGTAGTGTCCTGGTCCTGCACTTATCTGTACTAAAATAACCATGAATTATGGAATCTTCAAAGAAGCAACTCTATGACTATACTGTATTTGTGAGCCTTTGTACATCTAAGTAAAGTTTCCATGATATAAAGTATTCAGATTTTAAAATTTACTGTTATAAGGAAGGTGTCATGGCATTATTCCATGTACTTAAATGATAACTTGAGTATTGGGTTTCAAGAAAAATAATGAAATGAGTAATTATTTCTGCATTAGCTATAATGTTAAATTTGCAAGTTGTAACATAAAGCATAAATCTGCATTTCTCAAATGTGACCCATAGCAGTCTAAAGCTCTTTGTATAAACTGTGCTACAAATAGTCTCAGCACTGAACATGTATTAATACCTCTCAAATGAATGCAACCTTTGATATAGATGTTTTGATATGCCCTAGAAAGTATCTGACTGTGAATTTGTTAATTTGTTTGTTAATGAAGATACTTCCTGTTTTTTTGTTGTTGCTTTTCCATATTTTCATGTTTAAATTTGAATTTTTACTTTTTACTACTTTTAATTTAAGTACGATTTGTTCAATGGTTAAAACGGGGTTGTCAGTGAAGAAACTTAAAAACAGCCTCATTCACATAACTGCTTAAGTAAAAACTACATTTTGTGTTCTAAAGTAATGTCAATTTGGCTATATACATTACTTTTTTTTTTGTACTCTGTGTATTAGCTACCACAAATCATGGAAAACATGATATTTGTCTTTTTGGGAAATGCTGATTTCACTAAGCATAATATGGCCCTTCTTGCAAAGTTTGTAAACACCCACAAAAGATAATGTATAATTTGATTTGCCCATCAGAGAGTACTCTTCGACAGATTTTATTTTTCATTGCCTTCTTTAAATTCCCTTTCATATTAGGATCTGCTAGCCATGCCTATCATTCCTAGGTCCTACAGGGCTATTTTAATCTAGCCCATTAAATTCTTTTTAAATTCCTCAAAGTAAACACAGCCAGGTGCCAACAGTTTTCAAAATATTTTGCATTTAAGTAATTTGGTGTTAAGCAGAAACATTTTCAGTTTTACTTAAGTCTCGGGGCTAACATATTTGGTCATAAATTCTTCTTGGCTTCTTTGGTCTTAGAGTGTTGCCTGGTAATATTTCATAATTCACCTTCTGATAACTTCTCTCACTTTTCTGTTAGTTTGTACCATTTCTTTGCCACTGCTCTTCCTTCCATAGTTTTGCTTTGAAGTAAGCCATAGCAGCTAACACAAAGAGAAGTTTAAACTCAGCTCCATTATATATTTTTGTAGTAGCAGCAGCAGCTCCAGGCTTCTAGTGCCATCAGAGGTAGTGAAGGTTACAAAGTGGCTGACCATGCTTACTTTACATGTTATTGATGTTTACACACAGTGCTGTCCCTGTTTTGTTGTTTTGTTTCCAGCTGACTCTTTGTTAATGATAGCAACCCAGGAAACTCTGCAACTTAATTATAAAGGTTGGTTTAAATAGCCAGTTTTTAAAACAATTTTCCTGCATAAAGAGTAAGCTCACTTTTATGTCTAAACTATATACTGGCATCTATTCTAAATGAGGCTTTCATTAATCTGTTTTAAAATCAAAATTTTAACTAGAATGAATCATTATGATTATGACATCACAATAAGAATACAATAATTCTGATCACTCTCATAAATGGTAAATAGGAACTTGAAGAAATCATCTTATATATGTTAGTCCAAATCATTTATAATTAGTTGAAGAATGAGACATATTGGATGATAAGTAAGGTATATAAATTTGAAACATATTGGGGCCTGGGTTGTGGTGGAGCGGAAAGCTGCTTCTTGCAATGCCAGCATCCTTTACAGGTGTTGGTTTGAGTCCCGGCTGCTCCAATTCTGATCCAGCTCCCTGCTAATGTACCTGGGAAAACAGCAGAAGACGTTCCAAGTGCTTGGGTCCCTGCAGTCACGTGGGAGGTCTGGAGGAAGCTCCTGGCTCCTGGCTTCAGCCTGGCCCACTTGACCGTTGCAGCTATTTAGGGAGTGAACCAGCAGATGGAGGATCTCTCTCTCTCTCTCTCTCTCTCTCTCTCTCTCTCTCTCTCTCTCCTTCTCTCTTTCTGTAACTGTGCCTTTCAAATGAATAAAAATAAATCTGTAAAAAATGATAAGCGGATCATCCCTGAGATGGTAAGTAACTTGTCATATGACACCAGGAAAGAAGAAGGTGCTCTCTCTGCTTCCCAGCCATGAGCCGGGGAGGGAACTTTGCTTCCTGGAGCATTCCTACATTGTGCCTACACAAAAATATAAGTCCTGAGGAACAAAATTTCAGACACACCTGCTCTTTCTCGTACATTTTTCCTCAATGGAAACACATTTTCTTACAGCTCAAGTCAATGAAAATCTTTAAATGCTGTTCAGATTTAATGCTTTGTTTCTTAAATGGTATTGAGAAGAAATTGTAATAGCTGTGCCGTTGGTCCTAAGGGCCACAGATTTAAAAATAACAGTTTCATTTACAAGTTTGCTTCATGTTCAAGTACATTGGATTTCTGGAAAGTCCAGTTCATCTGACAACTGTAAAACATTCATAGTTAGCCATAAAAGATATCAGGTTCTAGGCCCACATATTTTTAGTGGTTTTAACTAAATTGACTTTCTTCAGGCTTACTGAATGATACGTAAGACCTGTGAGATTTTTCTATGTGGGATAGACTTGGCATCTTTGTATATTAATGACAACATCAGCAGCTCTCCCAAATATTGCAATCATAAAACTGTTACCATTCAATTCTATAATTCCCTTAGGTTTCAGTTCATAACACATGAAAAAACTGGTAAAGTAGATGACTGCCTTCATCTTCAGACATCATCTCTCAGCATTGGGGAACGCTGGCTCACGGGATGCCGTTTCCGCCCATGGTTGCTGGTTCTCCTGGACCTCAGTACTGGCAGGCTCCATCTCAGCCACGACTCCATCCTCTTTTTTGTGTACGCATCTATCCAAGGATGTTTTCCAAATATGCGCTCCAACTTCTCCCCCTCCTTTGGGTCTAGGTTCTGATGATCCTCTGTTGATTCTCATCTTCATCTTAACAAAGACCAACATATTTTTAAACAAATTCTACTTCCAAACCTGCATATCCCTACAGTCTTTGGTCTATCAGAAAATACTATTGTCCATCTGGCTGCTTCATTCAGAAACACACACATTACATTGCTCTCTTGCTGTAGCACTCATCATCCAATATGACAATACTTCAACAATTTCATGGAAATTAGAACAAAAAAACTCACTTTTTTCTGGTGAAAATTTTTGAAATATGTGCATACAAGTATATTGGCAATTCCTGCCAGGTCAGGTTTTAAAATGTAATGAAATTTCACTTCTAACTTCCCTCTCACGGAAACCTCTATTTCACAAGACAATGAGCCCTCCCCTTGTTCACTGAAGTCATTCTCTATGTTAGTTACACATTGCCATCTTTGTGCCTGAAGATTAAAAGATATACTACAGAAAAGTGAATGGTATTTTAATAATGAAAATAATATCTTTCCACTCCTTTCACTCAAAAATTTCCCAAGAGTTCTGTGCACAATTGTAATAGGTAAGTTCCATGACCATAATCAATAAAGTCCCACATTATCTGTCCCTGCCCCTCACTCTGGCATCATTGTTATTATACTTAGCCATCTCCCTCTATGAAAATCAGGAAAGAACTCCTGGAGGTTTTGCAGAAGGTCTGCTTCAGGATGCTTGCAGTAGAGAAGTTTTTATCATAGGTTACACTATAGCTCACATGGACTGCTCAGTTCTCCAATATCATTGGTTCAACAAGCTTTCTCTATATTGCACTGTGTACAATGCGTCTCTCTCTTTGCCCCTCCCCTTCTCTTTTTAAACAACAACAACAACAACAAAAAAGAACTTAAATTGTATACAAATGAGAATCAAACCTAATTTTCACAAAGAAAACAATTTGACACTATTATCACATTTCTTATACAACCTATTTCCCTGTTTTAGTGAAACAATGAATAAGCAAGATTGAATATATTATAGAGAACACACAATGTGATGTATTCTTTAATATAGCACCATTAGCTTGCCTTTTTAACCACTGGAATGTTGTAAAGACAGGGATGTTCACTCTTTTGATTAAATGGTGTTCTTTTTTTTTTTTTTTAAATCACAGAAGTGATGGGATATTTATCACTTTATTGGATGAAATTATATGGTAAATGTAATGGTCTCCTAGTATCGTGATCATGATACACGAGACAAGAAACTGGGAGTTGGCTGCAGGAACTACAAACAATACTCAACTCATCACCAGCAGGAGAAACAGGACCCTGGTCTGTATTGGCAAGGAATAGAATGTTCCTTGCTGAATCAGTTCAACATCTTGCTCACAGCCTTATGAGACTCTGAACAGAGGACCCAGCTTCAGTCACAACCTCTGAGATAATAAATGCATATTTTCAAACCACTAAATTTGTAAATTTGTAAATTATTACATAGCAATGTTAAAGTAATACTAATGTTGAAATCTATCTTATAATATAAATTTAAATCTACAGAACATAAGAAACAGCAATGAGAGATGTCAAAGAATAAAATCATGATTGTAAAATTATTGATCAGAACTGTTAAGGCCTCCATAGAATCACTTGAAAAGCAGCACTAGGAAAAGAAATAAGATTTTTCCCTTCTCTGATGGATGAAAAATTAGATCATAGCATAGCTAGAGGCATTTGTGCAAATTCGCAGCCACTGTGTATTTGAAGGAGTTTGCATTCCTCTATGTATGGATGGAAGTTTCGTTGGGATCAGACCAGGTCAAAGGATGGGTAAGGTGTTCTTTTCTCAAAAATAATGTACTTGTTATTTCTTTTGAAAGGATGAAAATAAAATCTGACAAAACTTTCAAATAGCCGTGCTGTAATTTTAGACATCTAAATCGCTCTTCTGCTTCAGACAATGACAACCAAGCTAAACTCGAGAGTTTGGAGAATAGGACTTTTGAATTTTATCCTTTCTGAAATTAATCTTGAAAATCTTTAATAACAACAGTGCAGCTGAACTATTTGTAGGCATCCACACATTGAAATGGTGTGATTTGCTGCAACGTGGGAGCTGGTTTCTACCATAGTGTGGTCTCCAGGTTTCTCAGAACTTTTCTTTTGTGAATCAAGATTTACACCCTGTGATCTGGTAGATATTAGCATATAATAATATAAATGCTATTGTGTCTATGTGACATAAATAGCGTTTGCACATCCTATACTTACATGGACACAATGGGAGACTTTTAAAATTAAAAATATCAATTCATAGTGTTATTAAAACATTGAAATGAGATAAGAACTCTATAATGATTTTCCAAATCCAGTCTCAAGATAATTATTGCAAATGAAAATGTGTAACTTGAACTTCATGACAGTTCAGGTAATAAAATGAAAATAATGAGTTGCCCAGGTTTAATTTTAAGTAAATGGAGGCATTTCATTTATTTTATTTGGTATAAAGCTCATAGAGTTTTTAAAGAGGCAAATGCAATTATAAATAAGAACTTTTAAAAAACAAAAGATGATATTAGCTTTCTTATGATTAATTATATTTCCTTTTATTTCTGAAAGTACATAACAACAAGGGTGGAAACATTGGAGTATGTCTAATTTCATGTATTTATCAGTCAATTCTTTTAATAACATGTGTGATGTTTTCTCTATGGACAACTTTAGATCGGGGTTATTGCTGAAGGAAACATTATTCTGCATAGAGTCATAATTGCAATTAGGGAGACTGAAAAATCACATGAATAGTAGAAAGTAATGCAGTTTTGGATAATAGTAAATAAAAAAGTCCCATGATATATGACAAAGAGTGGCTGGCGTAAAATGAGCAAACCGTGTGTATGAGAAATCATTTAGCTGTGAGTGCCCTAATAAAGAAAAAAGCAACGTGTACCACATAAGAAAACAGAAAGGTCTTCCTTTCTGAGCCTAGAACAGGGATGGAGAGTCACAGGATGTGCGGGTTCAGAGGTCATTGGTGCCCTCATCACATCCTCCCCAGGAATCACTTGGATGGTCACAAGCAGAAATGTGGAATATCTGATGTATACGCAGTGAAGGCAACTGCCTTCCATTCTTAATTTTTTAAATCCATTTATAATTTGTTCTATTTGAATGGGAAGGTATGAGATAGATCTTCCATCTGCTGGTTCACTCCCCAGATGTTCACAAGAGCCCGGCTGCAGCAACAGCCTGGAATTCCATCTGGATCTCCCACAGGAGTGGCAGAAAACCGAAGAGCTGAGCCATCACCTGTTCCCTCCCAGGGAGCACATGGCAGACAACTCCATCAGAACTGGAGGAGTGGGAGCTCAAATCAGGCTCTCCTCTATGGGATGCAGGCATCCCCGCCGGTGTCTTAGCTGCCCTGCCAAGTAGCCTTCCCTGCCTGCAGTTCTGTGAGTGGTCTCTACAAAGACCGCCCGGGTGTCAGCCAGGTGGTGTGCTCCCATCTGTGCAGAAGACAGCGTTTACTGGTAGTAGATTCGGGCTGTTGCCACACTTGAGGTGCATTTTAAAAACAAAACCAGCCCACAGTTAACCTATTGTATATTTTATGGAGAGCCAGATGAGAGGAGTTGGAAGGTTCCAAATATAAATAAATGATATGGAGTTAGAAAGTCTAATCATTGTTTCATGATGAATACACAATGTAGAACTATCTTAAAATGACACATTATGTTCCATTAATCCATACAATCATTGCATACAAATGAGAATATATCTTAATAACATATAAATCCTTATGTAATAAAAAATTAAAACATTATATATATATATATATAGAAAGAGAGAGAGAGAGAGAGATTGTTTGTAAAGTGGAAGTGTGAAGAAATAAATAAGAATACTTCCTAGGGAGGGTGATAAGTAGGTCAAATAACATTACTATTAAATAAAGTTGTAAATATTATGGGAATTGCAAGAATTATATTAGTTGCCAAAGAATTTGAAATGTCCATGGATCAATTTTGCTTTCATTTACTGAGGGAGGAAGGTTGAAGTCAGCAGTTGTATTTGTGGAAGTGTATTTTTCTCCTTTGTCTTAAAACCATCTTTGTTTCATACATTGATGTTCTGGAGTTACAGATAATTTTGACTTGCTTTGTCTTCCTGAGAAATTGATCCTTTGTTGTTGTGGACCAACTCTCAATACCACTGATAATATTAATTGTTCTGCAATCTATCTTGCCTTATTCACAGATACAGTGATACTCTCTTTGGATTAATGAATATATAGTATATCATTTTCACACTGCCACTTTGAACGTTTCTGATTTTCTTTTTCTTTTTTAAAAGATTTATTTACTTATTTGAAAGTCAGAGTTATACAGAGAGAGAACGAGAGGCAGAGAGAGAGAGGTCTTCCATCCGCTGATTCACTCCCCAGATGGCCGCAGCGGTCAGTGCTGTGCTGATCCGAAGCCAGGAGCCAGGATATTCTTCCAGGTCTCCCACATTGGTGCGCCCAAGGACTTGGGCCATCTTCTGCTGCTGTCCCAGGCCATAGCAGAGAGCTGGATCAGAAGTGGAGCAGCCGGGACTCGAACTGGCACCCATGTGGGATGCTGGCCCTGGAGGTGGCAGCTTTACCTGATACGCCACAGTGCTGGCCCCAAACATTTCTTTTTTAAATATAAACTATGAAGGCCAGTGTCATGGCATAGCAGCTAAAGCTGCCGCTTGTGACATTGGCATACCATATGTGTGCTGGTTCAAGTTCTGGCTGCTCTTCTGCTGAGCCAGCTTCCTGGTAATGGCCTGAGAAAGCAGTTGAAAATGGCTCAAGTGTTTGGGCCCCGCCACCCACATGGGAGACTTGGGAAAAACCCATGGCTCCTGGCTTCGGACCAGCCCAGCTTCAGCAATTTTGGCCATTTGGGGGGTGAAGCAGCGGATGGATGACCTCTCTCTGTTTCTCCCTCCTCTTTCTCTCTCTCTCTTTCAAATAAATATTCAAACTATACAAATTTGGCTTATTATAAAGAATATGAGTCTTATTTTTCATCAAATCTAAAAGTCTTTATCTGTAAAAGAACATGTTTAATTGGTTTTGATGAAATTCTTGAGATGGCTGATTGTGAATCTACCATCTTTCTCAAAGCTCTCTAGGTACTCAATTTGTTCTCTATTTCCTTTTCCACTTTTCCTGTCTCCATGTGGGGTAATTCAGTTTTCCTATTATTCTACTTTATCTATTCTATTTGCTTATTAGTTATGTCTATTAAAAACCATGGTTGCCTTAGGCTTTATAGCATACATCTTTAATTTATGACTGTCAGCCTTCAAGTGTCTATATTTAGGCCAAATCTTTGAGTGATATACTCCCAATTTTTGCCCTCATTTTTTCCTTTGTGTTGTTTCACTTTTACATAAACTATGAAGCCTCCACGCATTGTTCCTGCTTCAGTCAATTATCTTAGAAACTAAAAAATAAGACATCTCTCTAAATTCACGTTTACTTGCGGCACTTTTCAATCTCTTGATTAATGAATATAGATCTGAATTTCTTCCCAGCATCCTATTCTTCTGTATGAAGGCCTTCTTTGAAATCTCAGGTAATGCAGACACAGTTTTGTGTGGGAGTAAAAACCTCTGTCCTTCATTTTGAAAAACATTCTGAGTATATAATTCCAACTTGTTATCACCCTTCCCCCAGTATTTTAAACATATCCCTCCATTATTTTGGAGCTTGTATATTTTCTGATGAGAATTGGGCTATAATGTGTCATTTTTTCTGGCTATTTATAAGATTGTTCTCTTTATGTATTTAGGTTTCCAGACATTAAGTAGGGTGAATACTGGTGATTTTTAGTTAATATTTGTGCTGCTTGCTCTACTTTTAGTTTCTTGAATCTGTAGTTTGATCTTGAATTTATTCAGTATTATTTTATTTTACTTTCTCTTTTCATGTTGGTCCAGTTATACAGATATTAAATTTATTTTATTTGCTTGAAAAGAGAGATATAGATTTATAGAAAGAGACAGAATAAAGAGATGAAGATAGACAGATTTCCTACCCACTGCTTTGGTACTTTTTTTTTTTTTTTTTTTGACAAGCAGAGTGGACAATGAGAGAAAGAGAGAGACAGAGAGAAAGGTCTTCGTTTTGCCATTGGTTTACCCTCCAATGGCTGCCGTGGCCGGTGCGCTGCGGCCGGCGCACCACTCCTATCCGAAGGCAGGAGCCAGGTGCTTCTCCTGGTCTCCCATGGGATACAGGGCCCAAACACTTGGGCCATCCTCCACTGCACTCCCTGGCCACAGCAGAGAGCTGAACTGGAAGAGGGGTAACCAGGACAGAATCGGGCGCCCCAACCGGGACTAGAACCCGGTGTGCTGGTGCCGCTAGGTGGAGGATTAGCCTATTGAGCCATGGCGCCGGCCTGCTTCAGTACTTAAAAGAGCCAGTGCTTGGTCTGGCTGAAGCCAGAAGCCAGAATCTCTACCCAGGTCTCCCTTGTGAGTGACAGGGATCCAAGTACTCGAACCATAATCTGCTGCTGCCCAGCATGTACATTAGCAGGAAGCTGGAATCAGAAGCAGATCTGGGATTCCAACCCAAGCATTCCCATTTGGGGTGTGGGCATCCCAACTGCAATGTCGTAACTGCTGTGCCAAATGCCCACCTCCACATTGGTTTTTAGTGTATCAGGTCTTATGCATGCTCTTTGTGGCTTGTTGACCCACTCTTTTTTTCTTTCTTTTAACTTCTATTGACTAAATAAACTTGGAATTGAATACTGGTTTGCATGTCCAAGCAAGTTTACAAGACTTTTTGCTTATTACTCTTTTCTATGATTTACATCAGTTACTGGAATATTTCGTCTCTCCAAATACAAGATGCTTTAACATATCAGTCATGGTATTTTACATTCTCAGGTTCTAGCCTACAAATTTTTTTCTGCCAAGTGTGTGGTACTGTGTCATCAAGTGATAGAACAGTCTACTTCCATCGATTATTTTGTCTCTTGATAGTGTGAATTTTTGTTTCTTGCTTTGTGAATGACTTATTTCTGATGGATTGCTGGGCTTTGTGTAGAGAGCAGTGCTGGCTAGGGTTATAGTGAAAACGAATTTGCCTTTTCTTCCATTTAGTTGGTGGTTAGAAAGTAGTTAGACTGCATTT
This sequence comes from Oryctolagus cuniculus, assembly GCF_964237555.1. Taxonomy (NCBI): domain Eukaryota; kingdom Metazoa; phylum Chordata; class Mammalia; order Lagomorpha; family Leporidae; genus Oryctolagus; species Oryctolagus cuniculus. The sequence continues at coordinate 6,676,231 of NC_091441.1, read as the reverse complement.
GGTTTGTTATTTTGGTTATGTTCAGCATTGACTTCAAATAACTCTAGGTGTATCTTACATTGAATATGGTTTGAAAATGTGAGTTTTAAAAGTGTTTCTACTCCAGTTTCCTCTGTACTGTAGTGCCATGGTATTTTTTGCACTTGTTTATCTTCCTTTCATGTCAAACACAATTGCTCAATGCCTAATCTTTGCACACTTGGTGAGAAAGGCAAAATTGCTTTATATTGTTCATTTTAAAATCTATATTTTTCTGTCTCATGTATCTGGTTATCATAGTGCAACTTTCTTAGCAGTCCTGTTCTATCTCCACAGACTAGCCAAGCTATTTCTTGCAAACGTGGTGGCGCTTGTCTGGGAGAGCATGACTTACACCTCCCCTGGGGTAGGAACCTCTTTCTTTGGTGGTAAGTGGTGTTTTTCTGCTCCTTTTCTCCGACCATAATGGTCTTTACCTGTGCTGTGTGAATAATATAGTCACCACCCCTTATTCAGTGGCTTAAGCCTTTTGTTGTTAGGGGAGAAGCTGAGTGGAGCTTTGTGCTCCTCCAGTGGCAGCTATGCTTCATCTCCTGGTCTGCTCCATCTCAGGACGTGTTTTCTTCTCTGGAAGTGCCAATCTTCCCCAATCTTCCTCACTAACACTCACTGACGGCCAGTGGAAAATGATCTGAGAATCAATGTTACTCCTTCTTGTATCAGGTCCCCATGATTCTATACTGTTGTGCTATTCTCAACTAGACAGTTATTAATTCATTTAAACCTTTTTAATTTTTTTAATTTATTTTTATTTTTTTACAGGCAGAGTGGACAGTGAGAGAGAGAAACAGAGAGAAAGGTCTTCCTTTTTGCCATTGGTTCACCCTCCAATGGCCGCCGCAGCTGGTGCGCTGTGGCCGGCACATGGCACTGATCCGATGGCAGGAGCCAGGTACTTATCCTGGTCTCCCATGGGGTGCAGGGCCCAAGCACTTGGGCCATCCTCCACTGCACTCCCTGGCCACAGCAGAGAGCTGGCATGGAAGAGGGGCCACCGGGACAGAATCTGGCGCCCCGACCGGGACTAGAACCCGGTGTGCCGGTGCCGCAAGGTGGAGGATTAGCCTAGTGAGCCGTGGCGCCGGCCACCTTTTAAAATTTTTATACATATGTTTTCATTTTATTTGAAAGACAGAGAGATATTCTAACTACTGACTCATGCAAAAGCTTGCAACAGGCAGGGCTGTTGAAACTCCCTCTGGGATTCCCACATGGATGGCTGGGACCCAAGTTTTTGTTTTAAATATTTATTTATTTATTTATTTATTTGAAAGAGTTACACAGAGAGAGGAGAGGCAGAGAGAGAGAGAGAGAGAGAGAGAGAGAGAGGAGAGAGAGAGAGAGAGAGAGAGAGAGAGAAGGGAGGTTCTTCCATCGGATGGTTCACTCCCCAGATGGCCACAATGGCTGGAGCAGCACTGATCCAAAGCCAGGAGCCAGGAGCTTCTTCTGTGTCTCCCACTTTGGTACAGGAGCCCAAAGACTAGGGCCATCTTCTACTGCATTATCATGCCATAGCAGAGAGCCGTGCAGGAAGTGGAGCAGCCGGGTCTTGAACTGGCGCCCATATGGGATGCTGGTGCTTCAAGCCAGGATGTTAACCCACTGTGTCACAGCGCCGGCCCTGGGACCCAAGTTCTTGATCCATCAGCTGTTGCCTCCTAGGATGAGCATTACAGCAAGCTTAATTGCAACTGAAGGAGCTGGAATTCAAACCAGGAACTCCAACACGGAATGTGAATGTCCAGCATGGTGATCTAACCCCTGCGCCAAATGCTTACCCCTTTAATATTTTAATCAAATTGTTTTTACCTCTTAAGGACACCTGCCGTATGTTCCTTCCCTGTTCTGCCACAGTGACCCAGTGCTCAGGCTATAATTCTTGAACTGGCCCCATCCTTCTCTGGATTGCCTGGCTACCTCAGTGATCTAATGGGTCCATTATTTTGTAGATTATCATACTTTTATGGGGTTATGGTAAGACAAATACATTTCCAGCCTTGTCCTAGGTGTGAAGAAGTGTCCAGTAGGCAGCAGAAGACATTATCTGGATGTCAACAGATTTTCAGCACTTGAGAAGTCGGGTACACTAGGTATCACACTGAGCTGGGGCTGTGATTCAACATCGGAATATGTTGTCATAATTACCACATAAAGCACCGCATTTGTCCTATCAGAGAGTCCAAGACAATCTAAGCAGGCTAAGAAGCACAATGCTTCTCTCCTTCTCTGTCATGAGATGGAAACAGACTTCCTGGTTGAAGCTCTCAGTTGAATCTATGACGAGGTGGAAACTCAAAGGCTAGTGCTGGCTCCTGGACTATGTATGATGTCTCAGTAATTCTGGTCTCTATATTAAGACACATAGCACTGAGAAATCTAACTGTTGTTTTGTAATTAAATTAGGAAATGTAGGATTAATGCTTCTGATACAAGAGTTTGTGTCTGCTGCCTAACAGGAAACAAAGCATTTTCTAGCAATATTTGTTCACTATAATAGTCTGGCCAGAGAGAGGTTAATGAATATAATGAAAATGACTTAATTAGTGTGACTGAAAGCTAAATTAAGAAGCATGTTAGCTACTTGTTAGAAAATAGTTATACTAAACTAATTTGAGAAAGTTTGACGGAGTTATCTATTTCAGAAGTTTGATGTGAATTGATATGTCATTGAACAATGGTAAAAAGCACTTGATATTAACATATCTATGGTATACAATATATCAAGATATCTATATGTTACATAATATATGTAAGACATATATCTGTCTTAGAAACTCTTAAAATATTAGACCAATATATGTTGCTGGTACACCACTAGCCATAAAAAGTCAGGAGGATAGGTTAAGTGGGTTTGAAAACAGCACAGGACTAGCCTTGTGCTAGAGTTAAGATTTCCAAGATTTCCAATGGGGCTGACGCTGTGGCGTAGTGGATAAAGCTACCACCTGAAGTGCTGGCATCCCATATGGGTGCTGGTTCGAGTCCCAGCTGTTCCATTTCCAATCCAGCATTAGAAGATGGCCCAAGTCCTTGGGCCCCTGCATTTGTGTGGGAGACCAAGAAGAAGCTCCTGGTTCCTGGCTTTGAATCAGCACAGCTCTGGCCACTGTGGCCATCTGGGAAGTGAACCAGCAGATGAAAGACCTCTCTCTCTCCAACTCTGGTTCTCTGTAACTATGCCTTTCAAATAAATAAGTAAAAAATAAGAAGACTCCCAAACCCTATAACTGGATACTAAAAATGCCTTCAGCACTTCATTCCAGCTTCTTGCTGGACCCTGTGAGGTAGCAGGTACATGGCTGCAATGATTGGATCTCTGTCACCCACATGACAGACTTGAGTTGGGTTGCTGGCTCCCAGCTTTGGCCTCAGCTATTATGGGCATTTAAAGAGTGAACCAGTGGATGGGAGTGGTCTTTGTCTGTCTCTCTATTTCTCTTTGTCTCCTCCCTCCCCCCGCCTCTCAAAAATAAATTAACCATTGAAGAGGGAATCTATGTGGTTTAAGTACGTTATTGTAAATGCTTGAGAAATTGGAGCTGCCATTGTAGTGCTGCAGAATAAGCTGCCACTTGTGAGGGCAGCTTCCCATGTGGGAATGCTGCTTGAGTCCCAGATTCTCTGCTTCAGACCCAGTTTTCTGCTAATACCCCTGGGAAGGCAGCAAACGACGGCCCAAGGACGTGGGCCCATGCCATCCATATGAGAGGCCAGGATGAAGCTCCTGGCTTTGGCCTGGCCAAATTGCATTAGTAGCCATTTGGGGAATCAACCAGTAGGTTGAAGACCTCTCTCTTTCTTCTTCTTCTCTCTCTCTCTGTCTGTCCCTCTCTCTCTCTGCTTTTCAAATAAGTAGGTAAATAAATAAATATACCTTTTGAAAGCACAGTAATTTAGAAGATAAGGAGATAAAGCATCAGTAGATGCTATTTGATGCTTTTCAGCTCAAATAAAATGCAGAATAATTCACTTGAGAAATATATAATTCTAGATATTTGGCACCCTTTTAATACTGAGTGGCAATTTTCCATAGGTGGGAGATAAAATAGTCTTGTGAAAATATTTTCACAAGACAAATAGACATATTGTCCTAATTCAGTTATAAAATGTTTAAGAGCAACATTTTGACACATTCACTCATTATGCAAATATTAATCATGTGTACAAGATAAATCACTTTACCTGGTCCTGTAATAATAAAGATGCATAGAATTTGACCAGTCACATTATAAATACAGAACATTTATATTTAACTATTATTATTAGTTATTAACTATTAATATTAGCTGCAATACCGGGACATATAAAGTTGTGTTTTTTTCTTAGAATTCGAGAATGACTTCTGTGTGTTTTATCAGGAAGATAAGATACAGAGAACATATTTTGATGAGTCAATTCTGCAATGTTTATGGTCTTTATTTATTAAGTGGTCATTTGAGAGCATTATCAGAAAAGGGCTTACTTGTAAACTTACGTGACTCCCAGTTCTTATGCAGTGGAAAGCTTTCCTAAGGATGGGCAAAAGGTGCATACCAATTCCAGACACAGGCACATTTTTCTCTGAAGGAGCCTTCTGTCCAACAGACTCAGTTTCCTAATGCTCTTCCCGCATGGCCACTCTCATGCAACCTTCAGGTTTCATAGCAACAGATGAGCACTAACACTGGGCCACACAACTCAGCTCACAGGAAGCTGCTTAAGTTTGGGGCTTGGATTTTATACTTAGGTACACACTGAGAAAACCAAGTGAATTCCTTCCATTCTTCAGCCAGCTGTGTTGTTCTCCTTTATTTACAAACCATCTCGATAGATGAGGTACATCTTGCTAAATTATTTGTAGCTTAGGAACTTATCTTGTATCTTCCCTTTGTTAAAGATCTTTGTTATCTAGTAACCACCAATTTTTCTTTCCAAAGGTACAAAAACCTAGATGAATTAATGAAAACCACTGCATGTAAACTTTGTATAATCCACAAAAATATTGTCTTTTGAAAAGAAGAATCTCTTAATAATACCAGAACCACAATTTAAGTTCCATCTTATTCCAGTTTTGATGTATAATTTTAATATGTTTCATAACTAAGGCACTCTATTATAGCCAGTATAAGTAAACACACTTTCATAGTTCAGATATTAGAGTAAGACTGGTACAATTAATGGAACAATAGTATGGATTGAAAGTATGCCAAAACAATAAAAGATGATAAGACCAGTTAACATATATGATCAATCAAAGTAAACTTCTAAAATTAAAAATTTGAGTGATTAAAGGTAGAATGTCTTATTGTAAAAGCTCAAGGATATTTATTTTAATCTGGGAGATAACAGGTGAAATTGTCAGCCAATTGGTAATATTTGTTAATAAGAATTTTTTAAAAGGTTGAATTATAATACACAAGTGGGTGCTTTTTGCCACCTTCATATTTATTCTGTCAATAAATTATTGCTAAATAATATCTATCCAAAATAGTCAGCCTCTGCCTTCATGCAGCTTACTGTCTGGTCACTATACAATTTTGATGTTGTAATTTTTACAGTTTATATATAGAGCTTCTTCAGACTTCCATGGTATTTTACAAAATGGTGATTTGAACCAGTTTCAAACAAGTCGTTCTTTCCATAGTGAGTGATGATGGCCTCTAGATTGAAATGATATATAAACGTTAACTAAGCCAAGAGGAATGAACAAGAGATTTTAAAGACACCTAGAACTGAAAGCAAGCTAGCACGGTTGCAAGATGGAAGTGAGTTACATGAGCTAAGAGTGAGATGAACATTGCATGGGTATGAGAGCTATTACTGAGTGTTTTTAATACACCACAATTATGACGTAAGTTTTTTTCTTTAATTTGTTTTTTATTTGTCCAAAATGCACAGAGACAGAACAGAGACATACTGAGAGAGATATCGTCCATCTACTGGTTCATTCCCAGACGCCCACAACAGCTGGGACTGGGACAGGCCAAAGCCAGGATCCTGGAACATGGTTCAGATCTCCCATGTGGGTGGCAAGGATCCACTCTGAACCGTCACTTCTGAGTCCCTGGGTGTACATTAGCAGGAAGCTGGAATAAGGAAAATTTGTTTTGATAAGAAAACCACTTATTTAAATTTGAGTTTGGGAATTAACACTCCTTATTAGTAAACCATCTGAATCAAGACTGGACACATATTTGGAAGTTGTGGTTTTCTGGGCACAACGTGTAGGTAAACTGACTCTAATGGTGGTGGTGGAAATGGCGAGAAAAATGCATTTTGGAAACATTCAGAAGTGAATAGTGACATTATTTACTGCTAATTTGAATACTATATATACCTGAAAGGTGTTAAGGAAATGAAAGCTTCAAAGATGACACTAAAACTTTATATATATATATATATATATATATATATATATATATATATATGTAATGGAGGGAGGGGGAGTAGGGAAGAGAGAGAGAGTGAGAGAGAGAGATATTCCATATTCTGGTTTACTCCCCAAATGTCCTCAATAGTCGGGGCTAAGGCCAAAGCCAGCAGCTGGATATGCAACCCGGTTTTCCCATGTGGGTGGCAGGAACCCAATTACTTGAGCCATCACACATTGACTCCCAGGATCTGCACTGGCAGGAAACTGGAGTGGGGGCCAGACTTGGGATGAAATGCAGGTGATCCCATGTGGGTCATGAACATCTTAACCACCAGGCTAACCACCTACTCTACACTAAACTTTTAGATTGGATATTGGTTTGGATGGCAGTACTAATCTCTTAGCAACAGGGAATACTAGTTTTCTGGAAAAAAATTTTGAGATATATGTTCTTTTTTAAACTTTTCATTTCAGAATCATTTTAAATTTATAAAATAAGAATTCTGGAGTTTTACAAAGAGTTCCCATACATCATTTTATCAAGAAATTACATTTGTCACACTCTATAAACCACATCAAATTTTGCCTACTGTGTTTAAATACAAATTCATTTTATCTCTCCCACTACTACAAGCCTCTTGTAATGCATGTTCTGTGTTTATATTGATGGGTTTATTTTAGTATCCATATACGAGAGGGAACAAGCAACATTTGTCTTTCTGTGTCTGCCTTATTTCACTTAATCTGATGTCTTCTGGTTCCATCCATTTTGCTGCAACTGATGAGACTTCTCTATTGTGTATATATACTACATTTTCTCTCTGTTCATCTGATGGTAGACTCCTTGGTTCCATTATTGGCTATTGTGAGCAGTGCTACAATAAACATAGTGGAGCAGGTATCTTTTTGATACAATGACCTTATGTCTTTTGGATATATATGTGAGATTTATTGTGGGGAATTTGAATGAAAAATCAGAAATCACACGTAGGCAACTGGCTATATATGCATGGGCCTTTTCATGCCATTGTTATTAAAGAGACATATAATATATATATACTGTACATAAATCTAACAGAAGCCAGATCACAGTGTTTTTATTATTTTATAAATAATAAAATTATTAATAAATTTAAAATAATAAAATTTTCTAGAATCAGCATTTTAGTGAAGCTTGATTTAAGTGATAGAAAGCAACAGCTAAAGATGATGAATGATATAAAGGTTGCATCATTAACTAAAATCTTTCTGCTATAGCATTTAAGATCAGATTAATAAAATAACAAGTTATTATAACAAAAGATCCTATTAAATTTTATTTAAATAATACAAATAAAATAATGTATGAAAAATATTTCCAAAATTGTATAAAGATTTATAAGATGGATTTGTTTTGCAATGTTTGTGAAATGGGAAAATATATCACTAACTTCCTAAAGGAAATATAAATAATCATAGGTTTTGAACAATTACATGTGAAGGAATTGTTAAAATTGTATGGGCTCATTTATGTAATAAGTATATTCCTAGTAATATATAGTTTAAAAACAACATGGAAACTTTTTTTCTTTTTTATTTGACAGATAAAGTTAGACAGTGAGAGAGACAGAGAGAAAGGTCTTCCTTCCATTGGTTCACCCCCCAAATGACTGCTACAGCTGGAGCTACACCGATCCGAAGCCAGGAGCCAGGTGCTTCCTCCTGGTCTCCCAAGTGAGTACAGGTTCTCCAGCACTTGGGCCATCCTTCACTGCCTTCCAGTGCCACAGCAGAGAGCTGGACTGGAAGAGGAGCAACCGGGACTAGAACCCTGTGCCCATATGGGATGCCAACGCCGCAAGCGGAGGATTAACTGAACATGGAAATTTTTCATAATTTCTCTTATACTGACATTTCTAAACATGTTACTCAAATGTTCTTTCTATTCCAAACATCTGCTCATGGGGTGGGTGTTTGGCCTAGCGGTTTAGATGCCATTTGGGATGCCCATATCCCATATCAGGCTGCCTGGGTTTGAACTCTGACTCTGCTCTTGATTCCAGCTTCGTGTTAGTGTGTACCCTGAGAGGGAGAATGTGGGAGTCAAATGCCTGGGTTCTTGCTGCCTCACTGGAGGACCAGATTGAGTCCCCAGCTCATGGTTTAGGCCTGAGAAAGGCTTGGGCCATTGCAAACATTTCAGGCAGCGAATCAGCAGATGGCAGCACTCTTAGTCTTTCTTTGTATGGCTTTTTCTGTTTCTCTGCCTCTCTAATTAAAAAAAAATAAAAATAAAAAATGAATCATAAAGTCTAAAATGAAGCTATACATTATTGCTGAAAGTGTTTTATGATTACGTTTTATAGAAAGTTGTAAAATTAGAAAAGTAAGTGAGAAAGGAGTTAAATAGTTGTCATGAGTCTCCAAAATATTAACATGCACTTTATGTTATAGATTTCCTAATAAAAATCTGCATGTATAGTTTGATGATAATATTTGTTTATTTTTCTTTTGAGTATCTTTAGCGCAGACTCTCAGGAATCAACCTCACTAGAACCAGCATGAAAACAAATGCATAGACAGATGAAAATAAAAGTGCAATTACAACACAAGTGCAAAAATAAAAACAAGTGATATTTCCCTTCTGAGTATTTGTTAACAATGTTTGTAACAGTATGAAAACCATTAATTTCAGTAAGCATTGTTCTCATTCCACATAAGATGAAGGTTGGAAAAAACCACTAACATATCCCTTCCAACACTTGATGAAAATTAGAAGCAATTGGGTTTTTTGCACACATGGGAAGGGTTCACTGAAATAAATGCAGAGGTCAAGGATATTTGAAGTCTTACTAGCCTAGGCAGATGGATTTTTTACTGGTAATCAAGAAAAGTTGATAAACAGAAGGGCTGATGTGTAATAAATACATTTATTTTAAATCCATTGAATTGAAGGTTCTTGAAAAACATTAGTAGAGATGTCCAAAGATCAGCCACAAGTATTTTATCTCATAGGAATGAAATACACACACACACACACACACACACACACAGACTCTCACACACATACATGCAGTTCCTTGGTGCAAAAATGATTTGATAACTAAAAGAAAACTAATACATGAATAAAATCCAAGTGTGATAGAAAAAACATAGTACATATACTTGAGGAAATAGATGAAAAAAAGTGGCAGGAAGGATTTAAGATATAAGCAAAGACAAGCATTAGTCTATGCTGATACACTGGAATAAAAGGAAAATTTGGAACTGTTCTGATCTCAGTCATTCACTGATAATCTTTCCCATGACTGATTCTACCAAGTCATGAGAACAAATGATGCGGAAATGTAGGTAAACTTGGGGCAGTAGATGAGGAGCAGTGAAGACAGCTTGACCTTTGCTATAGGACATACTGATCTGATTAGGAAATAAATTTATAACTCTCATTTATTACTTTTTAAAGATTTATTTATTTATTTGAGAGGCAGAGTTACAGACAGAGAGAGGGAGAAACACAGACACAGGTCTTCCATCTGCTCGTTCATTCCCCAAATGGACACAATGGCCAGAGCTGGGCGAGGTCTCCCACATGTGTACAGGGGCCTGAGGACTTGGGCCATCTTCTACTGCTTTCCTAGGCCATCGCAGAGAGTTGGATAGGAGGAGGAGCAGCCGGGACTCAAACTGGCACCCATATGGGATGTGGTGCCACAGGCAGGGGCTTAACCTATTGTGCCACAGTGCCAGCCCCTAAACCTCTCATTAAATGAGATATTACAAAGATACAATGATCAAGAAAATAGTTTTAAAGATAGCCGGCGCCGCAGCTCACTAGGCTATTCCTCCGCCTTGCGGCACCAGCACACCGGGTTCTAGTCCCGGTCGGGGCGCCGGATTCTGTCCCGGTTGCTCCTCTTCCAGGCCAGCTCTCTGCTGTGGCCCGGGAGTGCAGTGGAGGATGGCCCAAGTGCTTGGGCCCTGCACCCCATGGGAGACCAGGATAAGTACCTGGCTCTTGCCATCGCATCAGCGTGCTCAACCAACGGTAAAGGAAGACCTTTCTCTCTGTCTCTCTCTCGCACTGTCCACTCTGCCTGTCAAAAAAAAAAAAAAAAAAAAAAAGAAAATAGTTTTAAAGACTAATAGGCTTATGGTATATACCAGATTCGGTAAGTAGAAAGAAACCTGCTGATCAATACATGTGTAAGACACATGAAAAACCAATGTGAAAAATGACACCTTCAATCGATAGTGATTGGCACCACTAATAAGGACCCAGATTTCACAATGTATAACAGCAACACCCACACACGAGTCAGACCTTTCAATGGAAGCTGAAAGCCTGAAAGAGCTAGGAGCAATATAGTAGAGGTTTATTTATGTTTGAAGACTTTACTAAATCGTTGCTATTTTGTGTATCAGAGATCAGAAAAAAAGCATTTCTGGTGCATACAAAAGCACTAACTGCATAGACCAAGTAAAAAGAAAATACTGATAAATATTTCAAATTATTAATAAATTATGTTTATTTTAAGTAGCACTTCAACAATACTGATAAAGACCTAAAATATGTCATAAAACCACAAATTTTAATGGAGCACATTAAAAGTTCAGAAACTCACATATAGTAAAAAATATTCATCGAAAATTCTGTGCAAATAGTACCCAAATGTTTGAACACACCTTGGTTAGTCAAGGCCTGGTGTCAGCCAGCACTCACCTGCATTACTCATGCTATGTTACTCTCTTGAGGAGGATGACATGGGGTAGTCACTAAAATTACATTTGCAAGAGAACGTTGCTGAAATCCTGGAAATGAGGACAAACACAAACGATGATTTTCCTGTTTCTGTGGTCCGGCCACACTGCCAGCCCTGGTACCCGGACACCTCAGACCAGGTCCTGCTAAAGGATTCTATGTGCGGAGTCCTGTGGGAGATCTTAATACTTTGAAAGTCCTTCTTCCAATTATTCACAAAATGAACTCCCTCACATTCTTCATGCTGTTGCTGATATGTCACTTTTTTATTAGAACACAATCTAAGCGTATTTATACATTAGATATAAAATATATTTTAAATATAAGAAAGAAAGTTTAACTGAAAACTCAAGACCAAATAAAGCATCCAACGGTGGTCTGCTTAACTTGAACAAGAGAAATAGTTTCAGACAAGCTTAGTGTTCTTATATTTTTCAATAGTCAATGAGACATTTTCCTCACTTCCTGACCGAAGTCATAGTCTACATCACAGTTCAAACTGCTTTTCATTTCTTAACAAAGAGGATGCTCTGTAAAACTGTTTATCCTCACCAGGCTTTGGCTTTCTGTATTACTGGTTTTTCAATTCATTTATAAGGTAAGACACATAAGGCACTCAATCATAAATGATAATTACATTGTTTTGCAGAAGGATGTCTGAGATTTCAAACATCAGACATGCAATATTTGTTACAATGATGAAATACCTTGTTGTTTTAAAGAACAGACATCTTATGTTACAAAAGTAGTTTAATGTTTGAAATATTTCCCTCCTGCTATGTCTCAGTGCACAGAACATTTGAAGTACCTTTTTCTCTTTTGTATGGTGGAATCGCTAGCAAATTGCATGCTCTGAGGCCATTTACACTCCCCAGAAAAGCCTTCAATGAGAGTGTGCAGCTTCTGAAGACAGTAACTAAAGTCACTTCCCTTGACCAGCAGGTGACCTTGCGCACCTGCCCACTGTTCCAAGGAGGAAGATAAAACCAGAGAATTCTTTTGATTGCTGTTCACCAGCCATATTAAAAGTGAAAGACAACAACAACAAAAAGAAATATTTTGAAATGCTTTGCAACTAAACAGAAACTTTACAAGTCGCTTTTGGCAAAAAAAAAAAAAAAAAAAAAAAAAAAAAGTACTATACCTTACTTTCCTGCAAATGTAGTTTTGTAGTTTTGTTAAACTTTGTTTTATAACTTCATTTGTTTTATAACAAATGGCTAAGAATTATATGCTACTGTAACTTTAATGATGTGTGATTTTTAAAACCTACTGTATGTAGGTGGAACTGAATCTTCTCATGTGAATATTATTTATCTCCCGTGCCTATATTTTGGTTGAATTATGGTCATTTTACTTCTTACTTGTTGACCTCTTTATGTGAAAAGCACTAGGTCTTTAACTATACTACAATTAAAATATATTATCTCCAAAATTATTAAAGGAGAGAGAGGAAGGAAAGAAGGAAGGGAGGGGGAGGGAGCTGAGGGAGGAAGGACAGTGTTATGTTTGTGGAATTTTATCTGTGAACCACATTGAATCTGTCCTTAATAACCCAACAGAAAAGGTAACAAAAATTCAAAATTAATTTTTGGGTGTCAACAATAATTTAAAAAGCAGACTCCTTGACAAGGTGATAAAATCAGTTTCCTACACTAACACAATATTCTTAAAAATGTATTTTGAATGCTCAAAATCTTTAATATCCAATTTAGAGACACATCCTATAACTCTTGATACCGTTTTGACATTTTGCTTTTCTGCATATTTTTGATGAACATCAAAAATGTTGTCGGTTCCTACTTAAAATCCATTTTCACCTTGCGTGAAATAAGAGTAGCTGTGAGTAGCTGGTGGTGTTAGCTGCTGTATACGAAAGGAGAGCAGAGAAGTAAACCAGGAACAAACTGATTTTTCTCACAAAACTGGTATCACAGTCTAGGAATTTATATGATAAAAGTTTTAGCTTTTGATTTAAATAATCTTTATTCTGGAGCTTTAAAATAACATTGTTTAATATCTAATCATTGTACATGTTTATAGGGTATATCCTGGTATTTCAACACACGGATACAACATGCACTGATCTTGTCTGGACAATGAATGTTTCTATCTCCTCATTACTGTGCATATCCTCTCATTTGCAGCAAAATAGGTAGACCTAGAGGACATCATGCTAAGTGAAACAAATCAGACAGAGAGAGACGAACACTGCATGTTCTCTCTCATATGTGGAAGCTAGAATCTGCCAGTTAGGATGCAGAATATTGATTTCTAGAGACTGTGAAAGGTGGCAGGGAGGAGAGAGAGTGAGGTTGGATAACAAGTGTCAATGTACAGTCGAATGAAGGAATAAGTTCCAATGTTCCACAGTGCAGTGGGGTGACCACTGTTCACAGAAACTTATGTATTTTATTTAAATGTATGCAAAAGCATTGTGTATGAACACATGTGCATTTGAATACGTATATTATGGACATCTTACTTACAAAAATAATAGTATGGCTCTCATAACCTATGTTGTATATGCATCATTCATTTTTGGCTACATACAATTTCATGAAATGGCTTTATAATATTGAATTGTCTTCAGATTAAAATATGAATGGACGGGATAATCAGATTTTTAAAAAGCTGAATGAAAAATCAATGAATGAGGGGCTGGAGCTGAGGCACATTGTGCTATGCCTCCGCCTGCAGCGCTGGCATCACCAGTTCAAGTCCTGGCTGCTTCTCTTCCAATCAACTCTCTGCTATGGCCTGGGAAAGCAGTGGAAGATGCCTCAAGTGCTTGGGACCCTGCACCCAACTGGGAGACATGGGAGGAGCTCATAGTTCCTGGCTTTGAATCAGCCCAGCTCCGGCTGTTGTGGCTATTTGCGGAGTGATCCAGGAGATGGAAGACCTCGTTCTTTCTGTCTCTCTCTTTCTGTCTGTAACTGCCTCTTAAAAAATATATTAAAAAAAAGAAAAATCAATTAGAAGAGTTGAGTAAAATACTTTTCTTACAGTAAGTCACAGAGAAAAAAGATGTAAACAATAACAAAAACAAAAACCATGGCAAAAGGGTGAGAAATGGAGAAAAAATAAGTTTGAATACACATTGAATCAGAAGCCAGGGACAGAGCAGAACAGATAGTGATGCCAATATGCAAACGCACAAGGGCTAGTACTTTCTGGAAGGAAGAAAGTGGAGAATTTACTAAATAAGAATAAACCAAGCAGAGTCACAGAAAGACAAAAATGATGTGTGTCTATAGCAGATAGTCAGCAATAGCAGTATTATAAGATAAAACACACTAGTGCTTTGTTAAAACTAGTTTTAAAATATTGAATGAATATATAAATATTTTACTAGTCATATAGATATAATTATTAAATAATGATGTTGGTTGTACAATATTACATAATGACAAAAACATTAATGATATATGCAATAATATCAGATGTAATTATGCATTAATTTCTCAATATACAACATGTTTCCATTTTGCTAACAATCACATCTTGGGGAGGATTTTTTATATCCCATAACCATAGAGAGTTTTGGCTGTTATTCAGTCTCAAGGGGTCCGGACTCAGTAGTTGCACTTGGAACTGGCATCGTGGCACAGTGGGTTAAGCCATGGCTTCTGACTTCGGCATCCCATTTTGGAAAGCCTATTTGAGTCCTGGCTGTTCAGGTGCAGACCAGCTCCCTGCCAACGTGCTTGGGAAAGCAGTAGAATAGGCTTCAAGTACATGAAGCTCGGGCACCTGCTTGGGAGATCTGGATGGTGTCCAGGCCCCTGGCTCCGGCCTGAACCAGGCCGACCTTCGTGACTGGAGGGTGAATCAGCAGATGAAAGATCTCTCTCTCTCTCTCCACCTCTCTACCACTCTGCCTTCCAAAGAAATGAATCTTTACATCATTATATTCCTAGAATCTTATCTATGAATTACATTGAATCTGTTCTCATTGTAGTAATGTCACAGTAACATGAAAAAAGTAAAATATCAGATGATAAAAAAAGATTGCTCTGTGTTTCAGTTTTTTGTTATTTATTTTAAATAATCCCTTAATTGTACTGTAAGGAAATACTTATTTGCTGTAAGGAAATATTTATATAAATTGTGGTGTCACATTTTGGTCCAAATTATCCAACTTTTAAAATATATTTTCAGAGTATAAGAAAATACCTAAAAAATAATTTCTGTTTTCTTGAGTACATGTTGTGAATTGTGTCATATGCATTTTCTCATATTTTCCTCTAGTTTTGGCAGTTATTTAAGAGTTTTATTTTCATTGTCCATCTTTACCACAGTAAGCTTCTATTTGGGTCTTCTCTGATTAAAAATGTATGTGTGGCTTTCACATAGCAATGGTTGATGACAATTAATTATCTATTTCAAAATAGCTACAAGAGAAGGTTTAGGATATTCCCAGCTAAAAATATAAGTGTCTGTGGTGACTGAAATTGCAAATATGTGTATCTGATCATTGCACATTATACATATATTAAAATGTTACACTGGACTACCATAAATATGTAGCTATCATGAGTTAGTTGAAGCTAAAACATATTTTAAAAATGTTGTGCTTTGGGAAGTATCCAAATTGTGAACAAGTCAGGTGGAGCTGCCTGCACCTTGTGCTGGGGAAATCAGCAGGGTGAGTTTGGAATGCAGTCTGTGAACTTGTGCCACTTTATGAGTTGCGCGCCCCCACCCCAGAACCCCATGCCATCGCCTGCCTTCTTTTTTTGCATGAGCACTCCCTATGCAAGTGGTCAGCATGACGCTTAGACACTTAGTGAAGTCTGTACTTCTTGGTTTTTACAAAATATGGTGATTTTATTTTGCTAAATTTTTCTAGTGCTACAAAGCCAATCTCTCTCTCTTCTCTCTAGACATCCCAGCCCAGAGATTATTTGTTGTTTGTGATAACAAAGCAGTTGGGCATTTTGTCCTCTGATATAGTATTGGATACTATATGTTGTGTGAATGAAATCGTAGAGATATTTGCTGCTTCCCTGTCTACCTCATTCCTCAGGGATCACGAGAAGATGCATGATGGGGTTCTCCAGGAGCGCATTCACCCTCTTCACACTGCACGATGCCCATGATCTGAAAAGATGGTATTCTATAAGCAAACGCCTCCCCCAAAACCATCCAAATGCACTTTGAATGCCCAGCCTTTCTTGCAGAGTTTTGCATCTATGTTCTATTTCAACCAAACATGAACAACTTATAGCTTAATTATTATCTTCCTGGCGTATGATATTTTTCAGTTGTGTAGATTTTATTAGACATGAGTAATATTAGTTTAGATGAGTGCAATTGATATTCTAGTAAAACAACAAATCTAAAATAAAATCTATTAAATTCATTTGCTGCTACTAATGAAAAATGCAAGCGTTTTAGTACAATGCTCATTTTCTTCCCTGCACCTCCCCTACAGCACCTCTATGTATGTTTTAGTGTAACCATCTGTTTTAGAACTCATTGGAGTCCACATGACACCTATTACTTAGATTTATAAGACAGGTAATATTTAGCCAAATTAGCAATCAGAATGCCTGAATGTTTTAACATCATTTATAATTAACTGCTGGGTGTAATAACAAATAGGAACAGCAGCTGCAACAAAACTCCGATTAGGCAGTCAAAACAGGGAATAATTCAAATTTATGGAAGGCCCCAAACTCATCTTCAAGCCCTGGAATAAGATCTCAATAATAACTCAACTAATCCACTGCACATGAACATCCTGAAGTCTGACATAGGCAGAGAATAGTTCTAACAATGATGCAATCTCTAACATTACCCTGAATCATCCTTGAATTTTTGGAATGAGATTTAAACCTGGAGTTTCCTTATCCCTAGGTTGAAATCTAGAATCCACAACACAAATTCTGTTCAGTCACTATGGTTCTGAAGTATTTCTAGTCCTTTTTTGTTTGCTTGCTTTCAGTATATCTAGATCATTGAAAGGTGATAAAAATCCTGTCCCAGATGGCAGGCCTGAGTAGGAAGCATCATGTTGCTGACATCAGTGCACAGCTCTGCCTGAAACACTTCATTTCACACATGACGAAACTGAGGCTCGGAAAGAAAAGAAGAGCGTTCCCAAGCAAGTTGTTCAGAAATTAGTACCACGTCTGGGAATAAAAATATGCTTCTCAACTATTATGCTGGTTTTCCAACCATCACTGTTGAATTTTTTGAAAGAATAATTCAATCGTTGTAAAATCCAATGTAGACTATAGAAAAGAAGAACAAATAATTTCTTTTCTTTTTAAGTTTTATTGTATTTATCTGAAAGGCCAAGTTCCAAGAGGAGAGGGAGAAGGGGAAGGAGGGAGGGGGAGGGAAGGAAGGAGAGAGAGAGGGGGTGAGAGAGAGAGAGAGAGAGAGAGAGAATTCCACTCGCTTGTTCACTCTCCAAATGGTTGCAACAACCAGACTGGGCCAGGCCAAAGCCAGGAGCCTGAAATTCCCTCCAGGTGTCCCACATGGGTGACAGGGGCCCAAGTACTTGGGGCATCTTTTCTGCTTTCTCAGACCATTACCAAGGAGCTGGATAGAAAGTGGAGCAGCCAGGACTCTAACCAGCTCTCACAGGTGATGACCTGCTGCACCACAGTAATGTCCATTTATTATGAATTTTTGATGCCAAGTCTGTTCCCCTACATTTCTCGTTCACTTAGAGGAATTCTTCTTCAATAGTACTTATGTCTGACACAACTATCCGTCATGGCAAGGGTTGTTAGGAGTCTTTGGACTGAGCCCTATCTGAAGCCCTATCTGAAGCCACTTCATAGGACAATTTATTCCCCTAGCTTAACAGTCTTGAGGGAAGACTAGGTAAATAAGATGCAATGTGGCTGGTGCCGCGGCTCAATAAGCTAATCCTCCGCCTGCAGCGCCAGCACACGGGGGTTCTAGTCCCGGCCGGGACGCCGGATTCTGTCCCAGTTGCCCCTCTTCCAGGCCAGCTCTCTGCTGTGGCCCAGGAATGCAGTGGAGGATGGTCCAAGTGCTTGGGCCCTGCACCCCATGGGAGACCAGGAGAAGCACCTGGCTCTTGGCTTCGGATCAGCGCAATGTGACGTGTGCAGTGCGCCAGCCACGGTGGCCATTGGAGGGTGAACCAACAGCAAAAGGAAGACCTTTCTCTCTGTATCTCTCTCTCTCACTGTCCAGTCTGCCTGTCAAAAAATTAAAAAAAAGGATGTAATGTATATGCCAATGAAATAGTGTTCAGCTTTAAAGAGAGAAGCACCTTTTGCAGTAAACCTGGAGGACATTGTGTTAAGTGAATCAAGCCAGCCACAGAAGAATAAATTCTGTATAAGTTATATACCTCCATATATGATGGACCTGCGATAAATTTTTATAAATAGAGAGTAGCATAGTGTTTTCCAGGAGTTGGGGAGGTGTCAGTGGATACAGTTTCTGTGGATATATTGTACAACTTTGCACCTGTAGTTAGTAATATTGCATTGTACACTTACAAATTCATTGAAAGAGCAGAGGCAAAGTTAACTGTTCTGACCACAATAATAAAAAAGATAAGAAGGGAACTAAGTAACTAGCAACTGCTTTTCTCATATCTTGTTCAAGACTTAAAGTTTTAGAAAAGAATTTTTGTTTAGTTTGAAATTTGGAGTTACACACAGAGAGAGGGAAAGACAGAGAGAGATCTCCCACCCTCTTGTTCACTGACCAGATAAGCTCAATCAACACTGGGCCAACTAGAAGCCAGATGCTTCATCTGGACCTCCCATGGGGTTGACAGAGGCCCAAATACTTGGACTATCTCCCACTGTGTTTTTCACACCATTAGCAGGGAGTTGGATCAGAACATCCGGTATATGAACCAATGCATGTATGGGCTGCCAGCATTGGTGGTGCTAGCCTTCCCTGCTATGCCACAGTGCTGGCCCCAAGATTTACTTTAACATAATGGGTAGAGGGTGGATGTTTCCATGAGGCTCTGTTTGAAATAAGATTGACCATAAATTGATGGTTGCTGAACTTAGGAAATGTCATGTGGGGTTCAGTGGAAGTTTTCTTCACTTGTTCACAGGTTTCCATGGTAAAGCGTTCAAAGCAAAATAAATCTGATCCATTGAAAAACAATAAATAAATATATATTGCTCTCTTGGTTATATATTTGGATAAATTAATAAATTTCGACTCCTGTCTCATGCTTAAAAACTCATTGTCATTAGACTGTTATTCTAGATGTGAAAAGTGAAAGAAGATAATTAGGAAAACAACTCCTTGCCTTACATAATAGCTTATTTTAATATTATGTAGTTTGTTGTTTCCCCGCCTCTCTGCAGCTAAGTGTATAATTGTAGTCCATGGTCTTCAGTTTCACTGTTTTTTCTTCCTGCTGTAATCCTTTCTTGAGTTTCATTAATGAATTTTCATTTTATTTGTTGTACTTTCAGATCAGAATCTCTGTGTGGCTCACGTTTCAAGAAGGGTCTCTAGAAACAACTCATTACCACCACACTCAGTGGATAAATGAATGAACAAGTAATTCAGTGAGAACATGAGTGAAGCAATTGCAGGAAACAGGGTTTTCACTTTATGTTTGAAGCCCAAAGTAATCTTATCATACAAAGGGCATATAAAAAAGATTATTCCCAGGAGAGATCTACCACAGACAAAGAAAATACACAAAAATCAGATGGAGGTCACTCTCAAGTAGAGAAGAACGGGAGTACAGTGCATTCTAGCAATTTTCATTAACTGGTGAGGCCGAATTGCTTCAAAAGAAATACTAAAGGTATTCCTTCAGCCTAAAATGAAAGGGCACTAGAGGGTCCCAGGAAAAACAAAGTGTGCCAGTAAAAGTAACCACACAGGTATTATTGAAGATACATTGCACGTATCTTGTTTGTAATTTTTATTGTCACATGTCTATTGTTAGTCTTCCTTATCCAGGCAGCATGTAGAGTGCAGTAAATTTGTACAAAGTATTTAAGTTAAATTAATATTAATGTGCACTAGGTAGCTCTAAATTCAGATGGACTTTCCACCTTTACCGTAACAGATGAGTTCACACAATATAAAGGCACAGCATTATAAAAAAGTGTGGTAAATGACAAGATAGATGTACAAATGGAGCGCTGAGTCCCACATTGAACCTAAATCAGCATTCAGGGGTTGATGGCCAATCCGGATTCTAGTTAGATGCGGCCGGAATATTCCCAGATTAAGGGGCTGAGGCAGTGGTGGCATGGATACAAGAGTGGATAAAGACTTCACACAGAGTTAAAGCAGCTGAGAACTCTCAGTCATGCACAGTAACACACAGAGGGCTTGTTTAGGAGGCTAGAGACAACAAAGCACAGAAGATAATTTAAGGGTGGAGAATAACCGTTATGCTTTGAACTGACCATTTTTATATTTCTAAAAGTAGAGAGTTTATTTTATAGCATCACACCACGTTTGAATCTCAGCAAATAAAGCCTTGTGTTCATTATATATATATTTTTTTTTGACAGGAAGAGTTAGATAGTGAGAGAGACAGAGAGAAAGGTCTTCCTTCTGTTGGTTCACCCCCACAAATGGCCGCTACAGCTGGCATGCTGTTCCCATCCAAAGCCAGGAGCCAGGTGCTTTCTCCTGGTCTCCCATGCGGGTGCAGGGCCCAAGCACTTGGGGCATCCTCCACTGCACTCCCGGGCCACAGCAGAGAGCTGGACTGGAAGAGGAGCAACTGGGACAGAATCCGGCGCCCCAACTGGGACCAGAACCCGGGGTGCCGGCGCCGCAGGCAGAGGATTAGCCAAGTGAGCTGCGGTGCCGACCTACATAACTATTTTTATAAAGCATTTCTTGAATATGTAGCTATCTGTCTGCCCCAACCGGGACTAGAACCCAGAGTGCAGGTGCCGCAGGCGGAGGATTATCCTAGTGAGCCATTATATCTTGATATTTGCAAGGAATGTGGACATGCATCCAGCAGATGTGATAAAGTAGTTTTAAGTAAAAGGTATTTGCTCTAACAGTGAAGTAGTGTGGACACAATGCAAATAGGTGTATCTCCCAGGTAAGGGATTTCGATCACATTTCTCATCTTTTAAGGAGTCGTCAGAAGTAAGATAGCTGATTCTGACCACAGGGAAGGGGCTGTGTTCCCAGGAGAGGGCTGAAGAGAAGGTTTCAGTGGAAAGTCTATGGAAAGAAGAGAGACTCCAGGGACCAGCGAAGACTGCACAGTCATGCAGCAGCTCGGAGGAAGCCACCAGCAGCGTCTGTGTCAGGTAGGGATGCCACCTTCTGATGAGATGAGAGGAACATGCAGCAGCGCGCGAGCCATGGGGGATCTTGTCTGAGGGAGAACTTCATGGTCCCTGCTATGAGTCCAGCCTGAGGGGCTGGTGAGGGCAGAGTTCCCACCTTACCTTGTCAAAGGGAGGGGCTGTCAATTTCCTCCCTGTCCCGCAACCAAGGGGCCCAGCAACCAGAGGAGAAGCATGAAATCCCAGAGTAAGAAGAGTGAATGCTGATGTGGCTCGATTGCCACTGGTGGGTCTTCTTTTTGAGATTAATTGGTGGTCCCCCCTGATTTTGAATCTGGCCTGGACAGCTGGCTGGGGACAGGGCACCTAATTAGTTCCATGAGAGGAGGGTACATTACTCTCTTACCTCCCATAGTTCCAGCCTGCGTTGGACAGGCAGCTGGTTCCAGGAGTGAGGCAGCTCTCTCCATGGACAGAGAGGCTGGCAAGAAAGGGAGCAGATCCCCTGTGTAGAGTGTGATTGTGGGAAGCCTCTGTGTGGTAGACCAGAAAACCAAGAGCAGTGTGGGGTGTGACTTGTCTGTGGGCAATCACTAGGTCCAACTCCAGAAGCTTGGAGCTCGCTGAATTCGGAGAGGGGGTCATTTTGGAGGATTTCATGCGCACAATATGGAGTGCCCAGATCCTTCGTGTGGTTCGTGAGCCTGAGTGGTGAGAGTACACAGTCACTGTGGTGTCACCCTGAGCACTTTGTTCTAACTGGCAGAGAGAGGGTGAGGCTGTGATCATGCCAGCCGGCGTGACCATACCTCCTCTCTACAGATGATAAGATTTACCACACACAATACAGGTGTCACTGTGGACTCTTGCCCCACCCCCAAGCTCTACCTGACCCCACACCTCTAGATTCCTGCTGAAGGAGCAGGTGCTACATTAAGTCATAAGCACAGTTCAAAGAACAAAGCCTTCAGAGGAAATATCCATAATTGTTCCCCAGATGCATAAACTTAGCAAGAAAGACAATATGACTCCCCAAAAGAACACAACTTTCTATCAATATCAGACTATGAGGAAAAGGAGATTGAAGAAATGCCTGAGAAAGGATTCAAAAGAATGTCCATAAGATTACAAAAAACACAGAGAAACAAATACATGAGTTTAAGAAATCCATATATGACAAGCAGGAGAAATTGTTCCAGGAAACAGATATTAAAGGAACTTGGGGCTGGCACTGTGGGATAGCAGGTAAAACTGCTCCACCTCTGATACCACTCTCTGCTATGGCCTGGGAAAGCAGTGGAAGATGGCCCAAGTCCTTG
This sequence comes from Oryctolagus cuniculus, assembly GCF_964237555.1. NCBI lineage: Eukaryota > Metazoa > Chordata > Mammalia > Lagomorpha > Leporidae > Oryctolagus > Oryctolagus cuniculus. Next base: position 6,653,536 of record NC_091441.1, on the reverse strand, counting down.
GGCCCCTGCACCTTGTGGGGAGACCTGAAGGAAGCTCCTGGCTCCTGGCTTGGGATTGTCCCAATTCTAGCAGTTGTGGTGAATTGGGGAGTGAACCAGCAAATGGAAACCTCTCTCTCTCTCTCTGCCTCTTCTTCTCTCTCTGTGAAACTCTGACTTTCAAATAAATAAATAAATCTTTAAAAAAATAAAAATAAAGGACAATCAAGCTGGATTGGTTTGTTTCTGTTGTTGTTGAGAGCTCTTTTTTAGGAGACAGTTTTTATTTATTTGAAAAGCACCGTTGGGGGCCAGAGAGAAACAGAGAGAGAGATATTTCATCTGCTGTTGCAACATCCATGGCTAGGCCAGGCCCAAGCGAAGAGCCTCTTCCGTTCTGCTATGTGAATTCAAGGGCCCAAGGACTTTGGTCATCTTCCGCTGCTTTTCTCAGGGACACCAGCAAGGAGCTGGATTAGAAGTGGAGCAGATATGGACATCCAATTACAGAAAGCATAAAGAATTCCTAAGAGACATGAACAGAGAAGATTTTCACGACAACACCTTAGAGTCAATCTTTCACAAACAAATCATAAAAAGGATCCTAAAATGTGCAAGAGAGAAATGTCAGATAACCTTTAAAGGACTCTAGTTAGATTGACAGCATATTGCTCATCAGAAATCCTACAGGCTAGGAGAGAATGGAGAGACATAGTCCAAATCCTAAAAGAAAAATTAAATGTCAACCCAGAATACTGTACTCAATAAATCTCTCACTTATAAATGAAGGTGAAACAAATGATTTTCTAAAACAAACAGAAATTGTAAGAATTTTTCACTGCCTGGTGAATTTTACAAATCATAATTAATGATGTGCTACACACAGAAACAAAGAAACATGGTGCCATGAAAAAATATGAAGACACAAAATCAACTAGTGAAAAGTACAGAGGAAATACAAAATCAACTATAGGAATGCTTATGAGAAAGTGGCAGGGCCAATTCATTACTTATCAATAATAACCTTAAATGTACATGGTCTACTACTCCAATTAAAAGATACAGCCTGCCTAAATGGATTGAAAGACAAGACCCATCTACATGCTGCCTGCAAGAAACATAAATCACCAAGAAATATGCAAACATATCGAAAGTAAAGTATGGACAAAGATATTTCATATAAAATGAAATAAAAAACAAACAGGGATAGTAATCCTAATATTAGATAAAATAGACTTTAACACAAAAATGTTAGACAAAGAAGGGCATTATGTAATGATTAAGGTCAATTCAACAGGAAGATATGACCATAGTAAATGTATATGCATCCAATGACAGGGCACCAGTCTATTTAAACAAATTCCAAGAAATTGAAGTGATGCAATGTATCTTTTCTAACCACAATAGAACAAAGCTAAAAATTAACTAGAAACTGTAGAAAATAGACAAACACATGGAGACTGAATGGCAGTCTCCTTACTTAACAATAGATCATAGAAGAAATCAGAAGGAAATTCGAATGGAAATAAAAGTGAAACTAAAAATTCCTAGAAATAAATGAAGCTGACAACATAGCACATTAAAAATAATGGGATAAAGTAAAAGCAATTTTAAGAAAGTTTATAGCAAATAGTGCCTATGTCAAGAAATTGGAAATGAATTAAAGAAATGAGCTAACAATGCATCTCAAGGTCCTAAAAATAAGAGCAAATCAAACCAAAAAGTAGTAGGAGGAAAGAAATAATATAAATTAGAGAAGAAATAAACAAAATGATACAAAAGATCAATGAAATGAAAAGATGGGTTTTTGAAAGAATAAGCAAAACTGATAAATTGTTGCCCACCTAGCAAAAATGGAAAAGATCTGAATTATTAAAATCAGAACTAAAAGCTGATATGTTACAAGTGATACCACAGAAATAAAAAGGAATCATCAGCTATTAAAATAAAGAGCTATATGCCAACTAATTGGAAATTGATAGATTTATGAACACACACAACTTTCCAAAATTGACGTACAAAGTCAAAGACAACCTACATATACCAATAACCAAGATGGAGATTGAATCAGTAATAAAGATCCTATCTTGAATGTAAATGGTCTATCTTAATTCTCAAATTATAAGATATAGACTGCCAGAATGGATGAAAAAAGAGCATTATGTAAGGAATAAGGTATCAACTCAGCAGGAAGATGTCACTATAGTAGATGTATATGAATCCAAGGCCAGGGCACCAGGCTATTGAAAACAAATGGGAATGGATTAAAGGGAGACATAGACTCCCACACAATAGTAGTGGGAGACTTTTACACCCCACTTTCATCAACAGACACATCAACTAGACAAAAACATGAACAAAGAAATAGCAGAGCTGCTCTACAATGTTAAACAAATGGATATAACTGAAAACCACTGAACATTTCATCTCATAGCTGCAGAATACACATCCTTTTCATTAGTGAATGGAACTTTCTCTAGGACACACCATAGTCTAGGCCATAAAGCAACTGAGAAAATTAAAAAAAAAAAATCTGAAATCATACCAGGTAAATTTTCTAACTAAAATGGAATGAATCAGGAAATTAAAAACTTAAGAAACTCTAGATAATACGCAAATACCTTGAGACTGAACAACAGGCTACTGAATGAACAGTGGCTCGTAGACGAAATCAAAAAGGTAATCCAAAAAATCCCCAGAAACAAATGAAGATTACAGCACAACATATCAAAATTTATGGGCTACAGCAAAAGCTGACTTAAAAGGGAAGTTTATAGCAATTAGTGCCTACATCAAGAAATTGGAAAGCCATCAAATAAAGGAGCTATGAACACATCTCAAAGACCTAGAGAAACAACAACAAACTAAACCCAAAATTAGTAGCAGGAGAGAAATAATCATGAAAATTAGAGAGGAAATAAAAAATTAAAACAAAAAGTAAAACAAAAGATTAATGAAATTAAGAGCTATTTTTTTGAAAAAAATTAAAAAATGATATACCATTGATACATCTACCAAAAAAGAGAGAAGACCCAAATAAATAAAAACAGATATTTAAACAGGAGATGTAAAAGTGAATACCATAGACATAGAATTGTCAAGAATTACTAATCACAGCTATATGCCAACAAGTTGGAAAATATAGAAGAAATAGATAAATTTGTGGACACATACAATTTACCAAAATTGAGTAATTAAGACATAGAAAATCTAAGTAGACCAATAACCAAGAGGGAGATTGAACCAATAATAAAAACACTCCCAACAAAGATAAGCCTGGGGCCAATAGCTTCACTGCTGAATCATACCAGACTTTTAAAGAACTAATTACAATTCTTCTCAAACTATTCAAAACAACTGAAAGGGAGGGTATCCTCCCAAACTCCTATTATGATGCCAAAATCACCTTATTTCCAAAACCAGAAAAAGATGCAACAAAGAAAGACAGCTATAGACCAATATCCATGATGAACATAGATTCAAAAATCCTCAACAAATTACAAGCCAACGAAATCAAACAACATATCAGAAGTTTCATTCTCTTGGACCAAGTGGCATTTAACCATGGTATGCAGGGATGGCTCAACATTCACAAATCAATCAGTGTGATATATTACATTAACAAACTGAAGAACAAAAACCATACGATTATCTCAATAGACACAAAGAAAGCATTTGATAAAATAAAGCATCTTTCATACTGAAACCCTTAAACAATTTGGGTACAGAAGGAATATTCCTCAACCCGTGGCCAGCATCCTATTGAATGGGGAAAAGTTGAAAGCATTCCCACTGGAGCTGTACAAGGATGCTCACTCTCACCATTGCTATTCAATATAGTCCTGGATGTTTTAGCCAGAGCCATTAGGCAAGAAAAATAAATTAAAGGGATAAAATTTTGAAAGTATTAAGTCAAATTCTCCCTATTTGCAGATGACATGATTCCCTATGTAGGAGATGGCAAAGACTCCACTGAGGCACTATTGGAACTCATAAAAGAATTTGCATTAGGCAGGATATAAAATTAATACACAAAAATCAGTAGCATATATATATATATATACATATATATATATATACATACATACAGACAATGCCATGGCTGAAAAAGAACTTCTAAGATGAACCCTATTCACAATGGCTGCAAAAAAATTAAATACCTTGGAATAAATTTAACCAAAGGTGTAGATGTCAAAGATATCAACAATGAAACTTATAAAATATTAAGAAAATAAATAGAAGACATAAAAATGGAAAAATCTTCCATGTTCATAGATTTAAAGAATTAATATCATCAAACTGTCCATGCTACTGAAAGCAATTTATAGATTCAATATGGTTCCAATCAAAATACCAATGACATTATTCTCAGATCTAGAAAATATTATGCTAAAATTCAAATGGAAATACAACTGACCTGAATAGCTAAAGCAATCTTAAATAACAACAACCAAAACAATGCCAGAGGCATCACAATACCAGATTTAAGACATACTGCAGGGCAGTTATAATCAAAACAGCTTGATACTTGCACAAAAATAGACATATTGACCAATTTAAGAGAATAGAAAAATCATAACTTAATCCATGCATCTATTAAATCAATCCCTGGAGAAAAGACAGTCTGCTCAACAAATGGTGCTGGGAAAATTGGATCTACACATGTGGATGTATGAAATAAGACCCTTACCAAACATCTTAATCAACAGTTAATTCAAAATGGATCAATAATCTCAATCTACAACCTGACACCATAAAATTACTAGAGGAGAACATTGGGAAAACTCTGCAAGACATTGGCATAGGCAGACTTTTTGAAAAAGACCCCAGAAGCCTAGGCAAATAAAGTCTAAATAGACAAATGGGATTACATCAAGCTAAGAAGTTTCTGCAATGCAAAGGAAACTCAGTGAAGTGAAGAGGCAACCAACAAATGGGAAAGAATATTTTCAAACTATGAAACTGACAAGACATTAATATCCAGAATCAGTAAAGAGCCCAAGAGCCTCAATGACATAAAAACAAACAATCCAGTCAAGAAATGGGCAAAGAAAATGAACAGGCATTTTTCAAATGCTGAAAAATACTCAGGATAACTAACCATCAGGGTAATGCAAATCAAAATCACAATGGAGTTTTACCTCACCCACTTAGAATGGCATCCACATAGAAATCAAAAAACAATACATACTAGTCAGAATTTGTGGTAAAAAGGTATCCAAATCAACTGTTGTGGGGAATGTAAACTAGTACAATCACTGTGGAAGAACAGTATGGCAATACCTTAGAAATCTGAATATATGATTCAGCCATCTCATTCCTGGAAATTTACCCAAATGAAATGAAATCAGCATATGAAAGAGTTGTCTGTACCCCCCTGTTTATAGCAGTTCAATTCATAATAGCTAGGAAATTAAATCAACCCTGATGTCCATCAACAGATGACTGGATAAAGAAAATGTGGTATATTTACATTATAGAATACTACTCAACAATGAAAAATAATGAAGTATTTATTTAGCAATAAAATGGATGCAATTTGAAATTGTTGTGCTTAGTGAAATGAACCAGTCCCCCAAATACAAATATCATATTTTTCCTGGTATGTGGCAGTTAATGTTGAATACCAAAAAATGTATAGGAATGAAATAATTTTGGGATATTATTGTCATTTTTAGCCCTTGTCTATACTTTGTGGAACTCTGGTATTCTTACTTCTTACTTGTTGAGCATTATGATTAGTGGCAAATTAAGCTTGTAAATATAGAGTGGATTGAAATATGTATTTGAAAAAACTGATGAAGATAGAGGAGTGAGGGGAGTCGGTGGAACAGGGGAGTGATGGAAGTTTAGTTTTCTTCTTGGAACTGTACCTACTGAATGCATGGAATCTGCTCACTTTATATCAATAAAAACTTATCTAAAAAAGAATAAAAGCTAAAATCAAAGAACCATGCTGTCAAACTGGAAACCAAAATTTGAAAGATGAAGCACTATAGAATATCATTTCTAATCTTGTGATTCAGGCTGGTGAAAGACGTGCTTAAAATAAAACTGTAAATCTAACTGTATTAAAGTAATTAATTCACCTCAAATTATATAGCTAAAATAATTAAATGATAAAAACAAAGCCAGAGGTATCACAGCACCAGATTTTAAGACAGACAATGGGGCAATTATAATCAAACAGCCAGGTATTGGCACAAGAAAAGACATGTGGACTATGGAACATATTAAAACCTTAGAAATTAATCCACACAGAAATGATTTTTTAGAGGTTGTCTTCTCTATTTGTCACTAGCTGCACAGGAGATTGTGTCTGCTGAGTTAATACTCTCACACAGCACAAGCCTAAACTGAAACCACACGGTGAGCTATCTGAGAGTGGCTTCATGATCACAAGTTGCATTAAAGATGGCAAACCTATAGGAATTATTTTAGTGAAAAACCAAGGAAAACCAGTCCTAGGCAATGAGTGTCAACCAGTTTTATAATACCTAGTTAAAACTCTAAGCTTTTTGCTTAAACTCACTTGCCATCTCATTTTGAAGACATGCGCCTGCATTTACTGAGACAAGCAACTTACAAACATGATTCCATCATGGGTATGTAGTTTAAGAAGTAATTTGTGAACTAAATTAACCTGGTGTGTGCTGTGTGTATGTGTGTTGTGTGTGTGTGGTGTCTGTGTATGTGTGTGTATTGTGTGTGTGGTACATGTATGTGCATGTGTGTGGTGTGTGTGCATGTGTGGTGTGTGTGTGCATGTGTAGTGTGTGGGTGTGTGTGGCTGTGTGGTGTATGAGTGTGTGGGGGGTGTTTGGAGTGTAGTGTGTGTGTGCTATGTGTATGTGTGTGGTGTGTATGTGTGTGTGTGCATGTGTGGTGTGTGGTGTGTGTGTGTGTGGCTGTGTGGTATATGAGTGTGGTGGGTTGTTTGGGGTGTAGTGTGTGTGTGCTATGTGTATGCATGTGTGTGGTGTGTGGTACATGTGTGTGCATGTGGGTGTGTGTGCATGTGTGGTGTGTGGCTGAGTGGTGTATGAGTGTTGTGGGATGTTTGGTGTGTGGTGTGTGTGGTACATGTGTGTGCATGTGTGGGTGTGTGTGGTGTGCGGCTGTGTGGTGTATGAGTGTGGGGGGGTTTGGGGTGTAGTGTGTGTTGTATGTGTATGTGTGTGGTGTGTGGTGTGTGTGGTACATGTGTGTGCACATGTGTGGTGTGTGGTACATGTGTGCATGTGTGGTGTGTGGTGTGTGTGTGTGGTTGTGTGGTGTATGAGTGTTGTGTGGTGTGTGCATGTGTGGTGTGTGGTGTGTGTGTGTGGTTGTGTGGTGTATGAGTGTTGTGGGGTGTTTGGTGTGTGGTGTGTGTGGTACATGTGTGTGCATGTGTGGGTGTGTGTGTGGTGTGTGGTTGTGTGGTGAATGAGTGTTGTGGTGTGTGTGCATGTGTGGTGTGTGTGGCTGTGTGGTGTATGAGTGTGTGTGGGGGTTTGGTGTGTGGTGTGTGTGGTACATGTGTGTGCACGTGTGTGGTGTGTGGTACATGTGTGTGCATGTGTGGGTGTGTGTGTGGTGTGTGGTTGTGTGGTGTATGAGAGTTGTGGGGTGTGTGCATGTGTGGTGTGTGTGGTGTGTGTGGCTGTGTGGTGTATGGGTGTTGTGGGGTGTTTGGTGTGTGGTGTGTGGTACATGTGTGTGCATGTGTGGGTGTGTGTGTGGTGTGTGGGTGTGTGGTGTATGAGTGTTGTGGGGTGTGTGCATGTGTGGTGTGTGGTGTGTGTGTGGTTTTGTGGTGTGTGAGTGTTGTGGGTGTTTGGTGTGTGTGGTACATGTGTGTGCACGTGTGTGGTGTGTGGGTGTGTGTGTGGTTGTGTGGTGTATGAGTGTTGTGGGGTGTGTGCATGTGTGGTGTGTGCATGTGTGGTGTGTGTGGCTGTGTGGTGTATGAGTGTGTGTGGGGGTTTGGTGTGTGGTGTGTGTGGTACATGTGTGTGCACATGTGTGGTGTGTGGTACGTGTGTGCATGTGTGGGTGTGTGTGTGGTGTGTGGTTGTGTGGTGTATGGCTGTTGTGGGGTGTTTGGTGTGTGGTGTGTGTGGTACATGTGTGTGCATGTGTGGTGTGTGGTGTGTGTGTGTGGCTGTGTGGTGTGTGAGTGTTGTGGGGTGTTTGGTGTGTGGTGTGTGCGTGTGGTATATGTGTGTGCATGTGTGGTGTGTGGTGTGTGTGTGTGTGTGGTACATGTGTGTGTATGTGTGGTGTGTGGCACATGTGTATCATGTGTGGTGTGTGTGTGGTGTGTGGTTGTGTGGTGTGTGAGTGTTGTGGGGTGTTTGGTGTGTGGTGTGTGTGGTACATGTGTGTGCACGTGTGTGGTGTATGAGTGTTGTGGGGTGTGTGGTGTGTGTGGTACATGTGTGTGATTGTGTGGTGTGTGTGTGTAAGTCATCTCTTCGGAGCACTGAAACATGCAATGGAGGACTACTTATGGAAGCCTGGGAAGCACTGTTCAGCCATGGAAGTTTCATCTACAAAACTGAACGTGGTCATTCTTTCAATTATCTATTGCTGTGACAAGCCATCCCAAAACGTAGTTGTTCAAACGATGTGTTACTTATGTTCCACACACAGACGGGTTGCATAGGCTAAGCTGGGCAGTTCTAATGCTATGATTTCAATTAAATTTCCATTGATGGGAGCCAGTACTGTGACTCAGGAGGCTGGGCCCCACCTGTGAATGCCAGCATCACATGTGGGCACTGGTTCAGATCCTGGCTGCTCCACTTCTGATCCAGCTTCCTACTAATCCATGTGGGAATTCAGGGGAAGATTGCCCAAGTGCTTGGACTCCCACACCCACATGAGAGACCAGGAGGAGATTCTTAGCTCCTGGCTTTGGCCTGACAAGCCCAGGCTGTTGTGGCCAACTGAGGAATGGACTAGAGGATGGAAGACTTCTTCTCTGTCTCCCTATCTTTCTCTCTTTGTAAACTCCACCTTTCAAATAAAAAAATAAATCTTAAAAAAAAGAATTGCAATTGATGGCAGCTAAGGCTGGAGCTATCTGAAGGCTTGACTGGTGTGGGCATTAAGGGAAGACTTCTACTTATGTTTGTGCCTCATTGACTGGGAGTAGGGAAGATGTTGTGTGTCTCCTCTTGCAATGTGTGTTTTCAAACAGCATGGAAATCAAAAGATGGTCAGTTGTTTGGTGGTTGACTGCTACCAGAGCTCGTGTTCCAGAGTCAGGACAAAAACTCATTACTTTAATATCAAGCCTTGTAAGTCACTTTCTATAATACCTCCCACATCTTTTTTTTATTTTTTTATTTTTTTTTTTAATTTTTTTGACAGGCAGAGTGGACAGTGAGAGAGAGAGACAAAGGTCTTCCTTTGCCGTTGGTTCACCCTCCAATGGCCGCCGCGGCCGGCGCGCTGCAGCCGGCGCACTGCGCTGATCCGATGGCAGGAGCCAGGAGCCAGGTGCTTTTCCTAGTCTCCCATGGGGTGCAGGGCCCAAGCACCTGGGCCATCCTCCACTGCACTCCCTGGCCACAGCAGAGAGCTGGCCTGGAAGAGGGGCAACCAGGACAGAATCCGGCGCCCCAACTGGGACTAGAACCTGGTGTGCCGGCGCCGCAAGGTGGAGGATTAGCCTAGTGAGCCGCGGCGCCGGCTCCTACATCTTATTATTAACACAAAGGCAAGCCAGACCCAACAAAGAAGATGAGCTGCACCAAAATGTGGGTTTCCCTGCAGAGTCACTGTTAAAGGCTACCAGCAGACATGAAAACCATGTGAAAGATGGATCATTAGACACCTTTGAGGGTAGGAGAGGGAGGAAACACTTAGGATATATATATAAAAAAAACAATTAATGGCAGAATAAACAGATATTAACTATAGGGAATTGTAGTAGTAGGATAAAGGAGACTTGACAAGAAAACCAAAAGGTTATTGTAATGACTGAAAACAGAGACAAAGAAATCTCCCAGGAAGGATCTAAACTCTTGGTTTGGGAGCTAAATGATGAGGGAGTAATAAATGCAACTTAAGGTAGGGAAGGCAGTGAGAGCACACAAATCCTTCTATTTGTTTTCTTATAAAGTCTGGTATCAAATGCCCGAAGTACTATTGAAAAGGTGCTGTGGATTGGTTAAATTCTACCTTCTCTACCAGAGTTGAGACGCTGTGGCTTCAAATGGCAAAGTGAGTATAGCCCAACTTTATTTCATTTTCTTACATGCACTGGTGATGGGAATAATCAATATATAATATGGAAAATAACCTGCAAAATGTTCTACATTAAATACATAGTATCTATCTATTTTATATTTTTACTTTGGACTAAATTTTAAAAAATAAATCCTTGTAAATGTCTCTTCATTTAAAAGTCTAAAGCAAAATAATAACATAATCTATTCAACAGACCACATATCATGATTAAAAGAGTTTAGCTTAATTTTTTTAAAAAGCTGTATTATCACATAGGTCTACTTTGTCATTTATTTATTTTTAAAAATTATTTATTTGAAAGGCAAAGAGACAGAGAGAAAAAAAGAGAGAGAGAGCGAGAGAGAGAAAGAGAGAGAGAAAGGTTTTCCATCTGCTGCTTCACTCCCTAGATGGATTCAAAAGCCAGGGTAGGCTGGCTGAAGCCAGGAGCCAGGGACTCCAGTCATCATCTTCTGTCTCTCTGGTGTATTATCAAGAATCTGAATCAGAAGCAGAAAAGCTAGTACTGCATATGAGATGCTGATGTCACAGGCAGTGGTTTAACCCACTGTGCCACGACACCAGCCCCATTTTTTCTGTTTTTTTTTTTTAATTATTTTTTAAAATTTATTTGACAGGTAGAGTTATAGACAGTGAGAGAGAGAGACAGACAGAGAGAAAGGTCATACTTCTGATGGTTCACTCCCCAAATGGCTTCTACGATCCGAAGCTAGGAGCCAGGTGCTTCCTCCTGGTCTCCCATGTGGGTGCAGGCACCCAAGCACTTGGGCCATCCTCCACTGCACTCCCTGGCCACAGCAGAGAGCTGGCCTGGAAGAGGAGCAACCAGGACTAGAACCTGGCACCCATAAGGGATGCTGGTGCCGCAGGCGGAGGGTTAACCAAGTGAGCCACGGAGCCAGCCCTCTGAGTTTGTTTTAAAAAGTCAAGCCTATTCCCTTTATGTCAAATGTGGTAGTTTACATACTTTAATGACGCATGGAACAAGTAGTGATGTCTCCATAGATTGCAGAAATACTTAAATGAGCTTCATTTTCTTCATGAAGTAGCATTTATTCTGGGCTGAGATTTTAAGGGTGAAAATAATGCCATAAGCAAATACCAGGGGAAAGGCATTCAACAGGAGGAGCAACTGTCAAAGTCAGAGATGTTACAGCTCCCACCCCTGAGGGAGAAAAAGAAAGCGGGTGTGGCTAAGCACAGCCTGAAGGGGGAGAGTTGTGCAAAATGAGATCAATTCATGCCCCTTCCACTGGCTTCCTCTCAGTTCTCCCAGTGCATCTGTTATAATTCCTTCATCCGGGATTGCGAGTCTGTGTCACCTTACTCAGATGCAAGCCTTCACAGAACAGAATGTATGCTCCACTATTTCTATTACGGATTTTGAATGAAGAATGTCTGGCAAATAGTATGCTCAGTGTTTAATTGAAAATTATGTATTTTATGATCATAATATATATATACATATATATTTATACATTTATTTTTGTATATACATATATGTGTGTCGTATATGTGCATTTTTTAGATACATTCGTATTTAAGTAATCTTATTGCACACATGTTTTTCTCATTTCTAGAGGTTTAATATAAAAGATAAAACATGTTGACCAACAACTAATAATATTTTGATGGATATATGTCAAAGCAGTTTCATAAATTGCCTTATTCTTTTAAATTCAAGAACACAATATTACTTTGTCAATTCTTACCTAAGAAAAATGCCTGTTACTATGGAATATGGATTTATTAAAACTGATAAGTGATCTCTTTATTCTTTTCCCATCTCTTTTATTCCTAGACTCCCTACTACACCAGAATTTATAAGGAAATCTTACCTGGGCTCTTCTAGAAGCAATTGTTCCCTTAGTAGCAGCAATGGCTGGAAAAGGATTAAAAGTATCCAATAACCAAAGTCACCTGATTAAGTCTGATAACTCACTATGACTAAAAGAGTTGGATTACCCCAGCAACCTTAGACTGATTCTTTTATATTAGATTTCCTCCCTTGATATTCCCCCATTATGTTTCGGGGTCCAAATGTCTCCATACTCCTTAAGTCTAGAACCATTCCCATATTGCAAACTCCAATATGCAACTGCCTGTTAGACATGGATACATGGATCTGTAACAACCATCCTAAGCTAAAGATAGCAATTCTCTGGCCCTCATCGTCCCCCCACTCGTCTCCAAGTGTGCTCCAAGGTCAATGTTCCCATTGCAGGAAATGGCATACCCATTTTTACGGTTGTGCAGGAAAACACAGACACACACACACACACAGAAACCACTCTCTTAGACTAGCTTTTGAGTTATTTTTCTACTACTCCATATATCATTATTCAGTCAATACTGCTGAATCTAACCCAAAATGTACTCAGAACTGATTCTGTGAGCGTATATACACATCAGGTGCTTCTACCTTGGGTTTAGTCTCTGTGATCACCTGCTGACCAAAGTAAATCCTGTCCTGTGGTGTGGCTCCACAGCTGCTCTTTGCTACAGCCAGGCATCAGAGGGCTCTCACTATGGAGGAGGTCAGATGAAGACATTTCTCTGCTTAGGTACTTTCTGATGTTGTCTCAGCCTATTTTGTTTAAAAATCAAAGAATTATAGAGTCTTAACACAATCCCTTCCTCCCCCACCTCCCTCCATCCCTTCTACCCTCACTCCCCAGCCTCCAGCTGAAGCAGAGAGGGGAGATCCTCTCCCACTTCCTATGCTTCACCCTACTCCAGGATCAAATGCTTCTCCCTCAATTGTACATTCTGTACTTCTTCATTTTTTAATCCCTAATGTTTATCTTCTGACCCCCGTTCCATGCCCTTGTTTACCCATCTCCTTCTCTTCTTCAGAGTGTAACTTCCATGAGAGTTTGGATTTTGTGTTTCATTTGGAGAACTTAGCAGTGAAAATGGTCCAAAGCAGAAACTATAACAATGTATAATAATGTAATTCACTTAAGTTTGTTCAAAAACACCACCCTGTGGTGCTGATCTATGGTGACGCTGAAACGTATGTCGTTTTTGTTCTAGTCTACTTATGATTTCTTCTCAATAGCCTGACAGTGTCTGACACAATTTGTAATTTTTGTTGCATACCTTGGAAGTGGAGTCTCAGGTGGTCTTTCTGATGGCATATTTGGGACAGTAACGTTGGTCCCTCGGTGATTATAATAGGCTTTGTTCCCTAAAGGCAGAGTGCTGCAAATCTGTGCCTTCTGCCTTTTCTAACATATTTCAAGTAAAATATCCATGAGAATCTATCCACATCCAGCAGGTGGGAACATTTAGTTTACATTATCAAAATTCCTGTAGCTGCGACACTTGGCCTCAATAAACAGTGGTTTATGTCACCAGTTTTGCCACAATGGCTGAGGCCAGCTGTGATTCCTCACAAAGCCAGACACCTGCAGCCTTTTATTTTCTGTTACTCTCAAAATTTGCTAGCTTGTGTTGAGTGGGTTTAGTGTACAGTGTCACGTGATGCAGAGATGGCCTAAAAAATCTCATTATCAACATTTGAGAACCTGTGGAACAGCACATCCTAAAATATGTGATCGGACTTTTAATTTCACTTAAATTAAATATAGTGTACATTTGCTTTTCCCAATAGAATCATCTCTTGATTTTACGGATTTATTCTGTTGTAATAACATCAAGGAAATGGTGTGATGGGTTAAATATGTTTACACTCTAGTCTTCCTTTGAATATTCTTTTCCTTTTTATGGATAGACTCACCTTTCCAGTGAAAGGTAAGGAGACCCCATTTGAATGTGCATTAGAGCTTCTACACTGGAACATATCTATCTGAGTGAGTTTAACATCTCCTTGAAGATGGGTGACTCCCAGGACAGGGAGTGAAATCCCAGACTATATAACAGATAAATATTATATTTAAGCAATTACAAGGTGGAATATTGCAACATTGTCATCCTTAAAATATTGTTCCTGATTACAGCTTACAATGAGAATTGTTATTGCTTTAAGATATGGATGCAGAAATTGAGATGAAAAGTGGCTGAAAATTGTTATTTCAATTTGTGAAAGATATAAAAAATGCAGTATTTGATCTAAAGAAAGTAGATTCACTTCTGAAAAGGCACTAAGTATTTTGTCGATATCAGCATCCAGTGATTTTTTTTTTGCACTTTCATTATTACAAATTTTAAGTTTGTGTTTTTAATTTGTCAAAAATAGTATCAAAGTATATTCATAGGCATGATTTACAGTGTTACTGTTCTAAAATATGGGGTATTTTTGATTTCATAATTACATATTTTTGTTTATTATAAATTCATTTATTACAGGTACAAGCTTACTATTCATGGGCTCATGACTCTGGAAGATTTGTATTGTAAATATAACTTGAACAAATTCCTCCTCTTATGTCAGAGCTCCTTTAACATGATTTTTTTGTTTCATTCTGTTTATAGTTTGCAAAAAATTTTACACGTTTATGAGGTAACGTGTTTTTAACACAAAAATTTATTATGACCAGAAAATTTTTTGTGTTATATATTCCATCAAATCTGGATATTTTATAGTATACTTACTGTGAAATGGGAATTGAACAAATTAATCCATATTTATTAACTGAATATTTTATGATTCTAAATTATTTAACATTTGGTCCATTATTTTATCGACATCTTGAACAAGCAAGTCATAAAACATAAATTTCCAATTTGTTAGGTCTCCTTAAATTTTATGGAAATTATTTTACCCTGTCCTTGAACACTAAAGTAATAGGAGAAATCTGGTAGCATTGTTTGCCTTTTGAGGATCAGAAGTATTAAAGTATTAAATAAATCTAATACATATTAAGAATGTTTTTTAAGAACTGATATTACTCATAACAAAATTATATTTTATGGCTGGAAAAATTTTAATGATTCTTATGTCTATGTGTGTATGTTAAATTGAGGTGGTATAAGTAAAAATTGATATTGGACACAAAATTTACAGATGATCTAAGCAACTTCTGTAGCATTTTGTCAAATTAAAGCTTTTTTTATTCAGTATGGCGTATCCATTGTGTCTGTTGTGGATTTTTGGTCACTCCTTCTTAGAGACTGATAACATGTTTTTACAGTCACATAAGCAGCTGATCTTTACATGAACAATGGGATTCCATGTACCAGATTCTGCAAGCCTCCACATGCCCTAAACAAATGTCTATGCAATAATGCCTCACAATGGTGATATAAATAATATAAAAATGGCATTATGTAGTCAATAACATAGCAACATGCAGACTATGTATAGAATGAAATACTACAGTAAATGCTGTACAATTCACTGCACTTGCTATAACAGACACCAATGGATAATAAAGGAACATTCAAACGAATGCCATATGGTCATTGGAAGAGGGACAAGTGCTAGCACAGTGCCCTAAAGCAAGATAACACACTTTGAAAACACAAACTGAAACCATGTGGGCTGTGTAGGGATTGCTTCAGCAAAGCTTATTATCTAAATGGATCTTTAAATGTTCTTGGTTAGCAAATTTCGAGTTATGTATGGGATAATTATAACATGTTTGTTAAAAATCAAAGATCACCAGCTCAAAGTTTACTTGAACATTTGCAAAATACAAACACTGTGCATATAAATTGTGAGTTAGAATAACTGCTCAGGACAGTTATTATAATAATGATACATGCTGTCTATAGTTTCCAAAATTCACAAAACAAATGTTTATTCTTAACTATGGTAGAGTAATCTCATCAATAAAGAAGCTTAAAATTTTATAATTCAGATTACTATTAATTTTAAGAAACTCTTATCCTACTATAGTGAATGTCTTTCAATATTTATTTTTCAGTATTTAGGAAAAATACAATGATATGTCAATGTCAAGATAGATATCTCAAAGTAAAATAATGCATAAATACATAATTAAAATCACATGCAATTTCCCCTGAATTCAAAAGTGTGTTTTTATTCAAGTTTAGGCTATAGTTAATGAAGCATTTTAAATTTCATCATGATTGTATTCATAATCAGCAGAGTAATTTGGTGTTTCTCACTCTCTGGTTCTGACAACTTTTCTTTCCTTGTTTATACATTCTGCTTTGTTACTGGCACTCAACAATGCTTCAATGGGATCTGCTAAGTATGTTGTCACCATTCTATTTTTTAATCTCTATTTTTGAGGATAATTATAGTTTCTCCAGCAGTTGCAAGAAATAATGCATTGAGACAATTATACTATTCACAACAATTGCCCTAATTGTATTACTTTGCAAAGGATAGTAGAGTATCACAACAAAAATGGCATTAATATCATTCATTAATCTTATTCATAACTTACCAGTTTTATGTGCAGTATTCATTCTGTAGTCACACTTCCTTTCTCATTCCCTTGAAACTGCTAATACAGTCTCCATCTCTAGTTTTGTCATTTCAAGAAAGTTAAGTAGGTGGAATTACACAGGATGAAAAATCAAAGGTTGCACTTTTCACTTAAGATCCTGATAATTAAAGTGTTATCAGAAATATGATCTTTTATTTTGCAGAATAGTTTGTATGGCATGGTATTCAACACATTCTTTCATTTAAGATTTTCTTTTTTATTTATTTGAAAGTCAGAATTACAGAGGGAGAGAGACAGAAAGGGAGAGAAAGAGTGAGAGAGGGAACTCATCCATCTGTTGGTTCACTTCCCAAATGGGCCATGCAGAAGCCAGGAGCCTGGAACTCCATCTGGGTCACCAACATGAGTGACAGGGACACAAGCACACTTGGCCCATCTTTCATAGCTATTCCCAGGTGCATTAGCAGAGAGCTGGATCTGAAGCAGAGTTGCTAGTACTCCAGCGGGCACCCATACGGATGCTGGAGTCACAGGTGGAGGTTTGCCTAATACCCAAACCACTGACCCATCCACAAGTTCTTTAAGCATTCTTCAACTGAAGGACTATGAGTTGTGTTCACCTGTGTAGGGAACTGCCATCCTGTCGCGCCCCGTCTTCGTGGGGGAATGACACTAAACCCTGCCTAGGTTTCCTATCCGAGTCACGGCACCATTATGTCGCTCCCCCTCTTCGTGGAGGAACGACACAGGACCCTGCGTTGTTCTTTCGTCTGCTCGGCCCTCCCCGGGTTTGCTGCTGGTTCTTCCCGGGTTGGCTACCGACCCTTCCACCTCCGTGGAAGGGCGGTTCCCCCTGCCACTTTCCCCACTTCCGCGGGGGAGCGGCACACCGCCGGCCGGCTCTCTCGGGGGCTTCACAGGCGTTCCTTCAGATAGATGTTCCCAGTGCATGTTGTCTCTCTCCTCCTTTATAGTCCTCTTCCACCAATCCCAACTCTGCTACCCACACCGCCGAGAACGCTGCTCTCCTCCAATCAGGAGCAGATCCTGCTGTTTATTGGTTGAACTGGAGGCAGCTGTGTAGAAGCTGTTTCCTCCTCTCCCAGCGCCATATTGTGGGAGAGCAGATGCATAGAATAAGTCTTAATTCCAGTAACTTAGTCTAGTCCGAGTTGCTCCCAGTTGCTCCCCACACCATCCACCATCCCAGAGTGACTGTATCATTTCACAGTCCCTGAAGCAGTGTACAAATGTTAAAGTTTTTCGACATTCTCCCATCATGTGGCATTGTGATGACTTTTTAAATCCTAGCTGTTCTAATAGGTGTGATATCTCATTGTCCTGCTGCTGTTGCATGTGCCTATAAATTAAGACCATTGAACATGTCATCTGAAGGAGAGTATTCCACAAAGCTCAGGGTAAAGACACAATTAAAATATAAGATTACTTTTGGCGTAAAACTGTATTAAGAATGCAAATTCTGAAAAACTATGCACGGATTTTTGCATCAATTTAACACGTACTTTCAATCTTATGAACTTCTGAAGTCCCCCTCTTTATACTTTCAAGTGAAATGCCTCTTCATGTCTTTTACTCATTTTCTCTCTGGATTTTTGTGGGATATTTTTGCATTTGAATTTGAGAGTTGTTCATGTGTGGTAGATAATACAGCATTACTCAGCTAGTGGTTTGCAAATATTTTCTCAGCTTCTTTTTATTCTATTAACAGGACATACTTTTTTTATTTTTTTGTAACTTTTATTTAATGAATATAAATTTCCAAAGTACGACTTATGGATTACAATGGCTTCCCCCCCCATACCGTCCCTCCCACCCACAACCCTCGCCTTTCCCACTCCCTCTCCCCTTCCATTCACATCAAGATTCATTTTAGATTATCTTAATATACAGAAGATCAGCTTAGTATACATTAAGTAAGGATTTCAACAGTTTGCTCCCACACAGAAACATAAAGTGAAAAATAATAGATGATTTTTTTAAATGATGATGAAATCAGATCAGAGCTATTGTCATGTTTAATCCCAGTGAGTGTCAAGTTGGGAATTGATAATTTCTTTTTTTTTTTTTTTTTTTTTTTTTTACAGAAGATCAGTTTAGTATGAATTAAGTAAAGATTTCAACAGTTTAACCCCCATAGAAACACAAAGTGAAATATATTGTTTGAGTACTCATTATAGCATTAAATCTCAATGCACAGCACATTAAGGACAGAGATCCTACATGAGGAGTAAGTGCACAGTGACTCCTGTTGTTGACTTTACCAATTCACACTCTTTGTCTATGGTATCAGTAATCTCCCTATGCCCCAGTCATGAGTTTCCAAGGCTATGGAAGCCCTCTGAGTTCTCAGACTCTTATCTTGTTTGGACAACGTCATAGTCAAAGTGGAGGTTCTCTCCTCCCTTCAGAGAAAGGTACCTCCTTCTTTGATGACCTGTTCTTTCCACTGGGATCTCACTCACAGAGATCTTTTGCCAGAGTGTCTTGGCTTTCCATGCCTGAAATACTCTCATGGGCTTTTCAGCCAGATCCGAATGCCTTTAGGGCTGATTCTGAGGCCAGAGTGCTATTTAGGACATCTGCCATTCTATGAGTCTGCTGAGTATCTCACTTCCCATGTTGGATCACTCTCCCCTTTATTTATTCTATCGGTTAGTGTTAGCAGGCACTAGACTTGTTTATGTACTCCCTTTGACTCTTAGTCCTTTCATTATGATCAATTGTGAACTGAAATTGATCACTTGGAATAGTGAGATGGCATTGGTACATGCCACCTTGATGGGATTGAATTGGAATCCCCTGGTATGTTTCTAACTCTACCATTTGGGGCAAGTCAGCTTGAGCATGTCCCAAATTATACATCTCTTCCCTCTCTTATTCCCACTCTTATGTTTAACAGGGATCACATTTCAGTTAATTTTCAACACTTAAGAATAACTGTGTATTAATTACAGAATTAAACCAGTCATATTAAGTAGAACAGACAAAAAAACTACTAAGAGGGATAACGTATTAAGTTGTTCATTAACAGTCAGGGCTATGCTGATCAAGTCACCGTTTCCCATAGTGTCCATTTCACTTCAACAGGTTTCCTTTTTGGTGTTCAGTCAGTTATCACCAATCAGGGAGAACATATGGTATTTGTCCCTTTGGGACTGGCTTATTTCACTCAGCATGATGTGTTCCAGATTCCTCCATTTTGTTGCAAATGACTGGATTTCGTTGTTTCTTACTGCGGTAAAGTATTCTAAAGAGTACATATCCCAGAAACAGATGGATAAACCAATGGAACAGAATTGAAACACCAGAAATCAACCCAAACATCTACAGCCAACTTATATTTGATCAAGGATCTAAAACTAATTCCTGGAGCAAGGACAGTCTATTCAATAAATGGTGCTGGGAAAATTGGATTTCCAAGTGCAGAAGCATGAAGCAAGACCCCTACCTTACACCTTACACAAAAATCCACTCAACATGGATTAAAGACCTAAATCTACGACCTGACACCATCAAGTTACTAGAGAACATTGGAGAAACCCTTCAGGATATTGGTACAGGCAAAGAATTTCTGGAAAAGACCCGGGAGGCACAGACAGTCAAAGCCAAAATCAACTATTGGGATTGCATCAAATTGAGAAGTTTCTGTACTGCAAAAGAAACAGTCAGGAGAGTGAAGAGACAACCGACAGAATGGGAAAAAATATTTGCAAACTATGCAACAGATAAAGGGTTAATAACCAGAATCTACAAAGAGATCAAGAAACTCCACAACAACAAAACAAACAACCCACTTAAGAGATGGGCCAAGGACCTCAATGGACATTTTTCAAAAGAGGAAATCCAAATGGCCAACAGGCACATGAAAAAATGTTCAAGGTCATTAGCAATCAGGGAAATGCAAATCAAAACCACAATGAGGTTTCACCTCACCCGGGTTAGAATGGCTCACATGTAGAAATCTACCAACAACAGATGCTGGCGAGGATGTGGGGAAAAAGGGACACTAACCCACAGTTGGTGGGAATGCAAACTGGTCAAGCCACTATGGAAGTCAGTCTGGAGATTCCTCAGAAACCTGAATATAACCCTACCATTCGACCCAGCCATCCCACTCCTTGGAATTTACCCAAAGGAATTTAAATTGGCAAACAAAAAAGTGGTCTGCACCCTAATGTTCATTGCAGCTCAATTCACAATAGCTAAGACCTGGAACCAACCTAAATGCCCATCAACGGTAGGACATACTTTTTAAACTGATGAGACCCAACTCACCTATTTTACCTTAATGCAGTGTGCTATTGAAGTCAAGTCTAATAACTCTTTGCCCAGTCCTAGAGTTGAAGAAATTCTGCTGTTCCAAAGACAAATGTGATAGGTTTTCTCTGATTTTTCGAAGCTAATTATAGAGTACAAAAGAAACCTTAATACAAGTACACGAAATTGATGTCTTGTGATTTGATTATTGTTTATAGTCCCTGTCTATAGTCCTATGCAACAGTGATCTTTCTACTTTTTTCTTGGTGAACTCTTTATTTAGTTGAGGATTAAGTTATGATTATAAAATAAAATAAATTATGTTATCACAAAATAACAGCCCAACTTTGGCTGCTGGGGTCATTTAAGGGGTGAACCAGCTGAAGGAAGATCTCAATAAAAAATAAATATATGAACAATAAGGCAAAGAAAACAGCCTCCCTACCCAATCACTTGAACACACAGCACCATCAATAGTGCGAAAGACGCCATTGTTTACTATGTATCTCAGGGCTGTGCATATTGGATCTAAGTCCCCATTTTGGCATTTTCCTAATAGAGATAATAAATGAACACATACAGCATATATCTTTTTGGAGAAACAAGATTTCTGTGGACTGAGATGGCTCAGGCATAATCTTTTATTTCATAGTATATATCAGGCAGGAGGTAAAGTAATACTGTAGCCAAAGGAGCAGATATGATTATTTTGACTTAATCCTTTGTTAGCAGAGTTCTAGGAAATACTCACCAGATCCATTCTTTCTGCCAAAGAATTCTGCAAGTGAATTCAACAAATTACCATATGGAATCTCATGCATGTTCCAGAAATATTGCATCATCCCAAACTCTTTCTATACGCACACCCAAACATATCAAGAATTCCCTTAGCTAGCTATGCAATATGCTCCCTCTTCTCATTTAAGTTGTATGTGAAATTCTGATATGTTGTTTGTTTCAGGCTGATTATTCCTGCTTTATACGGAGACACCTTTTGTTACTTGCTCAGAGTGGCTTAAGCTTCTGAAAGATTGTTAATTGAATGCACCATGCCCTGACATCTCTTATTCCAACACATTTCAAGAGACTACTCCAGTGCAAGAAAAAGCCTTTCACCTCCTCTCAGGATACATTATGTGGGTGGCATAGACAGCAGTTCAGTATTGTGCTCTCCATACCTTATAAAGATCTGGAGCAATTTTTCCCCCACTTTCTATTGTCAGACTGACAAATTTCCTAGCAAGAACAGTGGAGTGAGAGCTGAACACCAATGTAATTCTCTCATTCTGCTGTGATCAAAAGCAGCTACTCTCTAATGCCAACCCTCGATTTAAGGTGAGTTTAACACGTGTTTCTTGCCATAGGAAATCTCTTCCTGGGTTCTTCATACAAATGCATGCGTGTCCTTCTACCCTAAGGCTCCAGTAGGTCTGCCGAAACAGTGTTCTGGGGAGTAGTGTTTATGCTGGAATCTCAGAAGGACAGACAGAGTAAAACACGGAACATACAAATCACAGTGGAAATGCTGTGGATTCCCCTGGACGGTTTTCAAAGAGACTGTGACCCGACCAGGGGTTGCCAAGCCCTTCCTCCGTCCTTCCTCAGGATGTATGCCCTTCTCCTGTCATCGGCCACTTTGGCTGTCACCTCCCTGTGCTCCTTCTCTGGGGTACGCAGCTCACCTCTTCAAACCCAGGGCCAGCTCCCAGATTCTCCTGCCTGAGAGAATTGAACTCCAGGGATAAGTATGCTTTCCAAGTGCTGGGAAAACACCGCCTTCTTAAAAACTGGTCAGCAGACACAGAACAATTGCAATTCTATGACCAAACTATTAGAGAAATAAGCACGTGTATGCAATTGGAAATATACTCATAAAAGATACTAAACATCACATGAAAAGGAAGCACATGGCTAAAAGTAAGTTATAGGCATTTTAAACGCTGGGATTAATATTAGAATTTAGCCTACTTTATGAAATGTCATGATATACTAGAAATCCCTATGCTCATGAGTTATAAAAATGTATTTTTATAAAAGACAAGTACAAAGGAATGCCTGCATTTAAACTTTCTCCTCTTTTCTTTACACATGATTATAGCAATTTCCTTTGAAAATGTTATTTTTAGTTCATGTTATTCTAATCCTCTGTTTTAAAGTTATTTCAGTAAAATCCTTAGTGAATGAATTCTGGCTCTACCTATGACTAGGATGCTTTTTTGGGGCTTATTCAAATCTCAGAAGCATTGAATTCCTGCTTCTCCTTAATTTACTCCTGTCACTGTCATTCATCGCAGCACCTCTGCTTCAACTCAATTTGTGCTCTGTCCTATGTAATGCGTGGTGCCACATCTGCAGAACTCAAATGACTGGATGTCACCTCACCTCAATTAACTGTTCTACCTCCCGCCCTAGCAAACAGGGAAAGCAAGAGACGCCCTATCACACACTCATGCTTCCTCTGCCGAGGGCATGGGTCTGGCTCCTATGTCACTGTGCTCCGACAGAGGGAAACGACTCTGGTCTCACACCAGGTGCCTTGCCTCCCGAGGGGCACTGGAACCCTCTGCCCCAGTGTCCACCTGTTACAGTGGAGGTGTAATGTATGCCTGACAATTAAATGTCTCCTGTCCCTCTGAATATTCAAACCTGAGAAAACTGCTAAAGAGGTTCTTCCTCAGTACCTTGAGTTCATGTAGTTTGTGTGATCAGCACTGTTTCAGAAAAACATCTTTACCACAATTGCATGTTTCTGTGGTGGCTTCTCCATCCAGCTCATTTCACAGATGAATGAGAAAATAAGATAGACTGCTTGAATTATATAACCCATGGCGTACAATGGCCTGCACCTTAAGAAAGAATATTTTCATAGTGCCAAAACTTTCTCTAAGAAAATGAGACCTAGCAGAGTGCTTTTGCAGGTAACATCAACATAGAGACTGGGATGTATGTTCAGCTTGTATCAAAGCCCAACCTCCTCTCTGTCAGTGAGATTTGCAAGATATCCAGGGCCAAAGAATATTCTTTACTCTTCAGGCATCAGTGGTGGTTAATGAACTCAGGGATTTATTTCCTAATGACTGCCAAAAGACGTATGAGAGAACTTCAAAATGCCCATGGGAAATGGAATTAAAAAGCTGGGTTTATTTTGGGAAAATAATTTTGAAATCTATACAATCTATACAATTTTCCATAATACGCATTTTCCATACACTTTGAATACCCCTCATCTATTCTGGGTAAAAGAGGAAAGGGGATCCTATGAAATACGCCTGTAATGGTTCAATTTAAAAAAAAAAAAAAGAAATATGCCTGTAATGATGATATCATTGCTGATACAGTTTGTCATGTATCATACAAGAAATTTTAGATTTGATGAGGCTGATTTATGGGAAGCCAATGATCTTAGGAAAAGATAAAATTTCTTCTTTTAATGCGACAATTTTCCATATGAGGCTAAAGAGCATATTAGAATATGTTCCATTTTCACGAAATGTATTTGGTGAAAGACTACAAGGCAAACCAAATATCTAACCTCCTGAAAGTGAAAGGGAGATGGAAGCTTGCATGCTGCATTTCTATTCCTTGCTGTTTTTAAGCATGGCACAAATTTTGATATCAGCATTTTGAACCTGTTATTTATTACAGATTCAGGAATGTGCCCTGTGTCTGCCTGCTGTCTGGCACTGAGCCAGTTGATGATGAGGTGTTATACAATTTAAAATAGCCTAAGGAGGCCTCCTGGCAAAGCTTGCAGTTCACTCTCTCTCTCTCTCTGTGTATTTCTCATTATATTTTATTTTTGAAAATCTACATTAAAATGCAGTTAGATAGAGTTATATATTGGAGTGAGGCACAATGCCGTGATGGTTGTACATGCTATTTAGGACTGTACGCTTTTGAATCTAATGATAGTTATTTTCCTGTCAACTGCCATTTTACAGGAAAATATTAATCTCAACATGAGATGTATTCATTGTCTTGAAGGAGGTGAAATTTACAAAACTCCATAATAATGGCTCCGCACAGGAGACATCTTCAGTCTGTGCCTTAAGAGGGAAGATGAGACTGGGAACAAACCCAGATTCGCGGACGGTCTCTCATGCAGCAGTCACTTTCCTAGACACTGTCTTTTATATCAAACCTGTCAGTAGGAAATGATATACACAAATGTATTAAATTACCAAGCACCTTAAGTCAGATATGTTAAAACATTTTTACATGATTTTTAAAAATACCATTATGAATTGCTTCTTGGTGTCATTCAAATAATGATCAATGAGAAATACTTTACAAACAGGAAAAGAAACACATAGAATACAGAAAATTAATATTTCCTGCTCAAAGTATGGCCTTCCATACATGCAAAAATATATACGGATATTTTATTCTCACAAATATTTTTAAGTAAAATGAAGACACAAAGCACTCTCCCTCACCTGCTCTCTCTTAATTTGATATTTGAATAGAGGTAATAATAACCTGGCTTATGAATTTGTTTATGCTAATCCTTTTTAAAGTTTAAAATGGCATTTGATGGATATTAAAAAAGTTCTTTGCATAATAATGCACCATCTTCTTCACAGAAGGCAGACTATTTAGTGAGTATATTGGAATTGAGTAGACAGTAAGACAGATAAATGATAAATTAAAATTCATCTTCCACACACTAACAATTTATATATCAAACCAATTTAACAACTGAATTTATAAATAAAGTCTTCAAAACAACATCATTAGTAGAATAAAGCAATCAGATAATTCCTTTAAAATAAATCTTGGTAAAGTAGCTGGACATAATATCCTTTCAATGACAATATTTCGTGGAAAGCCAAAAACATTTTTCCAACACCAAGTCTATTAAACATATATATATATATATATATATATGTGTGTATATATATATGATATCTTTTCAAAGTGATTCACAATGTAAAAGAAACTTTGAGATTATAAAAGCAAATTCAAACAATAATATCTCAATGAAAATCTCCTTATGGTTATTTATCATGGTGATTAGCATTATCTTCTACAGTATAATTATCAAAATTACTTGATTTGTTTTATATAGCATGCTGATTGTTTCTTGAACTCTGACCCTAGCTTTGCTATATATCATGAAATAGTTGAATTGACACAGCATGATGCAATATCCAGTAGTATTCTGCAAAGATATGTCTTTCTATAATCTCCTAATTTTTATTTATATGAATAAATAACATTTATATTCTCCAATGGAAGTGAGAAAAACAGGAACAGAGAGAAAAAGAAAGAGAACATAAAAGAATGAGATGATAGAGAGCTTTCATGTATTGGCTTATGACCAATTGTTCACAGCATTTGGAGTAAGCCAGGCGGCAGCCAACACTCAATCTTAGTCTCTCACGTGCGTGGCAGAAACCCATGTACTTGAGCCATAACCTGCTGTCTCTCAGGGTGTGCATCCACAGGAACCTTGATTGGAAGTGGAGGTGGAACCTGAACCTAGCCTCTCCAATACGGGATTCCGGCAATCCACGTGGTGACATAACTTTCTGCACCAAAACACCTGTCCACAGAAAAGATCATAAATGATACTCAGTAGTTTTACCAAATACCATTGGGGTTACAGAAAACACTTTATTAGAGGAAAAATTTATAACAGAATATTTTCGTTTTTAGATAAAAAGAAATTCATTCTTTACTTTCTTAGAGATGCACCACCATTGTTGCACTGGGCTCTGAAATTGGATCTGTGAGCAGGAGGAGAAACAGCTGAAAACCAGTTCCTGACTTGAAGATTAAGTCCCAAGTTTTGCAGTGTATATATGTGAGAAGTCTCTTAATCATGTTCTCATCAATTTACCTTCTTGCTCCTAACTCTCCCACAGTCACATGTGCACAACTGTTACCAATTTTTTCATACTTCTCAACAATACTGATACATTTCATGCTTGTTTTCAACGGGAGCTCATCTTGCACATATTTAATATATATTGTTAATTTATGATATCATTTCATTCCAGCTTTTTTCAAAATGATCCAAATCAGTTACATGTAATTGACTTACTAAGGGCCCTTGACTGTTCACCTTGTCAAATTGCATAAAAATGCTAGTGTTTTGAAGACATAACATGGACATCTGCCTCCAATATTTCACCCTTTAATGATTGAAATGGATAACTTTATAACTGTATAAAACAACAAAAGCTTTATAGCATCAAATAAAATATGCACAGCTGATTTCTTAAGAGAGATCGACTCATTTTGGAGTGTCTTGTGGCAGGGAATACTGGCCGAATGAAGGCCATATTGATGGTAAAGATGCTACTAATAACAACTCATTCTTGTGTCATGCTTGTGATATGTCTGGTTTTCTGATTTCTTTATGCACTCAGTATATAAAACCATGATGAACCAAATGTGGATAGAATGTGACATGTGTTGACTTATTCCTCTCCCTGCAAATCTGTCCCTACTGCAAATACAAGCCCTTCTCATTTCAACCTGTAGTGTAAAAAATGACACACTTTCGTTCTCATTTTCTAAGGGGTATGAGCATTCTGGAGATGGGGGCTGTCCTGGTGGGAATGGAAGTGCCTACAAGTCTCAAGCAGCCACTGGTTCCCAGAGCTGAGCACACCAGCATGCAGCAAGTCTTCTAGTGCAGTAACAGAATTGGAAGAGTTCAGCAGATTCCTGGGTATTAGGGGCTACTGGTTGCATGACTTCCCTTGATCATCCAAAGACCTTTCTGTGACGTCACCCAACACTGGATGATATTCTGGGGCATGTTAAGTTATATTATTTAATTCTGACACCAACCCTCTGAGATAATTACCTACATTACCCTTCTTATGTGTACATGAAAGGAAGTGCAAGAAGAAAGTAGCATTTTTTACCCAAGGTAAAGTAGTGATTCTATGGCACAGCAAGTTCAGTATCAATACTTTCAAGCTTTAACTATTGATAAGATTATTATGCAAATTAAAAAGGTGAAGAAAGAAATGGATGCAATCTATATGTGAAATAAACTATGGATCATTAGAAAATAAAATGACTTAATCCTCCTTTAAATACAAATCCAGGTTTACAACTGATGTAAATCCATACATACAATCCACTGAATAATTTTAGTATTAAAGCAGAGGTGCCAATAAAGTTAAATTCTAAACTTTAAAAATGCTTCATTACTGCATTATGCCTTAAGATCTATAGGTGCAGGTGTCTCACAGCATCAAGAAGTGACAATTACCTAAATTTAGTGGAGCACAAAGACTGTCAAATACAAGAAGTCAGACTCATGGATGTTGCAGAAGACAGAACTTATACTTCATTTGACAAATTTTGGACCTTGGCAACGATTAGCTTCACTGCCTACACAAGTGGTGGAAGACTGTGCAATGCCCCCTAAAACTTCCCAGAAGCAGCCATCCAAAGGGAGTCTAATAATTGCAAAACATCCCAGAGCCAACACTTGGCTGGATTTCATTGCAGTGTATCCCCTATGGCTGCTCTCTTGGATCAACCTACAGTGTAGACCATGAAAGAAGGAGCTGGCAGAAGGAGGCTGAGCTGGAGCAAACCCTAGATGTCTGACCTCAGAGAATCGGAACTCCTGGCATCATTAAAAACATTCATAATTTATCAGTGAAATGGTTAAGGGGAAAAAATAAACTTGGAAGCTTTCCTTACTTCCCAACCCCCTCCTTCCAGCACTGAAATAAAAAGAGATGTACCACAAAATGGAGCATCAGAAAGTGTGGAATAGGGAAATTGTTCTCCATCAGGGAGAAGAGGAGGCACGAACTTGGGTCTCTGCGCAGCGTTTTCTTGACTCTGGGAACTGGAGAGCAGCCTGTGGTTCTTAAACAGGAATCATCATGGGCACTCTGATATCTTGAGCTTTAAGGATCTGCAGAAATCTCTCTGTTTCCTTTTTTTCTTTGAAATTAAAACAAAGAAAATCCTATTATATATATATATATTTTTGCTATTATATATTATTAATGGTTTGGAGAATCACACTTTTTTCTAATAAAACTATCATTTTTCCAGATTCAAACATTCTTCTGATTAATATTGAAAACATCATAGTTCCAACTTAACAATGCAACAAAAAGGAAAGTTAAAATGTTTTTTAAAAGTACATTTACAGGGCTGGTGAAGCCACTGCCTGTGGCCTTGGCATCCCGTATGGGTGCTGATTCAAGTCCTAGCTGCTCCACTTCCCATCTAGTTCCCTGCTAATGCATATGGGAGGGCAGCAGAGGAGGGCCCAGGTAATTGGACCCCGGTACCCACATGGAAGACCTGGATGATGCTTCAGATTGCCCCTGCTCTGGTCGTTGCAATCATCTGGGGGTGAACCAGTGGATGGAGGATCTCTCTGCCTTTGTCTCTCTCTCTTTGTCTCTCCCTCTCTATCTCTCTTTCTCTGTAACTCTACCTTTCAAATAAATAAATCAATCTTTAAAAAAGTACATTTATAGGAAAGTCTATTCTTCCGCCTGATGCTGACACTGCAGATGTGACTTTGGGTGGTGTCACAGTAATGCAGTGGTTTCCTTTGGCATGCAGTGTCCTCACTGGTACTTCCTATCCCTACCTCAAAGCACAGGGAAGATGCAGAAAGGCAGCATGGTCAGCCTGCCTTACTGGCCTGTCCATCGATGTCATTGTCAAAATTGACACTTTACCATGAAAGAACAGAGGAGGGACTTTCCTTAAGAGCAGGTGGCTAGGAAGCGCCCAGCTGCTGATATTGCCCTTCTGACTTCCAGCCTCCTTTATCATTTTCAAACCATCTCTTTCTCAGAAGAGGAAGCAGTGAGAATACTGCATGGATGCAGCAGTTCACATAATCTTGTATTTTCACCTTTCAAATAAGTCACTTCTAGTTATCAAACTGTAAAAATTGGATAAAATAGTCCTATAGAGTAATAAATTGGATGTACTAACTTAATTGATAATAGAAAACTAAATAATAAAAGTTATTTGAAATAATACTTCTTGAAGAATAAAAATGAAAGAGCATCTCTTTGAACTTCCACAATAACATTGTAGTACAATGCCATAAATTTACATTTCTTATGATGAATGAAAGAATTGGGTTATTTAACTAGCTAACCCCAAATCATGGGATACTATAGGGAAGTATCAATGTTTTAAGTCTTACCTGATTTCAAATATACAATAGTTTCCACTGTAACATTTATCTCTCTTTGTTATATAGTAATATACATATTGTATCTAATATGTGCATGCTTCTCTAATAAACATAAATTTTATATACATAAATTCATACACAAATTATGATGAAATTCATAATTCATCAGTGAGATGGTTAAGGGCAAGATTAAACTTGGAGCTTTCCTTACTTTCCACAACTTCCCAGCACTGAGATTAAATGGAATGTTTCACAAATTGTAGCATCATAAAGTTTGAAATAGGCAAAATGTCAAGAGAAAGAAAAAGCACAAATTTAGGTCTACATTTATTTATCTATATGTATATATATTTAACTTCCATATATGAGAAAATATGCAGTACTTGTCTTCCTGTATCTGTTTACCCATTCACAAAAACTGGAATTTAGTTTTATTCTAGTTTCATAACATTACAAATAATGTTGTTATGAAACATTGTATATAAATATTTCTCTAAACAAATGTTACAACATCCCTAGGGTAGATTTTTGTAGTGCACAGTGTAATCTCAAGGAAGTAAAATCTATCCTTTGTCTCTTTTATTACATTACTTTACTCATTACATTTATGTTCAGATTTTCTACTCCTTCTTGAGTCAATTTTGGTGATTTGCACCAAGCAGGTTTATCAATTGTCGCCATACATTGTGTATACTTTCTCTCACAGTTATTTTACTTTTTGCAGGGTTGGTGCAGATGTCCATGTATTTGTTTTTTACTTTAGTAACTTCTTCTTCTCTCTCTTTTTTTTCATTTTCTTGAAGACTAGGTCTTCTATGTGGGTGCAGGTATCCAATTACCTGGTTTTATTACTCATTTCCCATAACTCACTTTGGTTTCGCTGAATTCTTTACTTCTTTGCTAGTTTTCTATTTCATTGCTTTCTGCAATGCATTTATTCATTTAACTATTCTGTTTCACCTATCTTCTTCCTCAAATATTTTCCTCATACACTAACACTATTAATACATTCAACAACTGCCACATGCACTATATATACAGAGAAAACCATCTTTGTCTTAAAATCAAAGCGTGTATTTCCTTTTCTGTAGATTTATTCATTTATTTCAAAGTCAGATCTACAGAGGGGGAGAGAGAGAGAGAGAGAGAGAGAGAGAGAATGTTCCATCTGCTGGTTCACTCCCCAGATGGCTCCAAAGGTCTGGCCAAAGCCAGGAACCAGGAGTTTCATTTAGATCTTGCATGTGGGTGACATGTCATGGAGCAGGATAGGAACCAGAGCAGACGGAACACTTATATGGGATGCCTGAGTTGCAGGTGGCCCCTTTATCCAGTACACCACCACACCAGCCCCAGAGAATATATTTCAAAATATATGTTTTATTTCATTTAAACAATGAAGTGGGCCTGGTACAGTGACATAATGGGCTAAGCCTCTGCTTATGGCACAGGTATCCCATATGGGCGCCGGGCCATGTCCTGGCTGCTCCTCTTCTGATCCATATCTCTGCTTGTAGCTTGGGAAAGCAGTGGAGGATGGCCTGAGTGCTTTGGCCCCTGCACCCATGTAGGGGACCAGAGGAAGCTCCCGGCTCCTGGTTTTGGATGTTTAGCTCCATCTGTTGTGGCCCTGTGGGGAGTGAACCAGCATATGGAAGAACTTTCTGTTCCCTGCCTCTCTGTGTAATTCTACCTCTCAAATAAATAAGTAAAGAAGCAATGAAGAGAATACAGAGCCAAAAGGAGCCCTCATACTTAGCAAAGTGATAGTAGCAGGATAACATATCAGTGAGAAAAAAATTATAACTAAATCCTACAAGAATTGAAGATTTTTAATTTTAAGAGTTTAATGTGGTGTATCACATTGATTGTCTTGCGCACATTAAACCATCCCTGCATACCAGGGATAAATCCCACTTGGTCTGGGTGGATGATCTTTCTGATGTGTTGTTGCATTCTATTGGCGAGAATTTTATTGAGGATTTTTGCATCTATGTTCATCAGGGATATTGGTCTGTAATTCTCTTTCAGTGCTGCATCTTTCTCTGGCTTAGGAATTAAGGTGATGCTGGCTTCATAGAAAGAATTTGGGAGGACTCCCTCTTCTTCGATTGTTCTGAATAGTTTGAGAAGAATTGGAGTTAGTTCTTCTTTAAACGTCTGGTAGAATTCAGCAGTGAATCCATCTGGTCCTGGGCTTTTCTTTGTTGGGAGGGCCTTTATTACTGTTTCAATTTCTGTCTCAGTTATGGGTCTGTTTAGGTTTTCAATGTCTTCCTGGTTCAATTTAGGCAGGTTGCATGTGTCCAGGAATCTATCCATTTCTGATAGG
This sequence comes from Oryctolagus cuniculus, assembly GCF_964237555.1. NCBI lineage: Eukaryota > Metazoa > Chordata > Mammalia > Lagomorpha > Leporidae > Oryctolagus > Oryctolagus cuniculus. The sequence continues at coordinate 6,621,237 of NC_091441.1, read as the reverse complement.
TTTCCCTGTTTGCTGGCATACAAGTCCTAGTAGTAATTTCTGATGATTCTTTTTATTTCTGTGGTGTCTGTTGTTACATTTCCTTTTTCATCTCTGATTTTATTGACTTGCTTCTTTTCTCTTCTTTTTTTAGTTAGTTGGGCCAATGGGGTGTCAATTTTGTTTATTTTTTCAAAAAACCAGCTCTTCGTTTGGCTGATTTTTTGTAATGTTTTTCTTGATTCAATCCTGTTGATTTCTTCTCTGATTTTAATTATTTCTCTTCTCCTACTAGATTTGGGTCTGGTTTGCTGTAGGTTTTCTAGATCCTTGAGGTGAATTGAAAGCTCATCTATTTGGTGCCTTTCCAATTTCTTGATGTAGGCACCTATTGATATAAACTTTCCTCTTAACACTGCTTTTGCTGCGTCCCATAAGTTTTGGTATGTTGTGCTGTTATCCTCATTTACTTCCAGAAAGTTTTTGATTTCTCTTTTGATTTCTTCTATGACCCATTGTTCCTTCAGGAGCATGTTGTTCAATCTCCATGTGTTTGCGTATGCTCTAGGGATTCCTGAGTTGCTAATTTCCAACTTCATTCCTTTATGGTCTGAGAAGCTGCATGGTATGATTCTAATTCTTTTGAATTTGCTGAGACTTGCTTTATGGCCTAGTAGGTGGTCAATCCTAGAGAAGCTTCCATGTACTGCTGAGAAGAATGTAAAATCTTTAGCTGTAGGATTGAAAGTTCTGTATATATCTGTTAGATCCATTTGGGCTATAGTGTCGTTTAAATCTACTGTATCCTTGTTGATCTTCTGACCGGATGATCTGTCTATTTCTGAGAGTGGAGTATTGAAGTCCCCCAGTACTACTGTATTGGGGTCTAAGTCTCCCTTTAAGTCCGTTAACAAATCTTTTAGATAAACCGGTGCCCTGTAGTTAGGTGCATATACATTGATAATTGTTATATCTTCCTGTTGAATTGATCCCTTAATCATGATATAGTGTCCCTCTTTGTCTCTCTTAACAGTTTTTGTGGTAAAGTTTATGTTGTCCGATATTAAGATGGCTACGCCCGCTCTTTTTTCATTTCTGTTGGCATGGTATATCTTTTTCCAGCCTTTCACTTTCAGTCTGTATGGATCTTTGTTGGAAAGATGTGTTTCTTGTAAGCAGCAAATAGATGGGTTTTGTTCCTTAACCCAATCAGCCAATCGGTGTCTTTTAACTGGACAGTTCAGGCCATTCACGTTCAAAGTGACTAATGATAAGTGGTAACTTTGCCCTGCCATTTGCCAAAGATAAGTTCTAATACATGCTTTGAATTCCCTGTGATCTTTTGCTGTGAGGTTTCCTTCCTTGGTTTCCTTCCTTTACCTTCTTTCATATTGATGACCGTGTTTCTGTGTTTCTGTGTGTAACACATCTTTAAGCATCTTTTGCAGGGCTGGACGAGTGGCAACAAATTCTTTCAATTTCTGTTTGCAATGAAAAGTCTTTATTTCACCTTCATTCACAAATGATAGCTTTGCAGGATATAATATTCTGGGCTGGCAGTTGTTCTCTCTTAGTACCTGGGCTATATCTCGCCATTCCCTCCTAGCTTGTAGAGTTTCTGATGAGAAGTCAGCTGTGAGTCTGATTGGAGATCCTCTAAGAGTAATCTGACATTTCTCTCTTGCACATTTGAGGATCTTTTCTTTATGTTTCACTGTGGAGAGTTTAATTACAACGTGTCGTGGTGAGGATCTCTTTTGGTCGTGTTTATTAGGGGTTCTGTGAGCTTCCTGTACTAGGATGTCTCTGTCCTTCTCCAAACCTGGGAAATTTTCTGCTAATATCTCACTAAAAAGGCCTATCCTTAATGTGCTGTACATTGAGATTTAATGCTATAACGAGTACTCAAACAATATATTTCACTTTGTGTTTCTATGGGGGTGCAAACTGTTGAAATCCTTACTTAATGCATACTAAACTGATCCTCTGTAAAAAAAGAAATTATCAATTCCCAACTTGACTCTCAATGGGATTAAACATGACAATAGGTCTGCTCTGATTTCATCATCATTTAAAAAAAATCATCTATTATTTTTCACTTTATGTTTCTGTGTGGGAGCAAACTGTTGAAATCCATACTTGATGTATACTAAGCTGATCTTCTGTATATTAGGATAATCGAAAATGAATCTTGATGTGAATGGAAGGGGAGAGGGAGTGGGAAAGGGTTGTGTGTGGGAGGGACGGTATGGGGGGGAAGCCATTGTAATCCATAAGTCGTACTTTGGAAATTTATATGCATTAAATAAAAGTTTTTTAAAAAAGAAATACATGAAATATGTATACCTTAAATAAAATTAACAATAAAAAGTATGCATCAAAATTTTCATGGAAAAAAAAAGAGTTTAAATACTTCACCATTCTTCATTGTCATACATTCCAAGTGGATTTGGATTAAAATCCTTAATATAAAAAGCAAATTTAATATGTTAGAAAAATGTGTTAGTAACTATATTCAAGACCATATACTAGGAAAAGGTTTCATTCACAGACAAAAGAAAGCACAAAATTAAACAGTTAATACATTGTTGGATCACAAAACATTTAATTTTTCATTTGTAAACACCACTGTTTATATCATTTGAATCAATTGGTTGTTGAGATATTATCAAGATATAATGTTAAATGCCTGCATAATCAAAAATGTGTTTTTACTGTCTTCTTTGTTAATTGTTAAAATGTTCAATTTTCCCATGTAAAGAATTAATGAAAACGGTGTATTGGCTTTTACAGTATATGAAAATGAGTTTTGAGAAATTAACATACAGTCATTTTTATTTTAAAGTAGGTTTTGTGCCCAGCATTTTCTTGAGTGTTTCATTGGTTCCTGTAAATTCTAATGTGTAATGTGTTTTGATGCGAATGAGAGTAAATGCATCTCTTAACGATAAGGATGCGTTTACACATTCTGAGAGGTCTTCATTATACAAACACTGACTGTGCTTACACACCAAGATATAGCTATGGCATTACATGGCATCACATAAACATGGGATCCCTCTTGTATGTACAGCTGATCACTCACCAAAATGTTTATCAGCAATAATTAAATAAGTGTTAATTGTTTTCCAAGTAAGATTAAGTAGAAGATATTTGAACAATCACTTAAAAATACTCAAACAAGAAGTAGTATTGTTAGTTAGTATATGTAATATATAAAGTGCATTAAAATAAGCTCTCAGTCACATGTTTAAATGCACATAAATAGCACTAGATAAGTTGTTAGCAGTTAGAAAAAGACCCAAATCCTTATATATTTTTTCAAGATTACTTGATTACTTGTAAACAGTACAGGATATTTAATACCATTTGAATTTTCAGTTTATACTTAATCTCGAAGTGTGCATTAGTTAAATTGCTACCCTCTTAGGTAGCCACTGCATTGACTATAGTAACTAGAAATACTGCAGAGAACTCTTTTGAAAGGCTTCTAATATTGGAAAGCCCCTCTATCCACAGTTATGGTTTCTCACTATACTCTGTCATAAGGCTACCTTGTTCATTTACAAACTGAAAAATGTACACATTGAGCCTTTTAACAGAGGCAACCATATCCTATGGGTATTTGTGTATGGGAAACTACTAAAACAATTCAAGAATAGCTGGTGATCTTAAAATTCTGTAGCTAGGTTGTCAGAATGGGTAAATCTGCTTCCACAGGTACCTTAATGTATCTGCTTAGAGGAAGACTGATATTCAGATTCCAAATAAGACCGTTCCCTGCATCAGGGTACAAACACAGTGACTGTACCCTTGTAGACACCCAGGGCAATTCTCAGTATATTTGTAGCTATGGTTCTGTGATGATGCAAACCTTGATGATCTTTCTTGTATGATACGTTTATGCACTAAAGAGAAAGCCATCAGCTTAGATGGGATTCAGTTAAAGGTTTGGAGAAAATGAACTTTCCCAGATTGACCAGTTGGGCTCTGCAACCAGTGGCAAGCATTCCCGTGAGAGTGAGACAGAAAGAGGCTTGAGCTCTAGAATAACTGAGGTGGAGACAGAGCCACAGATTGGATAGAGGTGAACACAAGCCACAGTACTGGGCAGCCACTAGAAGCTACACGGCACTCAGCACATTCTCCTCTCACCTGTAATAGGGAATATGGCCTGCTGACACCTTGGTTCAGAAATCAGACTCTATGGCTACCACAGAATAAGTTTATCTTGTTTTAAGCTAACTCTGTGTTAATTTCTTGCGGCAGCCCTAAGAAACTAAGTAGCCGTAGAAAGTGATGCAGTTCCTTGAAAGACAGTTACTAAAATGCTCTGAGTGGATGCATGACTCAGAAACAGATCTTCAGCAATAATGTATCTAATACAAACAAAATTCAGGTCCATTTTGTTTTTGTTATGTAGTGGAGGGAAATATATATCTCATCTATATATCTTAATAAATAATCTCATATACATCTGTGGGATTGGGATCTGTAATATGTGATCACTACATTCATTCTCATAGAATAAAATACTCCCTTCATACTTGCACTGCACACTTGGTAGGATTAGTTGCCACAGTGTTTTCTCAACTTGTAAAATAATTAAAGTGCAGGTGGAAAAGTATCCTGCAACAAAACATGGGGAACTCTTTCCTTGCTGATTTCAATTCTACTTGTGGGAGTGAGCACTTTATGTGTAGATTTAATTTTGTTTTATTATAGGTTTTTCACACTGGATGAACATCCTAATTTATTATTCTATGTAATCATAGAGATATTTTGTCCTAAGAGAAAATATAGAAAGTGTTTGGCAAAATTAGATTATGTTTAAAAAATAAAAGAATACATTTCTTAGAGCACTTAAAATACTAAAATAATACATACATGATTTGTAATTCCCCCAAATATATAGTATTGAAAAGGTAAGAAGAAAGCCTGCAAAAGTTTGGGACACCATTAAGCAAACACATTTTTGCATTATAGGAATTCCAGAGGAAGAAAAGATGGAGAAAGACACAGAAAGCATCTTTTATGAAATGATAAATAAAACTTCCCAAGTCTTAGAAAAAGATATGGACATGGAGATCCATGAAGCTCAAAGAGCCCCAAGTAGACACAATCGAAAGAGGTCCTTTGCAAGGCACATTGATTTCAAGCTGTCCAAAGTCAAAGAAAAAAGAGAATTCTCAAAGCAGCAAGGGTAGTGTGCCAAGACACATATAAGGGATTTCCTCCTAGGCTGCCCACAGATTTTTCAGCAGAAACCTTGCAGGCCAAGAAAGAATGTTGAAAGAAGAAGAAGAAAAAAAACTACTAGTCAAGAATTCTAGGCCCAGCAAGGCTAACCTTCAGACATGAAGGAAAAGTCAAAACTTTCTCAGATAAGCAGAAACAAGGGACTTCATCATTACTAGACCAGCCTTACAAGAAGTGCTTAAGGAAGCAGCAGGACAATAATTATCCTCATGAAAACCCACAAAAGTATAAACTCATTGATGGAGTAGATACACAAATGAGAATGAAAGGAATCAAACCTTATCATTGCAGAGTCATCAAAGCACAAAGTTTAACAATAACAGAGGAAGAAAATAACAGGGTACTCAAGATAGCCAGACAACAGAGAACAGAAGATAGAAGTAGTTTGTTAATTATTAATAATAACCTTTAGTGTAAATGGGTTAATACCCTAGTTAAGGGATATAGACTGAATGGTTGAGAACCAAGACTCAAATGTATGCTGCCTACAAGAAACTCACTTCAGAAACACATTAAATAATGATAATAGAATTAGTTCAGAAAGGATATAACCATTTTAAGCACATATATACACTTCTGGACCCAGGTCCAAGCATGTAAATAAAATATACTCACATCTAGAGAAAAGTAGAGACTCCACAATAGAAAGCAGGGAGGGGCCAGTGCTATGGCATAGCACGTTAAGCCACCACTTGCAGTGCCGGCATCCCACATAGGTGCCGGTTTGAGACCTGGCTGCTCCACTTCCAATCCAGCTCTCTGCTATGACTTGGGAAAGCAGTAAAGGACGGCCCAAGTCCCTGAGCTCCTGCACCCTTGTGGGAGATCTGGAAGAAACTCCCGGCTCCTGGCTTCGGATCAGTGCAGCTCCGGCAATTACAGCCAATTGGGGAGTGAACCAACAGATGAAGATGCCGCTCTCTGTCTCTCCTTCTCTCTCTGTGTAACTCTGACTTTCAAATAAACAAATAAATCTTTAAAAAAATATATGGCAGGGACCTCAACATCTCACTTGTCAATGGACAGGTCATCCAGAGAGAAAGTCAGCAATGAAACATGGGAGTTAATTTGCTACAGACCAAATGGACTTAACATCTGTGGGACAGTGCTTCCCATAGCTACAGAATACACATCTTTTATCTTCAGGTTAGATCCTATATAGGGCCGCAAAACAAGGATCAGCAGATTTTAAAAACTGAAATCATATTTTCTCAGACCACAGTGCAATAAAATTAGTAATCAACTAGAGGGACTGTGGAAACTAGAAAAATGTATGGAAATTAAACCACATACTTCTGTCATATCAGTGCATCCCTTTACCATTCTTATCAACAATGACTGGGAGTGCTACAAAAAGCAATTATGTGATAAAGAAAGGAGGGCATCCAATTTGGAAAGGAAGAAGCCATATAGTCCTTGTTTGCAGTTGATTTGATCCTATATATAGAAAAACTAAAACCTTCACCAAAAACCAAAAAAAAAAAAAAACATAATAAAATGAAAATTCTGTTAGAATTGACATGATTTAAGTGAAAGTGCAGGAAACAAGATCAGCTTGGAAAAATCAGTCGCATTTCAATACTCTATTAGTAACAAATCAGATGGAACACAAACCAAGAATGCAGTCCCATCACAATAAAAGTGAAAAATACCTTGGAATAAATTAAAACAAGGAGGTAGAAGAGATTGAAGAGACCACTAAAAATGGAAAGTCATCCCATGGTCGTGGAATTGAAGAACTAATATTTTTAAATGTCCATACTACCAAAATTAGTATTATGGATTCAGTGCAATCCCTGTCACAATACCAATGACATTCTTCACAGAAATAGAACGGGAAAAACATTTGCAAGTTGTTCAGCTGGTGTGATGAAAGAATTCAACCCAAAAAGCACCATCTATGAAATCCAATTTAAAACATGGGCAAATGATCTGAGTAGATATGGCTCAAAAGGAAATAAAAAAATGGTCAATAAGTATTTGAAATCATCAGGGAAAGGGAAATTGAAACTGGAATGAAATACTATCACACCCAAATTAGGATGGCTATTAACAAAAAAAGGACAACTGATGCTGGTGAGATTGTAGATAGGGGAACTCTCACACACTGTTGATGGGAGTGTAAATCAGTGTAGCCCTGTGGAAAGCAGTATGGAGTTTTTTCAAAAATCTAGAACTAGAACTGCTACATGATCCAACAATCCCACTGTGGATACACACACACACACACACACACACACACATATATATATATATATATGAAAGGAAGCTGGGATGTCAAAGAGATGCCTTTACTCCTGTGTTTCACTGTTCACAACAGCCAAGTGTAGAGTCAGCCTTAGGTGCTGCATTGATGGATGAATGGATAATGAGCACTTAAACAAACCAGAATAGTATAACAAATGATGAAGTCCTGTTATTTGCAGCAACAGATGAGCCAGGAGTACATTGTGTTAAGTGAAACAAGTTACCTCAGCAAGGAAACTACTGCATGTTCCCTCTTAGAGGTGAAAGCTTAGAAAATTGATCTCACAGAAGCAGAGAGTAGAATAGTGATTACCAGAGGCTGGGAAGGGGAGCAGGGAACGTGGGTGCAAGGGTGAAGCTGGGTGAGAGGACCTACTTATGATGACCTGCAGCACAGTGAAGTCACTGATTGAGCAGTTGTCTGTCAAAATAGCTGATGGGATTCTGCATGTTCCCAACACAACTGATCAACCTTTGAGGTGATGGGTCTGCTAATTATGCTGATCATTGCACGTTGTATACACACACTGAAATACCACACTCTACCCCCAAGAATGTTTAATTATACATGTCAATTATGAATAAATAAATATATATATGTTTTTTAAAAAAGAAAACTCATTTTCAGCATACAACTCATCCTGTTTGTTCATGTATACTTATGTGTCCAAATATTCACAATTTTGGGGCTGTTGCTGTGGCATAGTGGGTAAAGCCACTGCCTGCAGTGCTGTGTCCCATATGGGTGCCTATTCAAATCCAGCTACTCCACTTCCAATCCAGCTCCCTACTATGGCCTGAGAAAGCAGTAGAAGATGGACCAAGTCCTTAACTCCCTGCACTGCATGGGAAGCCCCAAAGAAAATCCTGGCTCCTGGCTTCAGATCGGCTCAGCTCTGGCTGTTGCAGCCAATTGGGTAATGAACAAGCAGTTGGAAGACCTCACTCTCTCTGTCTCTCTCTGCCATTCCTTCTCTTTCTGTGTAACTCCGACTTTCAAATAAATAAATAAATCTTTAAAAATATTCACAATTTTTCCATGTATTTGTGTCTACATTAAGCTAAGCAGAGCTCATTCTACCATCACCCGCTTCCATTGCTTGCTACTAAATAAAAAATTGGGATTCTTTCACTCACTTTTCTTTATGTGTGCTATAATAATATAAGGAAGCTTTGAGATTCTTATATACTGTAATCTGCAAAATAAATAAAAGAATGTATTTTAATGTTGTCACCATCAAAAATGATATGTTGATGAGGTGATTGTTTGCTAGCTTGATTGAACCTTTCTACAATGTGGACATAGATCAAAACAACCCATTGTTCCCCCCCATTAACTTATAGAATCCCACTTTGCCAATTAAAATAAGCAAACTACCAAGTAAATAGATAAATAGGAAGCAAATAAAACCTGGTGGTGCAAATAAACTGCTAGCTCTATTCTCAGTGGCACAACTGTGACTCATCTACAAACTGACTTATGAGAGCTTTTCAGAATCACTTTACTGTGTAGATTTTTACCTTCATGTTACATGTATGTCTCAGTAAATTAATCACCTTTTTCATTATCCTTGACCCTATTTCACCTTGGATTATAATGTTTACCTTTATTCTAATCAACCTGCATCCTTATATTTAAAGTTCATTTGTTATGGATAGCATGTCTTGTATTTTTTATTTTTTGTTGCAATATTATTTTAAAGGGAAAGTTAAAAAATACATTTAAAACATAAAAGACCTTGTGTTATATCACTGCCATAAGCACAGACTTCTTCTTCCAGCCATCAGTCCTCTTCACTTTCATTATCTTTGTACCTTTGGGAAAATAGCCTTTTTTTCTTGTTGAACTCTAGGTGCAAGTACCTTGGCTTCCAGCCAGTATTTTTAGTGACTTGGGCCACATCATGAAATTGTCTGCTTGGTATCCCTTTGACTAGGAGATTTCAAAAAGTGATTAGTTATTATCTCACATTGGAAGGTAAGGAGAGGAAAGAAATTGTCTGCTTTATTTGAACTGAAACAACTTCACTGAAAAATAAAAGCAAGCAATATATGTTGTCTTAATCATAAAGCAGCGAAAGCAGCATATCTTTTTTAAAATAAAGCAATCTAATAATTTCTACCTTTTGATTAGTGTTTAAACCATTTATCAGTAATTGAATTGATAAATTTGAGTATCAACTTGTGGTATCCAACCTCATAAGGTAAGCATATGTTTATTGTTTATAAGCTCAGTATAAATAGATCATTTTCATATTGTGTTTGCAATGGGACTCATTTGGGGTGTGTGTGTATTAATGGATCATTTAACATGAGTCTTTTTTAGTTTTTGTTAGAGTTATTTATGCAATTGCAGGTTAGCTTTAGCATTTCACATATGCATATTTATCTAATAACAAACTGACTATCACTTACATTTATTACATCTGCACAATAAAATAACTTTATTGCATGATACTTTGATGTCTCATCCTGATTTTTGAGCTATTCATATGTGTTTAAATTCTACATATATTGTGACTTTACACTCCATTGTTAATGTTTATGTCTAAACTTTCTTTTAAAGCTATAGAAATGAAAAAAAAAACAAGCAATGGTATTAAGTAAAACAAAAAATAATAAAAGGAATAAAATAGTAAGTTGTTCCTCGACAGTCAGCACAAGGGCTGATCAAGTCATTGGTTTCTCATAGTGTCCATTTCACTTCAACAGGTTTTCTTTTAGGTGCTCAGTTAATTGTCACTGATCAGGGAGAACATATGATATTTGTCCCTTTGCTACTAGCGTATTTCACTCAGCATGTTTTCCAGATTCCTCAATTTTAATGCAAATGACCAGATTTCATTGTTTTTTACTGCTATATGGTATTCTATAGAGTACACATCCCATAATTTCATTATCCAGTCTTCTGTTGATGGGCATTTAGGTTGATTCCATGTCTTAGCTATTGTGAATTGAGCTGCAATAAACATTGAGGTGCAGACAGCTCTTTTATTTGCCAATTTAATTTCCTTTGGGTAAATTATAAGGAGTGGGATGGCTGGGCCATGTGGTAGGACTATATTCAGGTTTCTGAGGAATCTCCAAACTGTCTTCCAAGTGGTTTTACCAGTTTGCATTCCCACCAATAGTGGATTAGGATGCTTTTCCCCAGAGACTCGCCAGCATCTGTTGTTAGTTGATTGCTGAATGTGAGCCATTCTAACTGGGGTGAGGTGAAACCTCATTGTGGTTTTGATTTGCATTTCCCTGATGGTTAGTGATCTTTAATTAACACACAATTATTATAAGGCATTTAAAAGTGATCCCTGTTAAATATAAGAGTGGGAATAAGAGAGGGAGGAGATGTACAGTTCAGCACATGCTCACTCGGACTTATTCCTAAAGATAGAGCTAGAAACCTGTCATGGCATTCCAATTCAATCCCATCAAGGTGGCATGTACCAATGCCATCTCACTAGTCCAAGTGATCAATTTCAGTTCATAATTGATCATAATGATAGGACTAAGTGTCAAAGGGATCACATAAACAAGACTAGTGTCTGCTAATACTAACTGATAGAATTAAAAAGGGAGAGAATGATCCAACATGGGAAGCGTGATACACAGCACACTCATAGAATGGCAGATGCCCTAAACAGCACTCTGGCCTCAGATTCAGTCCTTAGGGCATTCGGATCTGGCTAAAAGGCCCATGAGAGTATTTCAGGCATGGAAAGCCAGGGCACTGTGGCAAGAAAAATGATTTAAATGAAAGATCTCTGTAAGTGAGATCCCAGCAGAAAGAATGGGCCATCTAAGAAGGACGTACCTTTCTCTGAAGGGAGGAGAGAACCTCCACTTTGACTATGGCCTTTTCTAAATAAGATAGGAGTTTGTGAACTCAAGAGGCTTGCATAGCCTTAGCAGCTCATGACAAGAGCCCCGGGTGACTATTGACGTTTAAATAAGGGTGTCAATTGTTAAATCAACAACAGGAGTCACTGTGCACCCCCTGTACGATCTCTGTCCTTAATGTGTTGTACTATGTGAATTAACAGTGAAACTACTACTCAAACAGTACTCTAAACTTTATGTGTCTGTGTAGATGCAGTCTGTTGTAATCTTTACTTAGTGTATACTGTATATAAAGATAATTGAAAATGAATCTTGATGAAGAATGGTATGGGAGAGGGAGTGGGAGATGGGATGGTTGCGGGTTGGAGGGATGTTGTGGGGGGAAAAGACGCCATAATCCCACAGTTGTACTTTTGAAACTTATATTTATTAAATAAAAGTTGAAAAAAAGAAATTAAAAAATCATAAACATTTCTTGATATATTTAACATTTTCGGAGTCCTCTTTCCCTTTGAACTTTCATATCCCCATCTGTGTTATTTACTGTCAGTCTGAAGAAAGCCCTTTAGTGATTCCTCCAATGCACATCTGCTCTTGGTGAATTCTTTCAGCTTTTGTATCAGAGTAAATCTGGACTCATAAAAGAAAGTTGACAGAGTCCCATCCTAATTTTTGTATAATATTGATTTATAGTAATATGATTACACTATAACTTGCTCTGGTTTTTGTTGTTTTTTCTTAGCCATGGATTTATTGAACTAATTGAAATTTTGGTGTATGATTTAATATATTGATCATTATTCTTCAAATGTATTTCTGTTCTAAGATTTATTTAGTTATTAGAAAGGCAGAGTTACAGAGAGGCAGAGAGAGAGAAAGAGTGAGAGAGAGAGAGAGCGAGGTCTTCCATCTGCTGGTTCACTCCCCAGTTGGCTGCAATGGGCGGTGCTGTGCCAATCCAAAGCCAGGAGGTTCTTCAGGGTCTCCCATGTGGGTGCAGGGGCCCAAGGACTTGGGCCATCTTCTACTGCTGTCTCAGGCCATAGCAGAGAGCTGGGACTCAAGCCAGAACCCATAGGGGATGCCAGCACTGCCAGTGGTGGCCTTACTTGCTATGCCACATCACTGGCCCTCAAATGTATGTTTAATATCCCTTTGAGTCTCTACTTAAACGTATATATACAAATGCTTAGATAGAAAATGTTTTATTTCATTATGTCTTCAAGATCTATAGCTTTTTAATGCATTTTTTCATCTACTATGAACTCATCCAATGTGTTTTTACTTATTTTTCATTCACTTTTATGCATTTCAGTATCATGAATATATGAGTAGTATGTATCTCCCTCAATGGCTTTAATAGGCAGTTGTAAACTGTGAGAAAGGTGCAGAATAAAAGGTAAATTCAGGTAACTTAAGAAAAATATCAGTAACTGTCACTCCCCCACACACAGTTATGCGAAGGTAAATGATAGTCAACTCAAATTTAACAGTAAAGTTTTGCCAAGTATCTTAGAGGTCATGGGTAATATAAATTCTTCTACTTTCTGATGCCCAATATCCTGTAATAGTCAAATAATCAAAAACGGTTTAAGAACACAGAAATAGACAATTGCAAGTTTCCTCCAACTAACCTTCATAAATCAAATTACTGTGTATGGTCTGCCCTTTATATCTACAAGTTCTACATCTGCTCACCCAACAGTTGAGCAGATAAAAATAAAAAATACCCACATCTGCACTAAGCATGTACAGTTGTCTTCTTGTCATCATCTCCTAGACATTACAGTATAACTGATTTCAAGGAATTTATATCACAAACAGGGATTATAAATAATGCAGAGATGTTTTAAAATACACAGGAGGATGTTTATTCATTATTTATTGAATGCTACACACACTACACCATTTAACACTAAACTTGAGCGTCTGTAGTTTTTGGTATCCACAGTGGCTCTCATATCAGTTCCTTGTGGGTATCAGGGGAGACTCAATCTGGAATATGATAATAATTCTTACTAGATTCCACCCGTTTCTATCACTGCTCCTGATCTTCATCTTGTTCTCCTGGAAAAGTTTCCTGGTGTATTCAACACTTGAAATATCTCCAAGCACAACTGCATTTAGTAATTTCCTGTTACTTGTGGAGATACCACATCAGGTATGGCAGGAGGGTCCTACTGGAGATAAGATGGCATAGACAACCATGTGCTTAGTCCTTGGGTCACAGCAGAAGTCAGAGTGCGCTCAGGTGCTGATGCCAGTGAAACGAGCTGCAGACTTCAGGAGCTTCTGGTGAATGTCTGTTTGCTCACGGACTGTGAATTTTGCATCAGGAAGCACAGGTGTAGTGGAATGTTCAAACTGCAATTACTCATCTATTATTCTTTCAAATTTCTGTTAAACTTATGTGGTGTGACTTTTTTGCGAATAATTTCTACCTTTAAATTATTCAGAAACAATGTAAAACCATGTCCAGTAACCCTGAAAACCCACATAAAATAAAATAACAAAGCAAAGACCTTTTGGGATGTGGTGTATAAAATTGTATTTTGCTGTTGTTGATCATTTATTTGGGAAAGAACAATACTCCTATTAATACTTCCTAAACAATATGTGCAAATTAACATCAGGATAGGAATGGAGATCTTAAATTTAAATATGCTATGCAGAAAGCAAAATGCTTTAAGTTTTGTTTTTCAAATCCATGAATATTGTCAGCAGGTGGTTAGATATAGATACACAAAATCACCAACCCAATTCAATTATTTAATGTAACTTCAACAGAGGAAGTCATGATTTCCATACAGCCCAAGGCAAGTTTTAACATAAATTAAGATTGTGTTTTCCACTGAGCAGATTTGGTGCCAAATCCACTTGGTTTGACGAATGATGAGCAAAAAGCAGCTTCAGTAGTAGAAGGTTCTCAGCTCTTCACAGGCGTGTGTGAAGGTATCTCAACACCAGTGTGCCAGTCAGCAAGTTCCTCTAAGCTGGAGCAGGGCATGGAAGCCGTGTTATGTTCCAACATCACAGACACCAGTAGACACAAGATCTGAACGGAAGCAGGGCACGTTAGCCAAGCCCAGAACTGACACCCAGGCACAAGTCCATGTAAACTGATCCCCACATACCTGCCACAGAGGGCTGGGTAACTGCACATTAAATGTCCCCGTCACAGAATGGATCTCACTGCTCCTCTCTTTGGGATTTCTTTCCTACTGCACCCTCAACTTGATTCCTAAAGTTATAAAGAAAGATTCTCTGAGTTTGTTCCTAAGAACATTCACAACCTCATAGCTTCCTAAGTGGGGATTGTTCTATGAGTATTTCTCAAATTCAAAAATTTGAAAAATTGACATACATCAATGTTCATAGGTAGAATGTATACTCTGGAGAGAATATCATTAAATCTAGGTAAAAACAGAAACTCTTGAAACTGAGAAATTTTCAAATTTAGAACAAGGAAACTTGTGAATTATTAAATATTTTATGTTTCTAGAAACAGTATAAAACAGTTTAATAAATAATATGCTTAATATAAATAACTCAGTGCAAAGATGTATTCAAAAGTTAATATGAGTGAATAAGAGAATGAGCATCTGTATTTACTATGTCAGTTCCTTAACATTTCATGTTTCTTTAAAGGTATTAAAGAGAAAAATTCTAAAATTATAGGGACAATTAAAAATAAAAGTATACTGTTACTAAGATAAATGCTTAAAATTTGTAGGAATAATTATTAAAATTCTAGCTTCTAAGATCAAACACACACACATACTGAAGTGCATACATATTCAAGAACATATGTATAACATCACAGAAGGAGAAATGTTTCTAAGCTAAGAAATATCCAGGAAATATGTTCATAATTTTCATTTATCAGTTAAGAATGGTAAAAGTGATTTAGCACTTAATACACTGCTTGGGTGTCTGTATCCCATATCAAAGTACCTGGGTTGGAGTGTTAGGTCCAGTCTCAATCCTACCTTCCTTCTAATGAACACCCTGGAAATCAGTAGGTGATGTCTCAAGGATTTGGGTTCCTGCCACCGGTGTGGGATGAATTCCAGCCTCTTGGCTTCAGCCCTTCCCAGCTCCAGCTGTCACAGGTGTCAGGGAGTGGAACAGAAGAAGGAAGAGTCCCCCATCCACCCACACACTCACACCCATACTCGCCCCTCTCTGTCTCCCTCTCCTTTTCAAGAAAATAAAAATAAATAATTGTTTGTAATGGCAAAATAATTTATTTAATGAGAAAATATAAAGCATTAATGCCATCAGAGAATTATCTATTTCGTAAAGCTGGTGGCAGGCAGCGTAACAGTCGTAGCTCAGCATCGTTGGGTGTAAGCAAGCCCGACTTTTGTGTGCCCTCTGGGGTCCCGTCATCCAGGATGGTGACGTGAAGTATGGAGTTCCAGGTAGCACTTACAATTGTCCAAAATCTTAAGGAAGAATACCCGAGTTCAGGTCCAGCAGAGAAGAAAAGAAAGACATACACTCCTACAGCCTCCTGTGGGTACTGAGAGGAAGCAGGTGGGAGCTGCAGAAGGAGATGCTGAGTACTTGTCAGTCTGACACGTGGGAGTGCATACCTGAATACCAGGGGTTCTGCCAGCCCAACCGCTCAGTGGACAGTGAGTTGCATTTATTCTAGACGACGTGCGAGGAATGGGGTGTGAAAGACCAACTTCCCTGATTTCTCGGTGAAGACATCAAGGAGAAGCAGACAGGGAGCCCCGGAAACTGTCAGGTGCAGGTCCAAGAATAAGACAGCGCTGATAAGATGCCTGCCTGCCTGCCCGAGGTGCAAGACTGCACCCCCTGAGAGAGCAGCCGCAGCTTTCCAGGGAAGCATTCATTCTCTGTGGAGGAAGAGGAATAACAAGGAAGCGGCATGTGGACTGATCCACAGATTGGACAAGCCAGCCTAGGAGCAATGAGGCTGCCCCTGGACAGTGACCAGAGGAGTTCTGTACCTGCAGACACAGATCCTATTTACTGACGTGCCTTGAAATTCTAGAAGCTGAGAAAAGAAGCCACATTCACTGATTCAAAGGGCCCTTAATGACTAGGACTGACTTAAAAGGGTGGCACCGCTATCCCCTGACCTTCAGGACAGAGGTTGGTATAAATGTTTTATACCTCAAAGTTTAGGAAAAGGAGATTCAAGAGAGTTAAATGAGTTTCTTTAAAAAAATTGTAGGCCAGGCCTTCACATACCAATGCTGAATCTGCTTCTATGACACAATTCAAACAAAGGAGGTTCTTGGAAGACTTCTCATTATTTTTAACTTTTATTTCTCTACAGCACACATAAGGGCATAACTGGTATGTGAACATTTATCTGTATATAATTAGGGTGTTTCTAGAGCTTACACACACTTCAAATACTTTGCCATTGCAATTTAAATATTTCAGATTTATAAAATATTTATAAAATAAATGGAAAATGAATTTAAAAATTACCAAATATACCATTGTGTGAAATTTTCCTTGTATAAAGGAAATAAATTCACCTCATTATTGTGATTACAAAATGATAAACCTTCTCTATGAAATTGTGGCTTTTCACTGTTAAAGTATTTCTGTCCCCCCCAACCACTCTAAAAGACAACAAAACGACCAAGTAAACAGAACAAGCCAAAGGAAACAGTTTGTCAAGTACACACGCACAGTTTTATTAAATGGACTTCAATGGAATCTGCAAAAGTGAGTGTTGCTGGAAAGGTGTCAAGAATTATAAAACAGTATCTTAAATTACCTTCCTTAATGTAAATGAAGTTAATGAAGCATTTCTTGAAAATGGGAAGTACACAATTTAAAAGTGAAAGAAATATGCCAATAATAAAAAGGGTGATTCTTCAGCAGCTGTTTAATTAAGTGGATATCAAGTTAAATCTAATATGGAAATAAGTCAAAACCCCATTAAGCTAAAGCAAAAAAATTAACGACAGTACCTTGGTCTAGTTGCTGAATCATGTAATCTCGAGATTATAATAAAGGGTTAAAACATACATTCATACACAAGTATAACATTTTTACAAACTGAGATTGAATAATTAAAAAACGTATTGCATGTACTGTCTTGATAAATATTCAGGCCAAGGTAGGTGCTGGCAAGCCTTGGAGAGTAGAGTATGCCCCAAATCACAACCACCTTTCAACGTATCTTTAGAAAGAGCTAGAATGCCTTCACAGGAACCTG
Source organism: Oryctolagus cuniculus (assembly GCF_964237555.1). Taxonomy (NCBI): domain Eukaryota; kingdom Metazoa; phylum Chordata; class Mammalia; order Lagomorpha; family Leporidae; genus Oryctolagus; species Oryctolagus cuniculus. The sequence continues at coordinate 6,603,704 of NC_091441.1, read as the reverse complement.
CTTATATGTTTCAATGTAAAATATATTATGGACAGTAAAACATTGCCAAGAATGTGTTTATTTGTAAGGTACTCTGTTCATTTAGCTGTTTTTAACAAAGCTAATATTTCCTTTAACAACATAGAAATGCATTTCTATCATTGAGCATTCCAGGTAGTAGGTCAACTACAGGGGTCCCAATCTACTTCGGCTGTGCTTCTCTGGACCATCTAAGCATGCAAATAGGACCAATGAGCTCGGCTATGCACCCTCCCTCCCATCACATCTGTTCAGCTACCAGTAGAAAAGGCTAAAGTTAACTTCAGGGCATAGCTTTCAGAAAGGGCATAGCCTGGCAGTTGTACAGAGAACACTTCTGCATATATTGAGATTATCCGTCAGAGGACCAAGAGGGCCACAGCTCACTAAGGAGGTGTCCGGATATCCATCTGCCCCACTAAATGCAGGAATCTTCTTATAAAGAACAACAGGAGTCACTGTGCACTTACTCCTCATGTAGGATCTTTGTCCTTAGTGTGCTGTACATTGAGATTTAATGCTATAACTAGTACTCAAACAGTATTTTTCGCTTTGTGTTTCTATGTGGGAGCAAACCGTTGAAATCTTCACCTAATGTATGCTAAACTGATCTTCTGTATATAAAGAGAATTGAAAATGAATCTTGATGTGAATGGAAGGGGGGAGGGAGTGGGAAAGGGGAGGATTGCGGGTGGGAGGGAAGTTGTGTAGGGGGGAAGCCATTGTAATCCATTAAGCTGTACTTTGGAAATTTATATTCATTAAATAAAAGTTAAAAAAAAATTCCACAGCCTTGGCAGTTCATGACAACAGCCTAGGTTGATTACTGATGCCATAAACAAGAGTGTCAATTTGTTAAGTCAACAACAGGAGTCACTGTACACTTACTCCTCTTGTAGGATCTCTGTCCTTAGTGTGCTGTACATTGAGATTTAATGGTATAACTAGTACTCAAACAGTCTTTTTCACTTTATGTTTCTGTGTGGGAGCAAACTGTTGAAATCTTTACTTAATGTATGCTAAACTGATCTTCTGTATATAAAGAGAATTGCAAATGAATCTTGATGTGAATGGAAGGAGAGAGGGAGCAGGAAAGGGGAGGTTTGCGGGTGGGAAGTAAGTTATGGGGGGTGGGGAGCCACTGTAATCCATAAGCTGTACTTTGGAAATTTATATTCATTAAATAAAAGTTACAAAAAATAAAAATAAAAATAAAAGAATAAGTGACAATAACAGTCCTTTCAAGAGACTGGCAGTCTCACCCTGCTTAATCAACTTGCTAGAATATGCTAGGATTGCATTTTTTCACCTCCAGAATCTGGGAAAATTGCAGCAATAGGAGGCATTTAAGATTGCAGTAAAAGACACTGCCTGTCCCTATTTTATGCAAGACTGTCTAAGGTGAAGTCCAAGCTGCATTTCCAGTTCGTAATTCTTTGGCTCAGATAGTCATGTCACAGTTACCCATGTGGGAAGCCTGGAATGAATTTCTACCTTAGCTTAGCTCTGGCTGCTGCAGCCAGATGGGCCAGCGCTCAACTTTCTTTGTCTCTTTGCCTTTCAAACAATTAAAATAAAGAAAGAAAAGAAATATAAACAGTATAACCCATAGTATAAAAATAAAATCATAAATTTATTTATTTAGAGCCATTGAGGAACAATAATATAAGCTTCCTGTGGACGTAGTTAATTACCAAAGTCAGGCAGGATATCTCTAAAGACGTATGCTCAGGCCACACAAGAATGACTTCTCCTTCAGATTAAAACTCTCACTAGGCTAACGCCATCCGTGTGCACAGTGATTACTTATATTTCGTGGTCTTGTGCCCACACAGTCTAAACCCCCATGTGTTTCAGGAAATACGTAGACCAAAGCAAGATAAGCAGAAGGCTGTTGCTGTGGACTTGTTTCTGTGCCTGGGGCTCTTCCTTAAGCCAAGTGAGCTCAGAAACAGTTCTTCTAACTGACTTGAAAAAGGAACACAGCCAATCACGGACACCCAACCAGACAATTGCTGAAAAATAGTGAAAAAAGCATGGAAATGCGTAGAACTAAAAGCACAAATGGGCAGGAGTAAACTCTGAGGAAGCCCAGATGAGTGTACCGATGTCAGTATCCTGGTTGTGACTTGGAAAGAAATGGGGAAGAGTGCATGCTGGGTCTTCCTGTTATTCCCTATACCTGTAAGTGCCTCAAAAATTTCAGGTAAAAATTGCTATACCAAAAGCCTAATAAAATATTTCTCATCACTTACTCAACCATATTTGCATAAGGAAAATGCTCCCTGACTTCAGTTAGAAAATTTTTGAGTAAAAAAAAGCATTAAGTTATGTTTAAAATAGTAGGAGAGTAGTTTGTAAAACAAAAAGGTGGACCTGTAATATTTTATATATTATACTAGCAGTGTATACCCCAAAGATATGAAACTCTGTTATAGAGATTAGTACAAAGATGACCCAATTAAAATAATTTACCTTCTTGGGATTTCATAGCATCTTAATAAAGTTGCTTTTTTGGTCTTATTTGCAGAGCACAGTTATTTAGCAAAGGATTTGTCATAGTATTTTATTATCATGCATCTGTGCTATACCCTAATTACCCTGCACTTTTTTGTAATGAATTTGCATGACCTCCTAAGGCAATGCATTGCTAAGAAAAATAACGTATTAGTAAAAATAATTTATGACATCAGAATCAATGCCCCCCTAGCTTTACATACCTGGACAGGTTGTGTAACTTTTCCTGTCTATAAGTAGAAATAGATAAAGTCTTTCAAGTACAAAATCCATTTACACACACACACACACACACACACACACCCCAACACCTTCACCATGAAGAAGCTGGTAACCCAGAGGTCTGTGACTCTCATGTGGCCACATTGGAAGGCTCAGTAAGCAATTAAAATAAATGCATGTGTTTTCATTTTCCACGGTCTTATATATCCTATCTTTATCCAAATATTTATGGAAAAATTAGATTTCACTTTCACAGAGAGCTTGCTTCTTCATTAGGATAAACTCAAATGGCTGAATTCCAGTGGCACATGTCAGACCCTTCAGACCCTCCAGTATTATCAAAACCAAACCAAAGCAAACAGAAAGCAGCAGAGGCAGAGATTTAACTGTCTCTTGCCCATCCCAGAACAGGGGTGTACAAAATGGTGTTGACAGAGAGAACAATGCTTGTTTGGTGGCCAGTATCCAGCTTTCATCATGTTAAAACTGGGTGACCTCTTATGCGTGGCCTGCCTGCATTCTCAGTAAACTAGCCAATTGATTTCATTAAAGTGCATTTTAAGTTACCAGTCTAAACTGAGTAACACTCTCCAAACTGATTCTGCTGTTAATTTTTATGGCATCATTCTTAATAATACTTGAAGTGAAACCAGCAAACAAAGAAGTGGATTTGGTTGAGAACTGTAGTTATCAAGAATTAAGTGCACAAACATGAACTAAAACACTATGCTATATGCATTCAAGAATGGCTAACATGTATAGCCTGGTCCCTTCAAATCAAAAACTACCCAGAACAGTGCACCTGTGCACAGTAAGAACATGGCTACTTCTTACTTTATATACACTCAGTACAATATACACACATGTACATGTGCACTCTTGCATAAACAGTAATTTTAGACTCACTTTTCCCTAATGGTTTTCAATAAATCTCCTCCCTATTACAAACCAAATATTCTATATTAATCAGTTAATGGTTTTCACCTAGGCAAAGGGAGCCTTCTGGTTTACCTCCTATCAGTAGCTTCTTTTAAAATATCTAATCATCCTGATCATTTGACTGATTTTTAAAGCTTTTTATTTATATTTATTTGATTGGCAGAGTGATAAAGAGTAAAGCATGTGTGGGGAGAGATAGAGATAAGAGAGAGAGAGAGAGAGAGAGAGAGAGAGAGAGAGAGAGAATGAACCTTCCATCTGCTGGTTTACTCCACAAGTAGCTACAGTGGCCAGGGCTGAGCCAGGCAGAAGCCAGGAGCCAGGAGCCAGGAGCCCAGAGCATCAAACATGTTTCCCACATGGCTGGCAGGAGTGCAAGCTCTGTGGCTATCTTCTGCTCTCCTACTCCTCCCAAGCCATTAACTTGAAGCTGGATCAAAAGTGGCACAATTTGAACATGAACAGGTGCCCATATGTGATGTTGGCATCGCAGGCCACGGCTTTACTTGCTACTTCACAATGCCAGCCCCATGAGTGATTTTTTTCACACTGATTTTATCTAGAATTTCTGAATTTTCAAATTCGTTGTCTCTACTGATGTTTTCTGCATCACTATTTGACATGTCAGTGTTTTCTCCCATCTCGCGTTTCTGTAGCTGGACTTCTCTCCTCCCATGGGTATCTGTGTTTGTTAGCCACACTTGTTTTAAACTTTCGGTTCTCCTATTGTATGTTGGTTCCCATCCCTACAATCTAAAAATAATTTATTTTACTGAAGTCACCTCTACAATACGTGGTACTGGACGTGTTTTCCTCCCTTGCTCTTCACTGCTACCCCCTGGCCAAGTTCTCCAAAGTGTCTATGAACATGGCAGAATTTCTGGCAATCAGCTTCCTCCTTGATCCTCTGTTCTGGCTTCTGCCCTTTTCCAGCCAACAAGCTGCTTCTGTTCAAGTCACTTTTTTTCTTCATGATGTTTTATATATATATAAATCTTCTTTATCTCTCAATATATTTGAGAGATAGAGAAGACTTAGAGAGGGAGGTACAGCTCCTATCCACTGGTTCATGCTGAAAATGCTCACAACAGCTGGGCGCCGCGGCTCACTAGGCTAATCCTCCAACTGTGGCGCCGGCACACCGGGTTCTAGTCCCGGTTGGGGCGCTGGATTCTGTCCCGGTTGCCCCTCTTCCAGTCCAGCTCTCTGCTGTGGCCAGGGAGTGCAGTGGAGGATGGCCAAAGTGCTTGGGTCCTGCACCCCATGGGAGACCAGGAAAAGCACCTGGGTACTGGCTTCAGATTGGTGCAGTGCGCCGGCTGTAGCGGCCATTTGGGGGGGTGAACCAACGGAAGGAAGACCTTTCTCTCTGTCTCTCACTGTCTAACTCTGCCTCTCAAAAAAAAAAAAAAATGCTCACAACGGCCTCAGCTGGGCCAGAGTCAAAGCTGAGAAGAGAGAAGAGGGTGTCAGGGGCCCAGCTGAGACTTCACTGCTTTGCCACCTTTCCTCTCTCTTGTGGTAGCTCAACACTGTCCCTGTCTAAAATACCATCTTAGGTCTTTCAGGAGTATTTCCTCTCAACCCATTATCTATACATGATCTATGTGACTGACTTTCTGAGCTATAGTTTTGGTTCAGATCTGTTCTCTTAGTTGGGATCTTTATTTATAACTCTAAGGTATATTTCCCTGGTATTTTAATTCAAAATAATTTAAGTATAGTCTATTCAATTATTTCCCTCTTATCATTTCAGTGTTTATTTCTGAAATATGGGAGCAGTGTTCTTGTATAATCCCAATACAGCTAATAAACATCAGGACAACTAACCCCCATGAAAAATACAATCCTGTAACTTACAGTTCATTTTCAGATTCCACTAATTTTTCAGTAATTCCCTTTACAAATATTTATATTTATGGTCCTGAGTTGACATGTTGATGGCAATAAGTTAAGAACTATTTTTTAGTTTTATATAATCTGGATCAATTGCTCAGAATATTGGGGGTTCCTGCATATTAATATTTTGAAGAATGTAGAGTACTTCCTTTGATCAATTACTTTCCATTCAGATTTGTATGATATTTATCATCTTGGTTAAATGCAAGCTACAACTTTGATATGGACATGACTGAAGTGATGTTGCATTCATGGTGCATACCATTGGGAGAATACAGTGTCAGTGTCTTCTAATACTGATTACCCAGGCCAAAGGCAGAAGCCAGGAGCTCACTCTAGGACTCAAACATGACCTGTTGCCTCCCAAGAAGTTAACTGTAGGAATGCTGCAACTGAAGCAAAGTCAGGACTCAATTTTGGAGTGTGGGCATCTCAAATGGTATCTTAATACCTGCTTTCATTATTTGCATTAGATCCATAAGAAAAAGATATCTATCCCTCTTTCTGTCCACCCCTCTGTAACTCCGCCTTTCAAATAAAATTAATAAATCTATTTTTTTAAAAAAAGAAGGGGGCATTATGGCAATAACAGGTTAAGCTGCTTCCTGCAATGCCAGCATCCCATGCGGGCACTAGTTTGAGTTCTGGCCACTCCGCTTCCGATCTACCTCTCCACTAATGCATCTGGGAAAGTAGTGGAAGATGGCCCAAGTTCCTAGGCCCTTGGACCCATGTGAGAGACCCGGATGTTGCAACCATTTGGAGAGTGAACCAACAGATGGAAGATCCTTCTATCTGACAGCCAGTTAAAGAGAATTAGCACAGCTGCTGGCCTTAACCCTCAGAGGGAAGGCTTTCTGGGACAGCCCTGATTAACCCCCTTCTATAATTTGGCACTGGAAATGCTGGACCTTTTCTGCCTGTTTCTTTTCATGGAAACTCATCCAGTGCATGAGCTGCAGTAAGGTTTGGAGTAATTGAATATTTCTGGCCAGGGTGGCTTGCCAGTGTTGCCTGTAGTTCCATGATCAGATGCAGACTCTACACGCATGAGAGTATTTCACTAAAATCTGAATATCCCTCTCCCTCTCCCTGCCTCTCTCCCTCTCCCTGTCTCTCTCCCTCTCCCACTCTCCATCTCTCCCTGTCTCCCTCTCTCCCTCCCTCTTTCTCCCCCCTGCCCCTCTTCACTCAGTATCACATGTCAGGAAGGGATGGATGCCTCCCAGTACAGGTAAGCCAGTGAGAGAGATGCCTTAATCCACTAACCCTTTTTAACCTGAAAGATTGCATTTTCCTTCCTTCTCTGCAATTTATATTTTGTTGATGACTTTTTCACCCATATTTTGAAGTGAGGCCCAGAGGCCCAACAGACATTTACCCAATGTAAGCAGGCCTTACTCAAAGCCCCGGCTTAAACTTCCAAACATGCACAGTCTTCAGTTTTATGTAACAGAGAGAAAAGGAATGGCTTTAAGATTACTGACCCAGCTTAAGGGACCAGCTCAGCAGTCTATAGGATATCTGGGTTAAGATCTTGGTCTTGGTAGTCAAAGCATAGCCAGACTGCCTCCAAGTGGTACAGTTATCACCCTCCTGAGCCCTGTAGCCACCACACTGACCTGGGACAAGATCGAATGGTGTACACCCCATACTGTAAAAGGCTTGTAAGCCTCTACAGGAAGAAACTAACAATTGTCTTTTAAAAAAATCGGGCATCATTGCTGGGGGACCCTGCAGTCCAGCTCAAGACTCTCTAAATCCTCTCTAAATCGACCTCTTTTCTCCCAGAGAGTATATAGATTTTCTCCCAGACAGGTATATAGGTTGTGCATTTGCATACACTAGAATGCATGTATAAATACACATGAATGTGGAAGTTTATATGATATATTAATGCATATATATACAGTGAGAATATATACAAATATATTCGTAATATAATTGATAGAAATCTATGTAAATGAATATATAAAACTCTTCTTGCGAAAATTTTTTAAAGCGTCTGTTTATACTAAGAGAATAGATTTTATATGTAAAATTTTCAGCCCATAATGATACTTCAAAATGTCAGGATTTTATAGTTTTCATGGTTGAGTAGTATTCCATGATGTATATACTCACCATGTATATACATATATATACGTCTGGGTTGATTCCATAGCCTACCAATTGTGAATTGAGCTGCTATAAACATGGAGATGCAGGTAACTTTTATATATGCTTATTTCATTTCCTTTGGGTAAATTCACAGCAGTGGAATATCTAGGTCGTATGATAGATCAATTTACCGATTTCTGAGGAATCTCCATTCTGTCTTCCACAATGGCTATACTAGTTTACAATACACTATCAGTGTATTAGGGTATATTTTATTCACATCTTTCCCAGTATTTTTTTTTTTTATCTTGGATGCAAACCATTCTAACTGCAGTGAAAAAAAGCCTCATTGTGGATTTTATTTGCATTTCCCTTAAGGCTAGTTATCTTGGGCATTTTTCATGTGTCTGTTGGCAATGTGTATTTCATCCTTTGAAAAATGCCTGTTCATGTTCTTTGCCCATTTCTAGACTGGGTTGCTTGTTTTGTTTTTGTTGCATTTCTTGAGCTCCTTTTGTACTTTAAATATTAATATTTTATCAGAAGAATAGTTTGCTATTGCCTCTTCACTTTATTGAGTGTTTCCTTTGTGTGCACAAGTGTCTTAGGTTAATATAATCATTTTTTCTATTTTTGCTTTTATTGCCTATGCTTATTTGGTAGCTGTAATTATAGCATAGGTATCAATATAAACCTGAATATTTTTATATTCTATAATACCAGGCCTTGTATTTTATTTCCCAAGAAACTTGGGTTCAACTTTTTGACCATGGAGTCATTGTTGATTGGAGTATATAAGAAGAGATGCTGAGAGTGGATGATGTTAGACATTATCACAGCTATCCTTGTCATTGTTTGCCTCTATTGACATCATTGCAGCAAATTGAATCGTCCTTCCAAAATCTTCAAATGTGCCTGTTAACTCTGCTTATTCTTATAGCTATCTCCCTATCTAGATCCCAGGGTTGCAATTGTGGGAATCGTTTTCTGTGTTCATAAGTCCATACGTTTTGTTATGGGAAAATGTTCACTAACCAATGGTTCACCCCAACCTCCTACCCATACATACACAAAGATGCCTCAAAAAGTTCATGGAAAATGGAATAAATATCAGCTTATTTTGAAGCAGAAAGTTTTGAAATCCTGGTTTGGGTACAACACAGTGCCTACATGCATGGAAATACCCCATCATACTCTACAGATATACATGTGTGGCAACACCTCATCATACTCTACAGTTGTTCACAGCTTTATGTGTCTATTAAAATTTTATAAAGTAATTTTGAAATCTAGGCATAGTTTTTTATAAAGCAAGTTTTTTCATGAACTCTCGTACTTTTCAGCAGAGTCAGGCTTTACACTCCTGCTCCACCCTGCCCATCTATGTTTTTTTCTGTTACTAAGAAGCCGGGTTGCAGGCAGTCAGATTTACCCACAGTGCATTCATGGGAGGAACTCACAGTTTTCCAGGCTGCAGATTTGTCCCAGCGTCCTTGTGCTTGACATTTGTAAGGACAAAAGGGTTCCCGTGGAAGCTCTCGAATCTGTTTTACTACTTTCCAACAGCAGATTTTCCCTGTTTTGCCTGCCTAGTAGTCTCAGGTAGGTTCTGTGCAAGCAGTTGTCTCAGTTAGCATGTAGTGTCTGTCTTTAAGTTCCCCATTGTGCTTTATCCACAATATCAAGGGTGGTTTCCAAACAAGTAGATTTTTTTTTCTGTTTTCCTCACTTATTAGCTTAACATTTACTCAAAAATGACTGCATTAAGATAGAAAATAAATGAATCCATGCTCAATATTCAGATGTAGGAAGAGCACTGATACGGTTCCTCAGAATTTGTAAATTTACAAAAAAAAAAGAATTCATGCATTATTAATTAATGAAACATAAGAAACACTGAGTTGAGATATGTCAATATGCAAAAAAGCCAGAAAATTGTTTCAGTTTGGTCTCATTCAATTTATATATGTTTTAAATATAAGACAATTGTGCATATAAATACTTTTTAGAAATAAGACAACTTAGGATATCACTGTAATGTTTATAGAGATGATAAAATATTCTGTTAATGTTAACTTGCATTTCAAATCACTAGGTATTTTAAATTTAGCATACGCACTTCTTAAGCTTTTCAGAATTCTGGCTGGTTCTATTTAATATAATATTTTTTCTATAATCCTATTCAAAGTTTGTGGGTAAAAGTAGACAATATAGATTTCAGGATCAATGATAGTAACAGAAATGGTGCTTATATGATTCTTTGGCATCAAATTCATCTAAATCATTACAGTCACTTTTTGAAGTTGGCATAAAATCGGATTGGATTACAAAACTCTTTAGAAACTCTATGCCTTGTTTATTTTAGATTATATCATGTTGGAGGTTATTTTAAATCTAAAGTAACATTCCATTTTTGAAACAAACTTTTAGCTTGTTAGAATATTAAATTGAATGTGTTTCACTCACTATTGGAAATTGAAGGGAAGATTATATAATTTTATAATGAAAACTCAGTCTCAATATTTTTAGAACATGTACTCATTATTAGCTAAGCAGCTAATGTAGACATTATCAAACAAGCTGATATCATTAAAACATTAACAAATTTTAAAATAAATTATTTTTGATATGAAAAATATGCCTAGTAGTGTTTCATACTATAAGTATGTAGTGAAATTTTTGTTTCTTTGGGTTTCATTATTTTTATAAAATATTCTGGATGTACACTGCAGCTTAAGGAGTTTTACCTTTTGATGCAAAACCATGTAGTTTAGTGTAGTCTTTAAAAAAAGAAAGAAAAATATTTCATTCTTTGGCACCTACATCTGCTGCTTCATCATGTTAATAAATCTAAAACTTTGGCAAAATGTTTAAAATCAAATATTTATTTTGTGGATGTTGATTTAGTGAAGTAAAATACTTGTCACAACTAAGCTCTTAGTTGAGTGGTATCCAAATATGTAATAGGGATTATTTATGTCAAGAACAAGGTAAAGCACTAGGAACTAAACAGTAGAAGAAAGTGAAGAAGATGGGAAAGATGAAAAAGGAATACAGATTTATTGCATTGGCTGAAAAAATATGTAATGAATATACTAAAGGAAATATACTATGTAAATTAAATAATGCTTACATACATATTTTAATAAATATGCAGTGGAATTAATGTTTAAAATCAGAATCAGTTGTTTATTTTATAAAATGTATCTTACTTTTATTTTAAAATTATAACTTACTTATGACTTTTTTTTACTTGTGTAGCAATATTATTCCACCACTTGGGAACATAGACAACCTTATGTCTATACTAAGCTTTGTCTCTAATCACCATTGTCTCCTCTTCAGGTTCCAGTCCTTAGGTTGATTCTTTTAGCAAGATTGAAATGAGAGATGAACTTTTTTATGTTCTATGGTACAAAGATGTCTTATCTGTCCAAACGAGAGAAAAAGTATTACAAATCAGCTTGCTTCTTTTCTGTAAGGTGTAAAGCAGCGTTTCCTTAAATTGTCCATTTCACATTTGATTTCTCTTGAATTTTACTCTTGTCTTCCAAGAAACAATAAGTGGGACATGGCCCCAAGCTATATGGAAAATTTTAGTCAGGTGAAAATCACAAGAACTAACAAGATACATAAAAGCAGTGCTTTTAACAAAAGATCTATTTATTTGTTTGAAGAGTTAGAGAGGGAGGGGGAGAGGGGGAGAGACAGAGAACTTCCATCCGTTTCACTCCCCAGATGGTCCCTACAGGAGCCAGGAGTTTCTTCCAGGTCTCCCACATTCGTGCAGGGGCCTGAGCACTTGGGCCATTCTCTGATGCTCTCCCAGGCACATTAGCATGGGACTAGCTAGGAAGTAGAACAGGTGGGACTGAAACCGGTGCCCATATTGGATGCCAGCATCACAGGGGGTAGCTTAACCCACTAATACCACAACACTGACCCCAAAAAGCAGTAAGAAGGGAGACTTTCTACTCCTATTTTGAAGATAAGATATATTTTTATCATATTGGCAGAGCATCAGTGCCTTTTGAGTTGAAGTGCAGGGTTGGGTCTCTCAATAATCGTGGCAAATTTTAATTGTGCCCCTTTTGTACACTATTTTTTATATTTTTAACTTTTATTTAATGAATATAAATTTCCAAAGTACAGAATATGGATTACAATGGCTTCCCCCCTCCATAACGTCCCTTCCACCCGCAACCCTCCCCTTTCCCACTCCCTCTCCCCTTCCATTCACATCAAGATTCATTTTCGATTCTCTTTATATACAGAACATCAGTTTAGCATACATTAAGTAAAGATTTCAACAGTTTGCTCCCACACAGAAACATAAAGTGAAAAATACTGTTTGAGTACTAGTTATACCATTAAATCTCAATGTACAGCACACTAAGGACAAAGATCCTACATGGGGAGTAAGTGCACAGTGACTCCTGTTGTTGACTTAACAAATTGCCACTCTTGTTTATGGCATCAGTAAACACCCTAGGCTCTTGTCATGAGCTGCCAAGGCTATGGAAGCCCCCTGAGTTCAACGACTCTGATCATATTTAGACAAGGCCATGGTCAAAGTGGAAGTTCTCTCCTCCCTTCAGAGAAAGGTACCTCCTTCTTTGATGACCCGTTCTTTCCACTGGGATCTCACTCGTGGAGATCTTTCATTTAGCTTTTTTTTTTTTCCCCCCAGAGTGTCTTGGCTTTCCATGCCTGAAATACTCTCATGGGCTTTTCTCACTTCCATGTTGGATCGTTCTCTCCCTTTTTTATTCTATCAGCTAGTATTTGCAGACACTATTCTTGTTTATGTGATCCCTTTGGCTCTTAGTCCTATCATTACGATCAATTGTGAACAGAAATTGATCACTGGGACTAGTGAGATGGCATTGGTACATGCCACCTTGATGGGATTGAATTGGAATCCCCTGTTATGTTTCTAACTCTACCGTTTGAGGTAAGTCAGCTTGAGCATGTCCCGAATTGCACATCTCTTCCCTCTCTTATTCCCACTCTTATATTTAACAGCGATCACTTTTCAGTTAAGTTTCAGCACTTAAGAATAATTGTGTATTGATTACAGTATTCAACCAAAAGTATTAAGTAGAACAAACAAAAAAAATACTAAGAGGGATAACATATTAAGTTGCTCATCAACAGTCAGGGTGAGGGCTGATCAAGTCACCGTTTCTCATAGTGAAATGGACACTATTGTTCACTAATTTTTTATACCATTGATGATGCTTTTCACACTCAATAATTTACAGGAACTAAATGGAATTATGCTAGATAGCATGCTATTCAATAAGTATTACTATACTCATAAAATAAATAAGCAAAAATAGCTAATATATACAAAAATTGTGTTTATCAGTTTGAATTTGTGTATATATGTTCACCATAGTAAGCCCCACAGTAGGAAACCTCAATTCCCTCACACAGTAAGGAATCTGTGCTTGCTTCCTGGATGATTTGAATAAAATAAGCCATTGCTACCAGAAAACAGATTAAATTTTTAGTCACTAAGAGGAGTAGATTTTCTATATAAGATGGTAGGTTCTCATAATTTTCCTTGACCTATAATAAATCATAATAACATCAATTTGAATTGACAACTAAGTGATATAGATAGTATTATTTCTGTGCTCAGTATGCTTTCAAATTTTTAGGGACTTTGGAGATTTTGATTTTATATTTAAAAGGTTAATTTGATGGTATTAAGCTGGATATGAATAAACTAAGATGAAATGTCATAATCTGATGCAAATTGTTTTAAAAATCTTCAAATACGGTGTTTCATAACTATTGCATAAAGTTGCAGCAAATGTAAATGGGTGCTATTTTTGCCAGGCATTAAATACTATTAATCCTGAATAACAGAGGTAAAGGACATTAACTTTCTCTGTTCAGTTTCTATGTTGAGTTTAAAACCAGCAGTCAAAAGGATTCTTTTTTTTCCTCAATATGGAACCTGAAACTAAGGATTGCACTGTCCCACATTTACTGATTTTTTTAAAAAAATTTTTCTTATGAAATTAAAACTTGTGGAATGTACTCTTTTTATTTGCCCTTAGGCGAACCACTTTTAACAACTGATAATGGAACATTTTGTCTCTCCAGACCTTGGGTTCCTATTTCTTTGTTCCATTTTTTTCCGACCTACATGAGTATTATAACATATAAAATTTCTGCTAATTTTCAGGATAATCCTTCTCCTAGTAGTTAAAAAACAGGTTTCCTTTTCTGTCTTTTTTATGAATTTAATTTTTGGACATTTTACTTTCATATAATTCCCAAACTATTTTGTTTTATGCAGAGGAGACTGTAGCAATGTTAGCATAGAGCACATACATTGAACACTTTATTCTTTGGTTTAAAATACTTACTGATTCTTGGGCTATAGGCTAGTTGTTTCATCTTACTAAATACTAATTCTTCCATTGGTAAGAGAGTATTTATGTATTTATTAAGAATAGAGGATATCAGAATCCTGTCTGTGACACAGTCATGACTCAAATATCATTATTCATTATAATGATTAAGAAATAGACATGTAATACATATGGCTATGATATGAAATAAATGAATTTTTGAATGTTGAAAACATTACCTGTTATTTCCCTGGACACTATTGGAAATCAGTGACCCTCTTTCTTATAAAATATTTGCATGTTTTCCCTTTTTATTTTTTTACTTATTTGACAGGTAAAGTTAGACAGACAGAGAGTAAGGTCTTCCTTCCATTGTTTCATCCCCCAAATTGCCGCTACAGCTGGCACTGCACCAATCTGAAGCCAGGAGCCAAGTGCTTCCTCCTGGTCTCCCATGCGGGTGCAGGTGTCTAAGCATTTGGGCCATCCTCACTTCCTTCCGGGGCCACAGCAGAAAGCTGGACAGGAACAGGAACAGCTGGGACAAGAACCCGGTGCCCACATGGGAGGCCGGTGCGGCAGGCAGATGATTAGCCAAGTGAGACATGGCGCCGGCCCCCTCCCTCCTTTTTTTTTTTTAACTTTTATTTAATAAATATAAATTTCAAAAATACAACTTTTGGATTATAGTGGCTTTTTCCCTCCCATTACCACCCTCCCACCTGCAACCATCCTATCTCCCACTCCTTCTCCCATCCCATTCACATCGATTCATTTTCAATTATCTTTATATACAGAAGATCAACTTAGTATATACTAAGTAAAGATTTCAACAGTTTGCACCACATGAAAACACAAAAGTGAAAAATATTGTGCCAGCGCCGTGGCTCACTAGGCTAGTCCACTGCTTTGCGGCGCCGGCACACCGGGTTCTATTCCCAGTCGGGGCGCCGGATTCTGTCCAGGGTTGCCCCTCTTCCAGGCCAGCTCTCTGCTGTGGCCTGGGAGTGCAGTGGAGGATGGCCCAAGTGCTTGGGCCCTGCACCCCACGGGAGACCAGGAGAAGTACCTGGCTCCTGCCATCGGATCAGCGTGATGCGCCGGTGTAGCTCGCCGGCCGCGGCAGCCATTGAAGGGTGAACCAATGGCAAAAGGTAGACCTTTCTCTCTGTCTCTCTCTCACTGTCCACTCTGCCTGTCAAAAAAAAAAGATTTAAAAAAAATATTGTTTGAATACTAGTTATACCGTTAATTCACATAGTAAAACACATTAAGGACAGAGATCCTACATGGAGAGTAAGAGCACAGTGACTCATGTTCTTGATTTAACAATTCAAACTCTTATTTATGGTGTCAGTAATCACCCGAAGCTCTTGTCATGAGCTGCCAAGGCTATGGAAGCCCCTTGAGTTCTCCAACTCCAATCATATTTAACCAAGGCCAGAGTCAAAGTGGAAGTTCTCTCCTTCCTTCAGAGAAAGGAACCTCCTTCTTTGATGGCCTGTTCTTTCCACTGGCATCTCACTCACAGAGATTTTTTCATTTTGGTCATTTTTTTTCTTTTTTCCTCAGTGCCTTGGCTTTCCATCCCTGAAATACTCTCATGGGCTCTTCAGCCAGATCCGAATGCATTAAGGGCTGATTCTGAGGCCAGAGTGCTGTTTAGGACATTTGCCATCCTATGAGTCTGCTGTGTATCCCGCTTCCCATGTTGGATTGTTCTCTCCTTTTTAATTCTATCAGTTAGTATTAGCAGACACTAGTCTTGTTTATGTGATCCCTTTGAAACTTAATCCTATCATTATGATCAGTTATGAACTGAAACTGATCACTTTGACTAGTGAGATGGCATTGGTCCATGTCACCTTGATGGGATTGAATTGGAACCCCCTGGCACATTTCTAACTCTACCATTAGGGGTAAGACTGATTGAGCATGTGCTGAACTGTACATCTCCTCCCTCTCTTATTCTGACTCTTATATTTAACAGAGATCACTTTTCAGTTAAATTTAAATGCCTGAGAATAATTGTGTGTTAATTGAAGAATTCAACCAATGGTATTAAGTAGAACAAAAAAATACTAAAAAATATAAAGTAGTAAGTTGTTCCTCGACAGTCAGGACAATAGCTAATTAAGTCATTGTTTCTCATAGTGTCCATTTCACTTCAACAGGTTTCCTTTTAGGTGCTCAGTTAGTTGTCACCAATCAGAGAGAACATATTTTTGATATTTTTCCCCTTGGGATTGGCTTAATTCACTCAGCATGATGTTTTCCAGATTCCTCCATTTTGTTGCAAATGACTGGATTTCATCATTTTTTTACTGTTGCATTCTATAGGGTACACATACCATAATTTCATTATCCATTCTTCTGTTCATGGGCATTTAGGTTGATTCCATGACTTAGCTATTGTGAATTGAGCTGCAATAAACATTGAGATGCAGACAACTCTTTTATTTGCCAATTTAATTTCCTTTAGATAAATTTCATAGAGTGGGATGGCTGGGTTGTAAGGTAGGGTATATTCAGGTTTATGAAGAATCTCCAAATTGACTTCCACAGTGCCCCTACCAGTTTGCATTCCCACCAACAGTGGATTAGTGTCCCTTTTTCCCCACATCTTAGCCAGCATCAATTGTCAGTTGATTTCTATATGTAAGCCATTCTAACCAGGGTGAGATGAAACCTCATTATGGTTTTGATTTGTATTTCCCTGATTGCTAGTGATCCTGAGCATTTTTTCATGTGTCTGTTGGCCATTTGGATTTTGTTTTGAAAAATGTCTATTGAGGTCCTTGGGCCATCTCTTAAGTGGGTAGTTTGTTTTGTTGTTGTGGAGTTTCTTGATCTCTTTGAAGTTTCATTGTAGAAATCTTTAACGTCCTTGGTTAAGTTTATTCCAAGGTATTTGATTGTTTTGTAGCTATTGTGAATGGGACTGATCTTAGAAGCTCTTTCTCTGCCATAGCATTGTCTGTATATACAAAGGCTGTTGATTTTTGTGCATTGATTTTATATCCTGCTACTTTGCCAAACTCTTCTGTGAGTTCTAATAGTCTCTTAGTAGAGTTCTTTGGATCCCTTAAATAAAGAATCATATCATCTGCAAAGAGGGATAGTTTGACTTCCTTCTTCCCAATTTGTATCCCTTTAATTTATTTTTCTTGCCTAATGGCTCTGGCTAGAACTTCCAGAACTATATTGAATAGCAGTGGTGAGAGTGGGCATCCCTGTCTGGTAACAGATCTCAGTGGAAATGTTTCCAACTTTTCCTCATTCTATAGGATGCTGGCCGTGTGTTTTTCATAAGTTGCTTTGATTGTACTGAGGAATGTTCCTTCTATACCTTTCATCATGAAAGGGTGTTGTATTTTATCTAATGCTTTCTCTGCAGTTATTGAGATAATCATAGGGTTTTTCTTCTGCAGTTTGTTAATGTGGTGCATCACATTGATTGATTTGTGCACATTGAACCATCCCTGCATACCAGTGGTAAATCCCACTTGGTCTGGGTGGATGATCTTCCTGATATTTTGTTGCATTCTATTGGCCAGAATTTTATTGAGGATTTTTGCATCTGTGTTCATCGGGGAAATTGGTCTGTAATTCTCTTTCTCTACTGCATCATTTTCAGGCTTAGGAATTAAGGTGATGCTGGCTTCATAGAAAGAATTTGGGAGGAATTTTTTTTTTTTTTATTTTTCTGAATAGTTTCAGAATTGGAGTTAGTTCTTCTTCAAATGTCTGGTAGAATTCAACAGTGAATCCATCCGGTCCTGGGCTTTTCTTTGTGGGGAAGGACTTCCTTACTGATTCAATTTCCATCAGTTATGGGTCTGTTTAGATTTTCTATGTCTTCCTGGTTAAATTTAGGTAGGTTGCATGTGTCCAGGAATCTATCCATTTCTGATAGGTTTCCCTGTTTGCTGGCATACAAGTCCTTGTAGTAATTTCTGATGATTCTTTTTTATTTCTGTGGTGTCTGTTGTTACATTCCTTTTTTCATCTCTGATTTTATTGATTTGGGTATTTTCTTTTTTTAGTTAGTTCAGTCAATAGTATGTTAGTTTTGTTTATTTTTTCGAACAACCAGCTCTTTTTTTTCTCTCTCTCTCTCTCTGTGGTGGCTTTTCTTGTTGTACTATGACTCTAGATTATCTGACTGTCTGCTTTTGGTGAATCTCTAGAGGCTTTGTTGGTTGTGGCCAGAGAGTTTTGTTCAGTTCTTAAGGGTTAAGGGTGGGTGAAAGGTGACACACTCAGGTTTAGCAAGGTAAATCTTCTCTCCCTCTTTTTTTTGCTTTTATTGAGAAGGGAAGTGATTCTACTCAGCTGAGCTCTTCTCCTTAATGGTAATTAATGCCTGAGCACTGCCCCCAGTGGGTATAGTATTTGTCTGCTCTGTCCCAAGGACCACACAAAGGATCTGTGCAGTCCTCAGCGTAAGCTCAGATTCCCCTGCAATGTCTCTCACCATATAGCCAAGGTAACCGAGTTTGTGGCATCTCACACTGAGACTACTCACATTTCAGCCACACTGTGAGTTCTCCCACACACCCTCAATTTTTTTTTTCACAGTCCCGGTTTATAAGCTCCACACATTCACTAAGTCTTAGCCTCCTGTTATTACTCCCAGCCAGAGTCAAGTTTTTCTGTTTGGCTGCGGGCAGGAACAGCCCCGAGCTGGCGCAGCTGTTACGTATGTCCAAAATGGCGCCTGCTCTACTGTCTTGCTGGCCTTTGTAAGGTGAGTGGAGAGAGAGAATTGTGTCCGGACCACCCCTTTTGTTTTTTTCTCTTCTCTAGTTAGGCTGTGTACTTTGCCCCATGGGGCTTCAAACCTCGTTCCCTCTAGGCACTTCATGCCACTTTTCCGCCACTGTCTCAGGCTACATGCTTTCATCTCAGCTCCGTTTCCAGCACTGGTTGGGGGGGAGAGGTTTTTCAGCAGCTGGGCTCCCGAGCCACGGGCGCCCGTGTCCTGCGCATAGATCCACCATGCCCCTCTAATTCCAGAGGAGTTCCCTCTGCAGTCTGTTTCCATAACTCTTCCCTGAGACTTCACTATCTCCACTTTTATTAACCTATCTTTTCCTGGACTATCAGTGAGCTCCCTCCCTGTTCCACCATCTTGGAGCCCTGTTCATATTTACTTTTTTTTTTTATCACTAAAAATAAGCAAAACAGGCCAGCGCAGCGGCTCACTAGACTAATCCTCTGCCTATAGCGCCGGCACCCCAGGTTCTAGTCCCAGTCGGAGTGCCAGATTCTGTCTTGGTTGCTCCTTTTCCAGTCCAGCTCTCTGCAGTGTCCTGGGAAGGCAGTGGAGCAAGGCCCAAGTGCTTGGGCCCTGTATCTGCATGGGAGACCAGGAGGAAGCACCTGCATCCTGGCTTCAGATTGGCTCAGCGGCCATTTAGGGGGGTGAACCAAAGGAAGGAAGACCTTTCTCTCTGTCTCTTTCTCTCTCACTATCTAACTCTGCCTATCAAAAAATAAAAAAAGTAAATAAAAAGTTTTCAGAAATAAGCAAAACCAGAGGAATGAAGATTTAGTATAGGCTACACGTTAAAATGGTAATTTTTATGCCTTCTTTAATATCATATTAGTTAAAATCACAAGTTTTATAAGTGTGAAGTGAGATTTCACCTTTCTACCTCCCACAAGTCACATATTATATGAGAGCAAATATCCACTAGAAGTTAAGTTTCATGCTTGCAACAAATAAATTCATTTCTTTATGTCTATGTACATTAAAAGAAATCATAGATTTTAGAAATAGCCTGACATTATGATAGAATGCTTGAGAAATTCCGATAAAGAGTGTTTGCAAATAACATAGCAAATGTAACTAGCTTCCATTGAATATTCAATATGCTGAACACATCCAAATTTTATCTTACACTGAGCTTCTCCCTTGAACTCCAGACTGAAGAATCCAATTCTGTATTCAACCTCTTTACTCAAATGTTCAATGGGCCACGCAAGTCTCACCTGCCTCATTGTGCTTACTGATGGCTTTCTCTGACCATTGCTCGTGCACCATACCATTCGATCATTTCTGACTCCTATCACTATCACACACCATTTCTAAACTGGATCATGACTACAGCTCCTCCATCTTCACTCAGAGCAAAGCCAAACTCCATGTGATGGTCCCTGGGCTCCTACATGCTCTGGCCGAGACCTAGCCCTCTCTGACTTCTGCTACTTGACCCACTTTCTCTACAGCAACTGATCCACATAACCAGCTATGTCCAGATTGCACATTGTTTCCATTTCAAGGGCTTTGTATTTAATATATTCACCTAGTTTGCTGTTCCCCAGGAATCTACATGACTTCATGCCTCACATTAGTTGCACTTTGCTCAAATAATACTGACCTAATGAGTCTCTGATTATCTGCTGCAATCCTAACCTCACTATCAAGTTCCAAGTCACCCTCTTTGCTTTGTTTGTCTCAGATCACTTAGTAACATCTAATTTAGCTTAACTGTATTTTGTTATTATCTATTTCTCCATTAAAATGAAATTCAAAGAGAATGGGGATTTTTGTGTCATCAGTTGCAGTATACTCTGGTATTGAAAAGTTAGAAGCTTAGTAGATAGTGGTTGAATGAGCAAATACAAATCACAGAATGATAGAGAAATATGCAAATGTTAAAGCAGTTATCTTATTCTGATAGCTCAAGAAGCAAAGGTTACTTGTGAGATTGTCATTTTGACAGACAGCAAGTATTTCCTACAAGTTTAACAGTGTGGTTTCCTTCTCCCTCTTCTCCCCTCCTTTCTTCCTTTCCCTCCCTCTTCCTTTTCCTGCTCCCTTTCTTATCATGTTAGTATGTAAAGTGCTAAACCAGAATCTCACCTAAATTAGGTAGATGTTGAGGGCAGGGACTGGGTGTGGGGCGTGGGTAGGGGGAGAGTTGCTATCATGTACTTCAATAGAAGAAGTTCTCAACGTGCACTTTGTGAATTCTAGGGATTCCCGGCACCTTGTGCTCACATACCTTTTTGAGATATTTTCTGATCATAGAAGAAAGCTCATGAAAGGTTCAATGATGCAGGCTCTGTCTTCAACTCTCCTTTCTCTGGGATAGCCTTCCCTTCACTTTGTTTCCTTCCCCTCCTTCTCTTATCTTTGTCTGATCTAACAATATCCCTCTGAAAATCACTGACAATTTCTCCAAAGTACATTAAAAACATTAAATAAAATAATGAAGATTGGATCACATACATTTTTCTGGTCAAAATATGATAGAATTTTAAACAATGTAATATTTTTTATGAAGGTAAGACAATTTGTTCAGCATAGTGATGACACTGTATTCAAAAAGCCTAAAATGTATTAAAAACAGGCAACATTCCATCACTGTGATCCCAAAATATGTGTTGTCATAGCACATAGTCAGTGGATCCTTTAAGCAGAGTCAGTGTGAGTGGCAGAGATAGCTTTGATCACATTAAGCTATCAGACAAAGATTATCCAGAAGTATGCAACTGAGAACAGAGGATAAAGTACCCATTACCCAGTCACTCTATGGTATTTTCACTATTTTAGTGTTTTAACCAAAATAAAGAATATTTTACTATTAGCTATTTTGATGAAAATGTTAACAATTGATAGTCCAATAAGTGTGCATGACTTCAGGATATGTTTCAGTATTAATATTTGATTGTATACCATGTATTATAAAAACTTTATCTAAAGCCTGAGTTACACACCAAAGAGATAAAAATCTCAACTCTTTAAAAATATTATACAAATGAAAAATAAAACTCTTATCTTTTTACACTTAATTTTATGAGTCTATCATGAAGAATATTACAAAGTAATAGATAATAAGCTTCCAATTTCTAAGAACAAGGCAAAAATATGCAAAGTAAATTTTCCTCTCCATTTGATTTTCTTATTATTACAGGGAGTTGACACGAGTGCCTAGGTATTCGAATGAAGCTTTACAATCCCTTCCATATTGCTAGAACAACAGCCATAAATTGTAGACTCAAAAACCAAACCACCAATGAGTATATATAAGGTGTTACAATGGTAACTTAATCTGCTTTCTCTGAGTACAATACCCTTCCAGAATCCACTTACAAATAACTTTCTTTTATTTTGATGTTACTTAACTTTTAAGGTCTCCATTGACTCATTAGAAATAAAGGAAAAGTTTGTCATTTTTGCTGAGTAGATTGAATAAAATAACACATCATAAAACTAAGTAATAAAATTACTAGATATATAACTAATAAAATAAAGCAATGTAAACTGTGAATGGTTGGTTTACTGTCTCAAGAGAAAATAAAAGAAATAAAACTATAAACATAGACTTACACATAATTTAAACTGCTACTGCTGTGGAACTGAAATCATATACACACACATACACACTCTTGAGAATGTAATTAGAAAACAGCTCTGAAGGCATTTGTCTGGTGTTTCACCTGCCATACCATAAGCTTTTTCCATGAGCCAAAAATAAATAACCTAACCCTTTTACAATAGCTGTCACTGCAAAGCTAAACAAAGTCACCATTCATCTTGCTCATAGTCATCTTACCCTTTAGCAGATGTGTTCTTTCAACAAATTTATTGGCCTTATGAATAAAGATTAGCACTCCTCTGTTCGGCTCTGTTGGGAAGAACATTATTCTACTGTAAATGGACATAAAATTCAGCTTAATGAATGCTTGTAAAAGGGAAAAAGCTCATTCTTGAACTAAGCTTTCTGAATACAATACGGCCTTTGTTTTCTGAGGTATATTTAACAAATATTTTATATTCATCAGCACCTTCATCTGGAAAAATGGTTGATATTGTATATCTCATGCATATGTACAACTGAAAATAAAAACAAAGGGGAAAATCAGATAATTTTGTTATAGGATTAGTAACTTAATTTGATTATATTTACAAATATATCTATATACATCTTGTCATTATTTATTTTTATTCTTATGCTCTAATTATAATAGTTTTAAACACTTATAGAAATCTATAGATGTGTGACACATGAACAGTTATAATCAGCTCCGTTTCTCTTAATTCCAGGAATGAAGTTATACCCTCAATTATGCAACTGAAAATATTTTGGGTTGTTGTTAAGGATGCTCCATGCTGATACACAATTTTCTATAAAATAAAATACTTTTATCTCATTTAATGCATTATTTTATGAATATTAAATGAGAAAATAATCAGAATAGTTCTTCATAAATGTTTATTATTATGCAAGGATTTTTTGAAATCGACACATATTTTTTCATTTTTAATGTTTCTATTTGGAAAACAACAGACATATAGGTATGGCATATATACATATGATACTGTGATGTTTCATTACATGTATAAACTTTATAAAGTCTAATCATAGTAAACACCTTTACCCTTTCAACTTTTCACCTTTTTTATGATGAAAACACCCAACAATCCCATGTTCTAGACTTTTTATAGTGAAATATACAGTAAATGAACATTTCCTGTAGCTACCTCACTGTGAAATACAAGCCTGAAACTTCTTAGTCCTTTCTAGCTATAATACTGGACTCATCAATCAACCTTTACCAATCCCTTCCTCCCTCCTCTCCTCTCCAATCTCTGCAAACCACAATTAACTTCTATGAGATCACACATTTTGATACGACTTCTTATATGAGTGAGATATGATATCTGTCTTTCCACGTTTGCTTATTTTATTTAACATAATGACCTCCACGTGTATCCATGTTGCTGCGAATGACAATATTGTTTAATTTTTTTTATGTTGAATCGTATTCCATGGTGTATACTTAGCACATTTTCTTTATCCATTCATCAGCTGACAGACACTTAGAATTTTTTCTGTTTCCTGGCTATTGTGAATAGTGCTGCAATAAACGTAGGAATGAAATGTCTCTTAAGCACATACATTTCATTTCTCTTGGTATATATCCGTAAGTGGGATTGTGGGATTCTCTGATAAGTCTGTAGTTTTTTTGAGAAACCTCTATATTGTTTTTCAGAATTACTGTGCTAATTTACATCCCTTCCAACAATGTGTAAGGTTCCCTTTTTTCACATCCTCATCAGTGCTTGTTCCCTTTTGTCTTTTGGTAACTGCCATTCTTACTAGAGAGAGGTGATAGCTCATTGAGGCCTGGATTTGCATTTCCCTGATTATTATTGATGTTGAACATTGTTTTTTCATGTACCTATTGGCCATTTGTATGTCTTCCTTTGAGAAAATGTCTGTTTAAATCTATTGACCATTTTTAAGCTATCTATTATGTTTTGTGCCTTTGTTTTTGTTTTCCTATTGGTTTGTCTCTGTTCTTTATATATTCTGGATATTAATTTCTTGTGAGATTTATAACTTGTAGATATGTTCTCCTATTTGTAGGTTGTTTCTTGCTCTGTTGATTGGCTCCTTTTCTGTGCTAAAACTGTTTCATTTGAAGAAATCCCATTTCTCTGTTTCTGTTTTCATTTCCCCCTTTTTCAGTGATTCAGATAATGCCCATTTCAAAGTCCTGAAGTGTTTTCCTAATATTTTCTTCAAATAGTCTCAAAGTTTCAGATCTCATACTTAAGTAGTTTACCCATTTTGAGATGACTTTTGTACATGGTGAGAAATAGAGATCTAATTTCATTCATCTGCATGTGTATATACAGTTTACTCAGTTTACTTGAAAGACTAGTGTCCTTCCATTGCATGGTCTTTAGCACTTTGTCAGCAATCAGTTAGCTGTTGGTCTGCTGGTTTACTGCTAGGATCTCTATTCTGTTCTTTTAATCTATGGGTCTGTTTTTATGCCAATATCAATACACCAATTTAATTACTAGAGCTTTGTAATGCATTTCCACGTCAGGTAGTATAATGCCTCATGCTTTGTATTTTCTGCTCAAGACTTTGACTTTTTGGGTTCTTTGTGGTTCTATACAAATTTCAGTGTTTTTTTTCTAGTTCTGTAAAAAATGTCATTGGGATTTTGATAGGGATTGTAATGAATTCATAAATCTCTTTGGGTAGTATGCTGATTTTTGGAAGTACTCTCATATGCATCTGTACCTTGTAAAATATAAAATTCTAAAATTTTAAATCTATATACTCTTATTATTGTAACAAACACATTTATATTAGAGCAACATCAAAAATGACAATTAATCTAATATACATAATATCTTTTAAATGCTAGATAGAAATCACGTAGAAGGTAAGCCTTTGACTACCTGAGATTTTAATTCCTAAGAGCCAGTTTTGAATAAAATTGAATTTTCAATAAATATTCCTTCATCTAAGTTTATTTTTGAATTAATTAATAATTTTAAAATTTTTATTATTTATTTCTTAGGATTGCTTATAATTCAGGAAACCAGTGGACTGTCAGTCTCTGTTGTGCAATAGCATGGCAAGGAAATGAACTTATGTAGATACATGTGATATCTTCAATTGTTTATGCCTGGAATACAACATGAATTTAGGATATGGTTACAAAGGCTATGCACACTTATTGATAAAAACTTTGCACATAATTTGCAGTCCAATTTTAGTATTAAACATAATAAATTCTAACTAGTGTTTCAAAAAGTTCACAGAAAGTAGAATTAAATGTTATATTTAGGGGCAGTTTTAGCATACTGGGTTAAGCCCATTCCTGGGATGCCTGAAACCCATATCAGAGTGCTGGCTCATGACCTGCTATGCTTCCCATCCAGTTTCTTGCTAATGCTTCCTGGGAAGTAGTAGATGGTGGCCCCAGTACTACGCCCCTACTATCCACATCCAAGACCTGGGTGGAGTCCTGTACACAAGGATTCAACCTGGCCCTGCTCAGTCTGTCGCTGGCATCTGGGGAGGGAACAAAGGAAGGGAAGATATCTCATCTTTATCTCTATATATTTATCTCCACATCCTCCCCTTCTAGTAGATGAAAAGAAATAAACATTTTTAAAACATAACTTTATTTTGATCTGCATAGATGTTTTGGTGCAGAAAATTTAGGGATCCATGCATACAAACGTTTTCAAAAAGTTTATCGAGTATACAAATTATGAAAAATATGCACAGTTTTTCAAAATTTTCCCCCAAATAAACCCCACATTTAATTCTATCCCCATTAAATTTTTGATCACCCCTAAACATCATGATGTACATATTCAGTAAGTGGGTTTTCAGACTAAGCTTTTGAGCTTAAAGTCAGGAGACAATTGAAAACATGAAAGTAATTTCCTTCAGCTTTCAGTGGCTGTCACGATTAACGAAGGAGCAAAAGTAGGAAGGATTTGATTTTCCAATATATGCTTTATATTTTTATGGTGGGTCAGTGGATTTTTATTGTTCCTTTAAGAATGTTATGGCTGCAGGACTTTACAGCAGATTTCTTCTCGAATGCTCACACCAAGGAAAGATGTGAACTGAGGAGTCATACACTCTTGGCCTAGTTCAGGATACGAGGTGCGTTAAACAGCTGGCCTGGGAGCAGAGAGAATGACAAATCGGTGGTACCTGGCAGCTCCTTTCTCACAGGGAGAGATAGGGGTTGGAATTAAATTTAAGGAGACCTCTGCAACAGTTTCAGATCATTTCCCTACAATTGTACTCCACATTTTCAAAAAGGGAAATCTCTACTTTAAACAGTGTTACAGTGCTTGCTATCTGATCTTTTTTGAAAATATATTGTCATATTATTTGAAAAGGAGAGAGAGAGAGAGAGAGAGAGAGAGAGAGAGAGAATCATTTACTTGTAGATTAACTCCATAAATAGCCATAATAGCCAGGGATGTTAGTACTAAGTCAGTAGCCAGAAACTCCATCCTGCTCTGCAACCTGAGTGACAGTGACCCGAGTCCTTGGACCATCATTGGCTGCCTTCCGTGGTTCATTAGCAATCTTTAAGTGAAGTGGAGTAGCTGGGACTACTACTTTCAGATAAGGGACACTGGCGACACAAGCAAGAGTGTAACACAAGGCACCTTAGTACCAGCCCTGTTATATTTCTTAAGCCCCTTTTATTGTAAATCATTTTATTCTGCAGCACACACACACACACACACACACACCTGATTTATTAGAGAAATAAGGACTTTTCCCATTGCATTATCTTAAATTTTTATTTGCTTGATTGCTGTCTTTGGAATTCTTTTTTTACTTTTCTTCTTAAAGATGTATTTATTTATTTGAAAGGCAGAGTTACAGAGAGGCAGAGCCAGAGAGAAAGAGAGAGAGAGAGAGAGAGAGAGAGAGGTCTTTCATCTGTTGGTTCACTCCCCAAATAGTTGCAATGGTCAGAGCTGGGCCGATCCAAAGCCAGGAGCTAGGAGCTTCTTTCAGATCTCCCATGTGAGTGTAGGGACCCAAGGACTTGGGCCATCTTCTACTGCTTTCCCAGGACATAGCAGAGAGCTGGATCAGAAGTGAAGCAGCTGGGACTTGAACCGGTGCCCATATGGGATGCCAGCACTACAAGCTGCGGCTTCACCCACAGCTCCACAACACCAGCACATCTGTATTTTTAAATTCTTTTATCTCTTTAGTCCAAGTGGTGTTGTAATTGGTGTGAAGCATTCTCCATTACATCATTAAGGTGTGAAATAATGTCAAAGTATTGCAATTTTATTGACACTGAGACAATTCATACATTTAGTTCATGTCACTCTGATGACTCCATTATAAAATTCCCAGTGACAATTACACTTCATTCTTATTAAACATTGTGATGGTCATCATATAGATATACACTTCACTAGGTATTGGGTACATGGTGTCTCCAATGTTCTTATTTGCTTGGAATTGTTTAGTTGGAAATATTCTGTATATACATCTTTCCCTAACCAAGTATGCAGCTATTTAAAACATTATATATATGTAAGATACATATATATAAAATGTATAACACAAATATTTAGATGTGCAGGAATTGGAACTTTTCATATTTTTAAAAGGAATATAACAGTATGTAGCTTCCATAGATAACATTATACATGTTGCTCAAATTTTTAAAACAGACTTATCATATGATCCAGTAATACCAGTTCTTTATACAAAAGAATCGAAATCACCATCTCAAAGTGTTAAATGCACTCTCACATTCATTGCAGCTTTGTTTACATTATCCAAGAAAAAAAAACAAATATCCATCAGCTGATGCCTGGATAAAGAAAAAGTTGTACATACAAATAATGAAATATGGCTTAGTCTTAAAAAAAATCCTGTCATTTGTGATAAAATAATGAAACAGAAGTATATATATATACATATATATATATATATAACCAGAAGTTATATACTTAAGTAGTCAGTTATTGAAGCATAAATACTGCATCTAACCTGTTGGATGAGACCTCCTAAAATATTGAAATGTGCAGAAGAAAATATAATGGTGATTGTCATGTGGTAAGGCGAGGGGAATGTGGGTACTTGTAGATCAATGGACATAAATTTATGGTTATACTAGATTAATATATTCCAGAGATCTGCTGTATAACATAGTGTCTCTTGTGACAATGAGGTATTGTGCACTTTAATGTTGAGAGAGTATATCTCATTAAGGGTTCTATCAAAAGCACACAATATAAAAAGGTAAAAAGAAAGTTTTGACACTGATGGTAACATGAAAAAAACTTCCAAACTTTTATGAATATTTATGTGAATTTTTTTGTGTACCATAATAAAGTTTAAGATCTCTTTGTGATTTTTTTTTAGAATTCTAAAGGAATTTTGCTGAATGTTTGGCTAAAAATTTATTTTAAACAAAGATCTTATTTATTTACTTGAGATGTTTTGCGATGCAGAGTTACAGACAGAGAGGGGGGAGACAGAGAGAAAGGTCTTTCATCCACTGGTTTACTCCCCAAATGGTTGCAATGGCCACAGCTGAGCGGATCTAAAGCCAGGAGCCAGGGACTTCTTCCCGGTCTCCCACACATGTGCAGGGGCCCACGCACTTGGTCCATCTTCCACTGCTTTCCCAGGCCATAACGGAGAGCTGGATTGGAAGAGGAGAAGCTGGGACAGGTACCGGTGCCCATACGGATGCCAGCACCACAGGCGGAGGCTTAGCCTACTATACCGTAGTGTCGACTGCTAAACATTTCTTTGAATAATTTGCTTTGTGTGCTTTTGTCTATCAACTTAATAATGTTTAGATTAATTTCTTTCAGCTTTGTTTTAAAATATAACATGTTGGGTGGTTATCAATGAATTGCAAAAACTTTATACCCAAAGAGTAAAATTAAAATAAATGAGGAAAGCCTATCAGATTTGCACTATTAAACTATGGTAGGAATAAACTAATTTCAAATTCATTTGTCATATAGAATAGAAAATAAGGCTGGCTCTTCTTCCTTTCTGTATGCATTAGTAAATTCAGTATCATAAAGTAAACAGAAAAAGGGAGAAGAAAAAGTTCAACTGATTATAGTATTGAGCCATCAATATACCCACAGTATGTGTGTTTTACATAAGCTGATTGTTTAGTATTTCCATTTGGGTTGCTATTTGCTGAGTGATATTTAAAATTTCAGAATCATACTCAGTCACAGATACTACTAAAATGCACCTGTAACACCAGTGCTTCTTAAAGGCAGACTTTTCATTTAGGAGCTTAAATGGTTCAATGCCGCAGACTTCTAGGAGTAAAGAAATCAATCCCTGTGTTGGTTCTATAGCAGAGGCACTTGGGATTTATCTGACAAGTGATGAGCTCTCAGCCATTTTTTGGGCTGTTCCCCTACAGCACTATTCACAGTTTTCAATAGGAATTCTGGCCAAATGCAGCAAAAGGAGGAAGAAAAGGAGCAGGCGAAAAATAGAAGTCAAATGTTAAAAAATAAAAGTAACAATGAATGTGAACTCTGTGACCTCACATAAAAAGGGGGAAATGTACAAAGTATGGTGCTGAACAAAGCCTTGCTGGAATAAAGAAAAGTTTTGGTTCTCTGCCTGTGCAGCTTACTTAATACATCCAATTTAACTACGGATACTTTTTCAGTGTGTTCTTTATTTCACTACAATGCTATATCCACATCAGCTTTACCCACTATCTCACAGCATTTGCAAATCAATTAAATATTCCAAAGCATATTCTGATAATTTGAATTATAAAATATACTTAACTTTTCCAGAATAAATTACAAATTTCAAAGGGTTTTCAAGGACTTATAAGAAATCTAATAAGAAAAAAACTCTCCTAATTTCACTTTAGCCATATGTGGGGAGCAACTCGGACTAGACTAAGTTACTGGAATTAAGACTTATTCTATGCATCTGCTCTCCCACAATATGGCACTGAGAAGGGAGAACCAGCTTCTACACAGCTGCCTCCAGTTCAACCAATAAACTGTAGGACCTACTCCTGATTGGAGGAGAGCAGCGTACTCAGCGTGTGGGTAGCAGAGTTGGGATTGGTGGAAGAGGACTATAAAGGAGGATAGAGACAACATGCACCAGGAACATCTATGGGGAACATCTATCTGAAGGAACACCTGTGCAGCCCCCGAGAGAGCCGGCCAGCGGTGTGCCGCTCCCCCGCGGAAGTGGGGAAAGTGGCTAAGGGGAACCGCTCTTCCACGGAGGTGGAAGGGTCGGTAGCCAACCTGGGAAGAACCAGCAGCAAACCCGGGGAGGGCCGAGAAGACGAAAGAACAGCGCAGGGTCCTGTGTCGTTCCTCCACGAAGACGGGGAATGACATAATGGTGCGGTGACTCGGATATGAAGCCTAGGCAGGGTTTAGTGTCATTCCTCCATGAAGAGGGGGAGCGACAGCCATGTCCACTTAATATTATCTTCTCTGTTTTGTATGTAAATATATCTTCAAAATTGGTGAAACATACAAAACATTTAATTTTTGTAGAGATCTGTTATAACCACCATATTCACATTTATGCTTATTATAGTAATTATTTCTTTGATCAATGAAGTTTAATTTTTGACAAGGAACAAAGTAATCAAAATCATGATTTTCATCTTTTTCATTGAGTCATGTTGGATACTTTAAAAAGTACAAACCTTATAAAATTCAATACTTTTCACTTATTTGTACAGCATGTCACCAATACTCAAATGACAAAAAAAAAAAATTACCCAGCATTGCTAAAAAAATATTCTCATTCCCCTTTTGGCCACAGCACCTCCAGGTCTCCATGACTGGGGAGCACTGAGGTTTATGTCACAGCATGCTAGCCGTGCCTGATGTTGAGCTTCATACATATGGGAAAGTTTGTCTGTACTTTGTGAAGTCCTTCTCTATTTTTGTGGAAGTCAATATCTTTTGAAAATTATAAATGGCAGTATTAACTTTCTTCTGGTCTTTATATAAAGTGCTTTACATATACTCAGTTAAAACATACTACATTGCACAGCTTGTTGCACCCATGAATCAGTCACCCAAACCAAGATAATGAGTGTGTCAACCACCTACAAAAGTGTCACTGACCACCTTGCAGTCATTTGCTGTCTCCTGCTCATCACAGTCATCGCTAGGGAACCACCTTGCCTCCTTTGACCATGGGTTATTTGCACTGTGTAGCACTTTGCATAATGGAACCATAAGTAGATTTTTATGTGGCTTCTTCACATAGGGTAATAATAACTTTGAGAAACATCCTCATTGCTGTACATTGTTACAATATACAATTTGTTAATTGTATTGTTGAGCAGCATTCAATTTACTCATACACTAAAATTCATATATCTATTCATCTACTAGTGAGAACTGGATTCCCAAGTTTGTGACTATTGCAAATAAAACTGCTTTGAACATTCAAATACGTATTTTTTCACAGTAATTTCCTTTGGATAAACACCTAGGAGTGGATTGACTGGAGCATATGTATCCATATATTTAATTATTAACTAACTACCTATTTTCCAAGTGGCTCTAATTTATGGATTCTTAATGGAGAATGATAATGATTCATGTAATGGGTTTATTTACCACCCACATATCTTTTTGTCTGAGGTATCTATTTAAGTATTTTACTGTCCTTAACTGGGCTTTTTGCCTTCATGTTATGGATTTGTGAGAATTATGTTGGCAGGGTGGATGCATGTACTTGACAGATATACAAATAGCTTTCTTCCTGTCCATGGATGACCTTTTCATGTTTCAAAATGTCCCAAGAAAAGAAGGTTTTAATTGCTGTGAAGGCCAGTTTTTTTTGTTGTTTTTTGTTTGTTTGTTTTGTTTTTGTTTTTGTTTTTACTACTTGATCCTGGCTTTTATTAACTACTTAAGACATCTGAGCAAACCTCATGCACTTTTTGTCACTTCTGCCTACTTTATATCATTTCATTGTTTGTTCATAATTGAATTTGAGAGTTTTCCATATAGTATGAATGTAGGTCTTTTGTAATTATCTAACAGTGTCTTAGATTGTGATCATGGTTGAACTAATTTGTGAAACTAATATGGAATATGAACTGCACACTTTAAATTGGTGGATTTCATGGTGTGTAAATTATATCTCAATATAGATATTTTAATTCTTATTCATTCTATTAACAGCATCTTTAGTAGAGCAGAAATTCTCAATTTTCATGTAAATGTTCACTTATTTTAACAGATCATGTGCTTTTGTTTCCATTTCTATGAAACCTTTACATAATCCAAGGACACAGAAATTGCTTTATGATGTTATTTGTCTCATTATTTTTAAAATTTGTAGATAAAATTATATGCTTTGAACATATAATATGATATTGAGAAGTGTATATATATATATCAGAATAAACTGATCTGATTAATACGTGCATTGCCTAACATAGGTGTTTTGTGGTGAGAAAACTTTACATCCATTCAGCACTTTTCACAAATGCAATATATTATTAACAGTAGTCATCATATTATATCATAGATTTTATTCCTCTTATTTGACTGGAATTTTGCAAATGTACATTGAGGTCTGTGGTCTGGTTTGAGTTTATTTTATATATAATGTGAGGTGTAGATTTAATTTTATTTTCTTGCATGTCACTATGTAGTTGTCTCTGCAACATTTGTTGCAAAGATTATTTATTCTCAACTGAATTACCTTTGCATCATTCTTAAAAATCAATTGAATGTGCAAATATGAGTCCAATTCTGAACTTCCCATTCTGTTCCACTAATACATTTGAAAATAATGATAACACTATTATGTTCTCTTGAAATGTAACTGGATAATAAGCCTTGAATCAAGTTTTGTAATTTTTCAAGATTTGTTCTTCATTTTCAAAACTATTTTGACTCCAGGAACCTTTACATCCCCATTATTTTTCCTTAAGATTTATTTATTTATTTGAAGTCATAGTTACAAAGAGAGAGAGAGGAATAAACAGAGAGAGATAAATCTTCCATCTGCTGGTTCACTCCACAGATGGCCACAAATGCCAGGACTGGCTCAAGCTGAAGTCAGGAACCAGGAGTTTCATCCATATCTTCCTTGTTGGTAGCAGGGGCCCAAACACTTGTGCCAGCTTCCACTACTTTTCCCAAGCCATGAGCAGGGAACTGGCTCAGAAGTGGGCAGCCGGGACTTGAACTGGTGTCCATGGGATGCCAGCATTGCAGGTCCCAGCTTTACCAGCTATGCCACAATGCTGGCACTGCCCATTAGTTTTAAAATCACTTTTTTTCAAGAAAAGTTTATGGGATTTTGATTGGGATTACAGAAATGCTATAATGTGAAGAGAATTTATATTTGAACCATATATGAGCAATATTCAAAAGGTTCATGGAAAACATGCATTATGACCAAAAAAAGTGAATTTCAAAACCTTTTTTTAACAAAATGAACTAATACTAACTCTTTATAGAATATTTAAATTGGGAAGTTATCATGGCTCAGTGAGCTAAACTCCAGCTTGGAATCAAGCAGTCCATATTGGATTGACAGGCTGAGCCCCAGGAGATATGAAGATGGATACCCAAGTAGCGTCTGAACCTCTATGCCGCCATGGTTATAGCTTGCAGTTGTCTCCTCTCTAACGCCTGAAGCATCACTTTCTGTAAATCACAGGCAGTCTTGTTTCTCCCCGATAGACTTGAGAATCTGGCTGCTGGTTGTAGCTTGCTTACATCCCAGAGTGCCGATTGCTCCTAGTGAATCCCTTGTTCCAGCTGCTTGTGGCAAGTCTCTACGCCCTGCTCTTGCTATGCAGTACTGGTGGCTGCCTGACCACCATGGCCTTCCCAAACCAGCAGCCTTGTCTGCCACAGCTACCATTTCTACAAAAAAGATCTAAACTCTTTCTTTGAGAGTAAACTCCTTCCCAGATTGTCTCCTTTTTGTGTCCTCTCCTTCAACCTACATAGAAAAAGTAGATTTCAAAAACTTTTATGGAATCCTATAGAGTATTCCACATAGTCCCTGTATGGCAGAGATGAATAATTCATTGTATTAAATTTCCAATTTTGATTTTTTTAATTAGTTCTGTCTGTGGTTGGACACAGATTAGCACAGAATTGAAACAATACCCTTGAATCATGGAACTTCTGAAAGACAAGAATTTCAGTTGTATGTTGGGACACGGGCTCTGCCAGGCCTGGTGTGCATTTGGGAGACTTCTCTCTGTATCACTCTGTTGATGCTTTGTCCACCTCGGAGTTTCACCCACAGATGTACTGATCAGGACTCAGCTGGAAACCCTGCAGAAAACTGCAGGTCTGCAGGCTGCTCCCTCCTCTACCCTGCAACCTCCTTTTGCCCTCCAGCCAGCACTCTTCACTCCACCCCAGAGGACAGGAAAAGTGCAGGGCTCTCAGCACAGGGCAAGCAGCCTGGCACTTCCCCCAGGCAGGGAGCCGCACCAGGCATGGGCTCACCTTGTCCATTTCTCATCGCCTGAGCTTCATGCATCTTCATTAATCCATCCTTCCCCTGGGATGCTGCTTCCTGATTACTCGTGTTTTTAGAAGTTCTCCTACCAGGATTAAATCTTAATTTACACCAACGTGAACACAAACACTCAATTCCACTGTCAGATAGAATTATCAACTCAAAAGTATCCCTTCAAACTTCTCCATCTGTGAAAAATCTGTGAACAGCCTTTGTTGGATGCTGGCTTTAGCTCCCAAACTCACCCTAACCAAAGGGAAACTGCATCATGTCCTTAAACTCCTCAGATTGGAACTGGTTTTGCATTTGTCGGGTTCTTGTCCTACGGTCTCCTTTAAGACTTTATTTCTGCTTGAAATAAAAAATATAGAAATATCTAGAAAAACTCAGGAAAATTCTGTGATTTTGCCACATTTTAAGTATGAAGTGCATCATATTTAATACTTTCTCCATTTGTCTTCCCCTGTAACCTTGTGAGGGCTTATCAAGCTCTTGGGACCCACACGTTTTTCTCTTCATAGACTGACCTAACTTCAGCCAGAACGTCAGTCCATGAGCACAGGAAGAGAAGTTAATATTAATTATTATATAATTAATATATTAATTATATACTTAATTATATAATTAATAATTAATTAATATAGTTAATATTTCTTATTAACAAGCTCAGTATCCAAAGCCCATTATTAACCTAGCCAGTAGCTCGCTCGCTCTCTCTCTCTCTCTCTCTCTCTCACACACACACACACACACACACCATAATGCTTTAATGGTAGGGAAAGTTTTCAGTGGAGGCCTGAAAATTTCAAATTCTAGAAGAGTAATGCTTATATTATGTATCTGTTGCTGTGTAACAATTTACCTTAAAGGGACAGCTTAAAACAACACACTGGAACACAGGCACAGGGAGGTTCTGTTGTGTTCATCCCAGTCTCTCAGAAAGCTGTGGTCAAGTTTCCCTGCAGGGCTGCGTCTCCCACGAAGGCTCAAGGAAGGACAGAGCCGCTCCAAGACTGTGCATGGGGAGGTGAGCAGGATTCATTCATGACCTGCAGGTGGCCTGAGGGTGATGCTTTCCCATGTATTATAGACAAAGACTCCCACAGTTCCTTGCTGTGTGGGTCTCTTCCTGTTCGCTAACAGGGTGGCAGTCACATTCTTAGGCTACCCCAGCCCAAGTGTCCTTCCATCAGCTTTGCCTTACTTTTGTTGGTGAGGAAACAGCCACCAAGGAAAAGTTCACCAAGACACCAAATCATGTTTAAACTGTAAGTATATCCAATTTTCACATGTTAATTAACAAAAAAATGAAACAAGATGTCACCCTGCTGTAATTTAGATAGAAGGAAAGCCAGTTGCTATCTCTTGTGACAGTCCAGGAATCTAAATAATAGTTTCTGCAATAATTGGCCCCAAATGGCCAGGGATTGTTCAATGACTGACAACTTTCCAACTTAGTGCCTAGGAAAGCAGAATAAGCATTTCTACCCTGTCCAATAGGATGCCCCATTTCTTTTTTTTTTTTTTTTTGAAAAGTTGGTAGCTGTATTAAAACTTCAAGTTACAATGATAGCTCAAATACTAAGATAATATTATTTGGGGCAACATTTTAAAAGATGAAATAATAACACTGACACCCATTTCTGCTGTGAAATCCAATGTATCCCCAAAAGCCCAGCATGCAACAATATCCCCACTTCAGTACTAGTATTACCTTGTGTGTAGGCAGCATCATCAGATCCCATACTCAACTTCCGTGCTTCACTGACTCTATCCACATGTGCTAACGTAGGCTCCATGAGGTGCTGAATATTCTCTGTTTCTACATAATGATCAGGATGGTTGAGAAGATTGGTAAGTTCAAAGGTAGGGGACACCACTCCTGGTGAAACCGCAGGGGGTTTATTGGGAGAAACTGTGATTTTGAAAGTGTATTTTGTGTTGGGTTGAGTGACCACCACTCGAGGAGAAGTTGCAGAGTTACTGCCTATGGCTCGACTTTTGGGAGGGTGGTGATGGATAAAGGAAGGCCCCATGCTCACTTGCCCAGACACATTCCTGGAGGTGGCAGAGGCCCCAGAGTTTGTGGATATGAAGAGGGTAGGCTGATTCCGCAGGACCTGTTCATCTCCTGTGGTGAGGATGCCCCATTTCTAATTAGCCTGGCTACTTTTCCAGACCAACGTCCTGAAGTCAGGCTCAAAGCCGTCTCTCTATTTCCACTTGAAGTAATTCCAGTCTTCGGACTGCTTTGATTCTCTGCCAAAATATAGATAGCGATGCCTGACTCCTTTGCTAAAACGAGCTCAGAATGAATGACTGCGGCTTTTCTCACTTGGTCAGTCTTTGTTTATCTCAACAATGTATTTAAGAGGAGAGGTAATTACCGGGGGTGTGGATCCAAGGATATGGGAGTCAGAGGGGCACCTGAACACCTGAGCAACCTTATACTTAAGCAGACATTGAAAGTATCCATACACCACAGAGGGAGGGTGGATTTGTTTATTCATTTGTGCTTCCATTGATTCTGGCTAGAGTTTGTGAATGATATATTTCATGTTTAGAATTTCAAAACAATGATGCAAGTGATTTTATTTATCCTGCACCCAAGGATTGCTTGAGAGTCTTCCCTGATGTGAGATGAGAATAATGATGTATTCAATGGGTCTCAGTTCCCACATACATTTTGATCTGAACCTCTTATCACATTGAATATGACACTTTCACAGGATTTCCCCAAGAAGCAAGTATTTTTTTCACCTATTATTCAACCTATGGTCTGTTCCAAAATTTGGGTATTCACTCCTCATTTTTTCCATTCCATGTTGATCTTGAACTTTTACTTAGAAAATAGAACTCTGGGGAGTGGGCATTTTGATGCAGCAGATCAAGTTGCCACTTGGGATGCCCACATCCCAACTTGAAGGACTTGGGGTCGAGTCCTGCCTCTGCTTCTAACAGCAGCTTTCTGGTAATATTCTTAGGAGTCAGCAAATAGTGACCTGAGTACTTGGGATCCTTCCACACGTGTAGAAGACTCATAGATGGAATTGTATGCTCTTGGCTTCAGGCTGGCCCAGCTCTGGCTGTTGAGTGCATTTTGAGGAGTAGAACTGAATGATGAAAAGTTTCTTATCCCTCTCTCTCTGTCTCTGTCTTCCTGTCCTTCTATCTTTCCAATAAATAGTAACTGAAAAAGTGATTTCACAGATTTTTACAGAGTATATCTTTTGAATAGAAATATATTTCAAGTATGAGTAAACACAAAACAATTAGTCATGATAATATAGCTTTCAAAATAGGAAACTGATTAAGAGTTTTAATCACTAGTTGATCAGTGTGTCTGGTCCTTGGTAATCCTTATCCTCCTCAACAGCATCACTGCCCAGTGAGATGAGCGTTCTGCTGTTCTCTACACACTCAGGCCAATCAGCCAATCAAACCCTCTCCCTGCAAATCACCGCCTGGTGGTTCCTCATGTGTAAGTCATCATGCTTTGTGTCTACACTGGACTTAACCACATTTTACATTCAGGAGGATGACTGCCATTCTGCCAGGGTCACTCCACAGTTAGTGCAAAGAAAGAAAACACATGTGTAGTAGGGTAGGAAAAATCAGAAATGCTCTTAAGCATGTATGAGATGGAGAGATTAAGCAACACAGTCATTGTGTCAGACAGATCGTGTGATTATGCAAATATCCACACTAAAAAAGCAATGTATGTGGGCTTCAGAAGAACACTTACTGTCGTCCCACTGGGGTCAGCAGGCGATGTTAGCTACTGTTGTATCCATGTAAGCATTTGCCTTAATGAGACCTGGCTCTACAGTTACTGAGCCAGGGTTCGGTTCCTAAATTATTCCCTGGGTATCTCACAACATTGCCTCATCAATCAGAGTCCTCGACTGTGCCTCCTTTCCTTGAAATCTGAAGTAACTTCACCAAATATTCACCTGATGTGAAACAAAAGACAAACCAAGAAGCACATAAAGAACAAAGGACAAGAATGCAAACCTGATCTCCTCTGATTTTAGATTGAAAAATACAAATAAGGAAGAAGGTTGCCTTTGTACATGCTATATTTTTCTGATATATTTTAGCTACTTTAATTATCAGGCTTTTCTTTCATCATTAATAATGGGGAAACCATCGATGAGGTCTGTGTATTTATATGTTATTATTCCACCCTGCCACGTTTCCTGAAGAGGGTGTATTAGAATGAATAATGCCAGTGAGTAAATATTTCATAAAACATACCTTCCCAAGAGGATCTCTACTTTCTATTATGCATAAAGCTTCTCAGTAGATCATTTTTAATGAACTAAATGAGTCTCATTTTATGGAAGAAACAAAATTTAACCTTAATATGGACTGTAAGGTGATAGCTAATTTACTGCAATAGTATATGCATTTCTCTATCTCATGTTTTAATGTTTATGTCTACATTATTTTCCCTTTTGAAAAATCAAATTTATTTATTGGAAGACATGAGTTTTTGAGAAATACTTTTGAGTTAGCAATACTCCATTACGACAAAATATTTATGTCAATTTATATTCCCACTGGATTACTCATAAGCTCATTTCTGATTATTATTGAATTTTTTTCAATTTTTACTTTTGGCTTTTTCATAGCCAAAATATGTCTTAATAATTTTAATATTTATTTACCATTTTTGATCATTAATGAAATTTGATTTCCTCTAGTCTCCTTGTTTGGAAAATTTCTTTTTTTATTCATTTATTTGAAAGGGAGAGTGAGAGAGAGGACAGAGAAAGAAAGAGAGCTTCCATCTGGTGATACACTTCCCGTATACACACATTGGTCAGGTCTGGGCCAGGCGGAAGCCAAGAGCCAGGATCCTTGAACTCTATCTGGGTATGCTATGCACTTGGGACAATCTCTGCTACTTTTCCTGACATTTTAGCAAGGACCTGGATAAGATGTGCAGCCTGGATTTGAACTAGCACCTGAATATGAGTGTCTACAGGCAAAGACTTAACTCGCTGTGCCACAACGTTGGCCCCCTGAACAATTGTTCTTTGTGAGGTCTTGCATTCTGGTTGTGTACTCATTTTCCTGT
This sequence comes from Oryctolagus cuniculus, assembly GCF_964237555.1. NCBI lineage: Eukaryota > Metazoa > Chordata > Mammalia > Lagomorpha > Leporidae > Oryctolagus > Oryctolagus cuniculus. The sequence continues at coordinate 6,563,757 of NC_091441.1, read as the reverse complement.
GAAAATTTTTCTTCTTTTCTGATTAGCTATTAAATATTCTATTAAAATGATTATTCAGGGATATTGAGTTGATGCTTACATCTCTAGTCTTCCATTTCTTTTCCTCATTTTATCCTTTATATTTTATATTACATTTGGATATTTCCGAGAAATAAAAACTTGTGCATTAAATTTTCTGCTATGAAATCTACCAACGTGAGGTATTGTGTGGGGCCCCTGATATTATCAGTTGTTTTGTACTTGCTGTCTTGTTTGCATGCTCTAACCAGAGAGTATTTTACCACAATTACTCTAGGATTGACTTATGCTTATACACCTAGATTATTTCTGTTCATAAAATATTCAATATGCATAAATATTTAGTAATGTGAGATTTCTTATTTAACTTGTTCATTAGTTATCTGTCAATTCCCCTCTATTTCAAAATTCCTGTGTCAATTATAAAGAAACTCATTGGCCTCTGCTGGGATAAATGATTAAATGACCACATATATAGCAGTTACAGTTAAGAGGATTCATTTCAATATCTCAACTACGTGGGGACTTGTGGCTATCCCTGTACCAAAGACAAAATTTTCTTTATTGGCAAGTCCAGCCTACATAACAGTGATCCAGCAAAGGAACATGGCCGACTGAGCAAAAACAAAACCAAAAGAGGTTGAACACAAAAACAAGACCTGGGAAGAATGAACATGCATATTAACAACATATCGCCACTTCTCTCCGTTCCTTCCAAGGCCACAGAAGGGTTCTTTGTGGTGCTTTATTTGAATGGCTCATGATCTCTCCTGAATGATCTCACTGCCTTCTTTTACTTGCTGTACCACTTTAACACACTAGTAGTCTGATCCCATTTTTAACAGCACAGATTTAATAATGATTTTAGTTATTTAAGAGGTCCCCATTGTTTTAGGACAGCATGCTGTCCTATCCTGGAAGAGCAGTTATGAACTTCTCTCCTCTGCATCACAGCTCAAAGTCAAACTATGTCAACATTCCTGGATTTATTAGGATGGGACCAGATGTCTCTCACCTGTTGACAGGAACAGGATTCTCCACCGAAAATACTTTAAATGCAACTTATTTCCCCACCCCAGCATTCTGAATTGAACTTCAGGACAACATTTATCAGTCTGTTTTGTTGATTTGTCCCTATTCTTCTTCCAAATGTGTATTTCCTGAGGACAGGGTGTGCACTGTTCATCGTTGAGACAAATGTAAACTACTCAACTAAGAGTAAGGACTCAGGACATCTTTGTTGAGGTAATGATGGATGTACAAGTGCAGGAAGACACCGTGAGCAGAGAACCTCCTATCCACGACTGGAGTTTCCATGAAGGCACTTCCTGTAGACCTTAATTAAGCCTCGCCTCCTCCCTTTTATTTTTTTACTTTCCACTAAAAACAATAACTTAGTTGATTGGTGAAATTAAAGAGAAGATAAACAGGCTATTGCATTCATCCTCAAATACTGATGTCCGAGTTATGATTGGAGTATTTGTCTGGGATGTGCTTTTTCACCTGCTCTCTCCAGAGCAGTTTATTATCTGCTTCCAAGGACTGCTCAGCTCTCCTGCTAGGTGGATTAAAACTAAACGACCTTACCACACAATATCCTGCTTTCCACTGTTGCCAATTAAAGCTGACTTCCCTCCATCCATCTGATTCATGTGCCAGTCTTTCAATTTGTTGTGAACTCAATATAGAAGGAAGGGGATTATTTTACTAGACTCCTAAATTCAAATACCACTCTCAAAATTTTTCTACCTTTGATAAAATTTTATTAATATTCACACAATATTTTCATAAGCAAGTGTGTATAAGGTAGTGTGTTTTTCTGCCATATTTTTATGCCAATGACAGAAATCAATTAGGAATTACTGGGAACTGATAACTGCAGAAAAGACTATACACCTATTAGATGAAGTTTGAGAATTACTTAAGTCCTCTTATTACACAGTTTTGCAAAGGAAAAAGCTGACACACTGAGAGGTAAAGTGACAAGTTAGCATAACGACCAGGAGCAATTCACTCACTCTCTTGATTGTAGAGGGCCTCTCAGAAGTGCATTTTCTGTGCATTCACTTTTATGTCTACACCACCAAGTTGCCCTCTCACATAAAATGCAAACCGCATGCTTAATATAGAAGTAAATGAAAATGAGCAGCAATTTCATTTACCAGAATAATAGGGAATAATAATAATGATCTAGTTTGTAGAAATAATGCAAAAAGGGTACACGACCACTCATGGAAATGAACTTCCTCTCAACCTTTTACAGTAAGTTTACAAAAAGAACAAATGATAAAGGAAAATAAGTTAATTTACTATACAAGTATATATTCATATACTCATATGTGTAAAATGAAGAAAATCATCCACAATAATATTTTCAATAATAAATTTGAATATTTTGGGGCTTATATATTTTATGGACACATGTCCAGCATGATAAACATGAGGATAGTCAGTAAAATTTCCGTGGGAGATATTTTAGTAATTCAGGGCAGCAGGTTCAAAATGTTAATACTTTGCGTCAACATGTTTACTCTTAGATCTCTGTAGACTGGAGCTTGGTTGACCCAATTGGTGTGTGGCTGTGCTTACTTGACAGCATTGTTTGTGGTCAGGTCTGCTTCCTCTATGTCCTCATTTATTTAGACCAGTGACTCTCCTGGTCATGTTCCTGTGGCAGAGAGATACAAGAGGAAAAACAAAATAACTGAAACGTATTTCAAATTACTATTATCCTCATTTTATGTCTTTTAATGACATTAACCAGGGGCCATACTGTAGCATAGCAGGTAAAGCCACTACTTGTGACACCAGTATCCCATACGAGCACTAGTTCGAGCCCCAGTTGCTCCACTTCTGATTCAGCTCCCTACTAATGCACCTGAGAAAGCAGTGGAAGACGACCGAAGTCCTTGTGGCCCTGCACTCATTTGGTAGACACATAAGAAGCTCCTGGCTCCTGACTCAATCTGGCCCAACCCCAGTTATTGTAGCTATTTGGAGGAGTGAACCAACAGATGGAAGATATGTCTCTCTCGAACTCTGCCTTTCAAATAAATTAAATAAATCTTTAAAAAAAGTTCTTAAAAATTAATCAGAGAAAAGTCATGTACCCAGCTTCTATTCTTGTGGGAGTAACTCCAAAGTTACATGACAAGAAATTAAAGAATAGGGAATAATAATGTTGTCTACCATTGTTGTATATCTAGAGTGGGAGGAATTGAAGTGATTTTATTTTTACATCATTTTTCAAAGGGATATTGATTAGTAAACGCCATAAGATTAAAATGTAGTGAGTACTGGGGTTAGATCCCAACCTGATCTGTATGATTCCCAACTTCAGGCTTCTACTTCTTACATGTATTATTTCTCTACTCACATTTAAAGGCATATGTTTTCCCTCTCCACTATATTTAGAAACATATTACCTCTTATATATATGTGATATTCTTCTGAAAGATAAAACATGTTTTCTTAATTTTTATGGTTGATATAGATATTTTGGAGTATTATTGCAATGGTTTCAGTACTCCTTAGAATCTTGTCTTTTATTTTTTACCTTTTTTGAACTATCTTGCCTTTTAAGAAGAATATCTTTGTTTCAGGAGGCTGAAATCAAGGTATGAAAATCACCTTCTGAAAAATGCTTCAAATGCCTCTGTTACAAGTCTACCGAGTGTCGAGTCAGCTTTGTTTGAGTTGCTAAGAGAGTCCATGTATATTTTTGCGGTACAGCTCCTAACAGGAAACGATGAATCATCACAACCACTTCACTGCGTTGTGAGAATTAGGTAGCAACAATAGTTTTTAAGACCAGAGTTGGATACTCCTGAATCTAAACCCCAGCCCATGCTTCACTCTGCTGCACAGGAGCTATTAACATCTCTGTCCTATGAAAAGCATACAGTGCGAATGCTAATACTTACTCCTGATGACTCTCCTCATGCAAAGTAGCTGGCACAGAACACATCTAATTGGTTATTGTAATATTAAACCAAAATCTTCCTTGACATTTAGGAAAAAACATAAAATCGGAAATTCAAAATTATCTGCTTCATATGATTATATATTTATATGGCAGCTATTTCTCTTGCATTTTACTACTGAATACTATAATGTAGTCCATATATAATTTGATGCTAAAACCGAATGAAAAGCAAATAATAGGGAGCACTCCATCAGGATGAAAATTACAATCCTAAACATGAGCAAACATGAATAAAAATATGAGGGACAAAAAGATTCAATCAATGGACAGCTAGTCAGTGAATGGACACAAGATGACTAAATAAAAATCAGTCACCATTTTAAATGTTTATGTGCTTATTTTCATCTTCTTTAAAGAGTAAGAGAGAGAGGGAGCTCTTCCTTTCCCTCATTTACTCCACAAATTCTTGCAGCAGCCAGGCAATCCCAGACTGAAACCAGGAGCTTAGAACTCCATCGGGGTTACCCGTTACCCAATGCTTCCCAGGATGCATTAGCAAAAAGCTGGAACCAAAGCAGAGTAGCTGGAACTCAAACGGGCAGTCCACAGTGGGATGAGAATGTCCCAAGTGCAAGCTTGCCAGCTGTATCACAACACCCATCTCAATTATTATATTTTAACAACAGGACAAGAAATAACGTCTCATGGGGAAAAAAAAGATTGTTCTAGTAGAAGAGTTCAAATGATGATGTAATTTGAATGCAAAATGAAAACCAAAACAACATGGCCTCACTTCACAAAGCAAAGTAGTCACAGAACCTCACCAGCTTCCTAGGCCAGACTTGAAGCCACTGAGGACAGTGGAATTCCTCAGTCAAAGCCATCAATGCTGGGGCTGTAGCATCTTTTCTTCTTTCTTTTTCTTTCCTCTTCTTCTTCTTCTTCTTCTTCTTCTTCTTCTTCTTCTTCTTCTTCTTCTTCTTCTTCTTCCTCTTCTTCCTCTTCTTCCTCCTCTTCCTCCTCTTCTTCCTCCTCTTCTTCCCCTTCTCCTTCTCTTCCTCCTCCTCTTCCTCCTCCTTCTTCTTTTTTAATATTTACTTATTTATTTGAAAGTCAGAGTTATAGAGAAGGAGAGGCAGAGGCAGAGAGAGAGAGCAAGATCCTCCCTAAATAGCTGCGATGGCCAAGACTGGGCCGATCCACAACCAGGAGCCCTGAGCTTCCTCCACTGATTTCCCAGGTGCATCAGCAGAGAGCTAGACTGGAAGTGAAGCAGCCAGGACTCAAATCCGCAGCCACATGGGATGCTGGTGCTGCAGGCAGTGGCCTCACTCACTATGCCACAGCGCTGGCCTACTTGCTCTCTTCTTTCCCTGGGAAGGTGGAACTTCCCATCCGGGACCCAGTCATATCGATGGCGTCTATGAGTCTGTCCTCCTTCCTCACCACTCCACAGAGTCTCTGTTTTGTTCTGTCCATTCTCCACTGGACATATCTCTCTCAGTCAGTCCCCTGGAACATGGTCCTTCCTTTTATTTTCTGGTACCTTTCTGTGACTGGGCCAGTGCTGCTTCTCATTATCCAGCCATCCTGGATCTCTATAATACTTTCTGTCATGCCCAGAATGCTTGCTTGCTTTCCACACCTCCACTAATCACACTTTACCGTTATAACACACTAAAACACGGTTCTTTTTGAACACTCATTTAATGAATATTGGTTTTGAATATTCTTCTCTATATCAAGTAACTATTGCACATTTTTATTTTGTGAAATGTATTCTTCCTGCTTGCCATATGGCTGTCATTCTTTTTTTAATGTGTTAGCAATATTTTCTGTATAAGAATCCATCTAGCTTTCCCATCTTGCAAGGTGGAGGGTGAATAAGCTCCATGTCCAAAGCTGGACACCAAGAAGTAATCTCCAGCCAAGAAGGCAGATACTGCCAGCAGCAAAGTTGAAAAGAAGAGCCTCAAGTGTAAAAGGCCCAAGAAGAGAAAGCCCCACTTCAGCCTAAACCCGGTGCTCTTGAGACGGATTGGCAGATACTCCTGTTGTGCCATGTGTTCCAGGAAGGCCCTGTACAAGGGGAAGCAGGCAGCTCCCAAATCCAAGACTGAAAAGAAGGAGAAGGTTCTTGCGACTGTCACAAACCAGGACAAGAATGGTGGCTTCTACAATGTCTCCACACTATCTCACTGACAATGCTCCTGGAAAACTTAATCTATGGCTAAAAGCCTTCCATCAGCACGTGAGGAATCTGCAGCCCAGCATCACCCTGGGAACATTCTCATCATCCCTGGGCACCACAGAGGCAACAGGGTGGTTTCTCCGAAGCAGCTGAGCGATGGCTTGCTGCTTGTGACTGGACCTCTTTCCCTTGATTGGGTTCCTCTGTGTAGAACACACCAAAAATCTGTCATCACCACCTCCACGAAAATCAATATTGCAGTGTGAAAATCCCAAAGCATCTCAATGATGCTTATTTCAAGAAGTAGCTGTGGAGGTCCAGACACCAGAAAGGTGAGATCTTCACCATGGAGAAGGAGAACTATGAGATAACAGAACAACTCAAGGTTGACCAAAAATCTGTGGGTTCACAAATGCTGCCACAAATCCAGGCTGTTCCCCGGCTCCAGCACCACGTACCGCCTGGTTTGCTCTAACGAGTAGAATTTACCCTCACAAATGGGTAGTCTGAATTTCATACAAGAATCTCACTAACTAACAACAGCCATAAAAGCAAACAAGAGAATCCATCTAGGGAGCTGGTGCTGTCAGCACAGAAGGTTAAGCCTCACTCGCAGGGCTGGCAGATTCTCTCTCTCTCTCTCTCTCTCAATAAATAAATTAATTAATAAATATTGTTTTAAAAAAACTGAATACACTTAGGGGTTGGTGTTGTGGCACATTTTGTTAAGCTAACACCTACAGTACCCACCATCCCATATGGGTGTCATTCTGAGTCCCAGCTGCTCAATTTCTGATCCAGCTCACTGCTAATGCACCTGGGAAAGCAGTGAAATACGGCCCGAGTTCTTGAACCCCTACCACGCTTGTGGGAGACCAGGATGGAGTTCCTGGCTCCTGTCTTCAGCCTGGCCCAGCACAGGCCTTTGTGGCCATTTGCTGAGTGAATTAGCAGATAGAAGATCACTCTGTAACTCTGCCTTTCAAGTAAATAAATAAACCTTATTTAAAAATGAATCCATCTATCATTTCTCTTTGACATGAGAGAGAAATTTTTTTCAAAAATGACCCTGGTCTTTTATATTTATTGCAAAATTTAAGAAATATTTAAAAATGTTGTTATCAATGCTAGATTTGAAACATATCACTATGTGTTCAGCTAAGGTTGCTCAATAACCTGAAATATGATACTCTGGTTTCTCTTCAGATCATATAAACCTTACCAATAACCTTAAATATGGTTATACATCAAATTATTTAATTATTCAATCACGTGGCTTTCACTGAGATCCATTTAAATTTCAGAAAAACATGCTTAAAATATATCATCTTGAAACAAAAATGCATTTACTCATTTATGCTATCCTTTTACCCCATTGTACACTCTCATCTGATTAGGTATAGTCAATATATGTCCCTATGTTTATTTTCATTTACAATATATGTATAACTGTGATTGAGTAGAATTTTTATTCTGTATGAAAAAGTCACTTATTTTGTAAGTAGAATAATTATTGAATTATTTCATGTTAATATTATCATCATCAATTTAAAATATGCATTTCTTTTATATCGTTTGCCTAATTGAACTGATCAGAAATTTCTGGAAATTACTGATTGTTTTTAAGGGTTAGGGAAACCGTGTTTTCATTGATCTCTCATTGGCATGCTTCTCTTTCCTCACTATCCACATTTTGCACCTTGGTTGACACTTACATCGTGCTGAGAAAGAATTCCTCTGTTCTCGGCCCATAGATTTTTTTGTCAGTTCTGCTTTTTAATATCAGTAAAAATTTATGTATGTTTTCTATTTTGACCACTTAGCATTATAAAATATATTTAGTTAATTTCCTAATTCTAAACAATTCCTACCTTTCCAAATAAATCATACTTTGGGTGCATTATTCATGTGATATTTTATTTGATTCTATGTGTTGATGTTTTATTTATAGCTTTGTATCAATATTTATGAGTAAAATATTCCTTCCACACCATCCTTACCAGTATAGCACTGCTTTATAAATATACTGAAAGTTATCTTTTCCTTTTCTTTCATTGAACCATTAAAAACCATAGGTGAATTAACTACGCCATTTAATTTGGAAGAACTCACACATAGAACCCTCTAGGTGTGGAGAGATTTGGGGAAGAAGCTATGTTAAAGTGTACTAATTGTTTCACAGACTCATACTTACTTGTACTTTTAATATCTCCTTGATCTATTTTCCTTCAATATCATCTTTTATCTTATATATTTAGTAAGAAAATAATATGTGTCTATCTGTTGTTGGTTAAAACAAGATCAGAGTAAGTGCTAATCACTCTTCTGAATTCTCAGAGTAAGTATAAGATGAAAAATCTCTCTTCCCTCAGGGAACTTACATTCCAGATCATCATGGTAGATAATCAAGAAAACACCAGAGCAAGGGAAATCAACATGGAGTGGTGGAGAGTGACCTCAGAACATTACATTAAGAAGGTGTTCAGGAAATCTGCTCCAATGAGGAGATATTGGAGCAAATCACTAAGAGTAGGTGAAGCAGAACATCTCAGTGAAGAAAAGATGTTGAAAATAATTTTCCGGCCGGCGCCGCGGCTCACTAGGCTAATCCTCCGCCTTGCGGCGCCAGCACACCGGGTTCTAGTCCCGGTCGGGGCGCCGGATTCCGTCCCGGTTGCCCCTCTTCCAGGCCAGCTTTCTGCTGTGGCCAGGGAGTGCAGTGGAGGATGGCCCAAGTGCTTGGGCCCTGCACCCCATGGGAGACCAGGATAAGTACCTGGCTCAGGCCATCGGATCAGCGCAGTGCACCGGCTGCAGTGCACTGGCCGTGGCGGCCATTGGAGGGTGAACCAATGGCAAAGGAAAATCTTTCTCTCTGTCTCCCTCTCTCACTGTCCACTCTGCCTGTCAAAAAAAAAAAAAAAAAAAAAAAGAAAGAAAGAAAGAAAGAAAATAATTTTCCAATCAGCAGGAAAAATTGCTAGTCCATCCATAAAAAAAGTGACATTGGATATCCTGAGAATCAATGTGAATAATTCATCCAGTAAAAGGGCATCTGTCATTTCACTACATCCTACCCAATGGATATTCCAGGGTTTCTTGACCTCTCATTCCTGCAATCACGTATTTAAACAAGACATATCACTATTGCATACCAGAGTAATAAATTGCATACTCACACATTTGGCCCTACACTGTTCACATTGCTTGTAAGTACTCCAACCATAACCAACTGGTTATAACCAAACATATTGGTTATACAGAACAACTATTGTATTACTTCATTCACTTTTCTTTTGAAGTAACTTACATTACTTATGAGTAAATATCCTTGGGTTATAATTTTGGAATAGCAACCTACTATGAGATGTTGAGTACTGAATTATTCCATTGACAATTCTTTGGTTTAACATCATAATATAGTTCCCAGAGTACTATTCTACCTTTACCATGTGGCCACACAATGAGGTTGAAATATATGTTGAAAGCCAGAACTCATCTATTTTTAGAACCCTTAATATTCTAATTAGCTTACATACTACCAGTTAAACTAAGCACCCTCAGTAGTAAGAATTACATAAGAAAACAATTTATACATTAATATTGTCTACAAAATAGGAGTCTGGATAATATGTTTATAACTATATATAAGGCTATATATTTATATATATGGAATTATATATATGAGTTTTTTATGGTTGGATTTTAAAAATTTGAAACTGTTCAAACTCTTTCTGGACTATATTTATTCATGTCATCATGTTCACTTTTTCTCATATTAATTTTGCATTATTGCAGTTGAGATGTGTTGAAAGAGAATGCCTGTGTTTTTCATGTATGTGTATGTATGTGTGTGTGAGAGAGTATGAGTAATAGAATGTAATATAAGGTAGAAAAAGGAACTTAACCTCCTTTTAACTGTATTTAAAACACTTGAGAATACACAAAAGCATCATTCATTATACTGTTATTGAAACGTTAGGCGAATTATACTTCATGTGATTTTGATGCTGTTCCTTCTGATAAGCCATAATTCATTAATAAACCTAACAAGATCATACCATCACAGGTGACCAAAGTAATGAGTTAGACAGTCATTAACTGTGAACACACTTTTGTACTTTTAATGAAATAGAAGGATCAATGGAAATCCAACATGGCAACTCTTGGGTGAATAGACTGCTTATGAGCTTTAGATAGAAAATATAAAACATAAAAAGAAAAGGTGCAAAGAATCATTTCACCCTGTTCTTCATGCATGTCTAATGCCATTTATACTTCCCTTGGCTTGATGGAGTTGTTGATTTTTTATTTCCTGCTTGGGTGGAAGGAGCACCACAGCCTCCACAACGTGTCCTGGGAGCAGAGAATGAGAAGCAGAGCAGATGGAGGCGGGCGACTCCTGTCACCCTGGATATTGTCAGTGCCAGGTATTTTAGCAAAGAATTATTTCTGACTAATTTCTTTTCTAGAGAGACTCTTTTATTAATTATCTTTTATCTGTCCTGCAGTGAAGTGCAAACATTTAAAAATGGCCTTGAGGAGTGTTTGCAGTTAATTAGAGTATATTTGGCTCCTGAGTGGATCTTTTTCCTACCTGCTCAAGGCCAGATGTCATTGCAGAAGAGCCGAATGCTAGGAACTGTATCCCAGACTCAAAAACAATGGCATCTATCTCCCTCCATTTGTGAAGAGAAAGAATAGTTGTTTTTTTTTTAATCAAGCAGAGCTAAAGATAAATCAATATTTTCTTATTTTGCCAAAACTTGAAATATTTGTGCCTTAGGGTATGAAAAAATGTGTTCCTGGTGTAGACAGACAGGTGCTTTTTAAAAATAAGATTGTATTTATGATAAAACTATAAAAGCCATCGTATTTGCAAACCTAATTTTCTTTTTGTCCAGGTTGAGGCTCTCTATTATCTTCTTTATCCGAGTGGAGGAAATGCTTGCCATGCTTTGCTTTCATATTTTCATCTGTGGAAAAAGATCAAAAGGTGGAAAAAACCTACTTGCACCAGACACACGGTTGTGTGGCACGTAACCCTCCAACAAATAGCTATTTGCTATCAAAATGAAATTGAATTGAGGTGATTCAATAAGCTTTAGTCTTCATTACTCACTGAAAACTTCTTCCATGTTTTAGTCAATGCTTTTTCTGTTCATTCTTTTTGCTGTGTGCTTAGCCATAGGAACCATGAACCCGATAGAGACAGGAAGAAAATTCTCAGGTTATCGTTTGGAGAGCTGATGAGCACAATCTTGTGGGACTCAGTGCAGCCCCCTCAGCCCAAAGCTACTTTACATTTTTACCTATAACTCACATAGGGGGCTCTGCTTTTACTTTTAGAGATTGTCACACCAAATTTGCTTGAAATAATTTACTGAGGCCTGGCTTTTGCTACAAGGAAGAAGGGAAGCAAACTTTGAGGAAGGACTTTGAGTTCATCTGATTGACAGATGGGAGAGAGGTTTGAGATAATCGTTTTCTCAGTGTTCGATGATAGCGTGGATGGAAAGGGCATTAGGGAAACGGGAGACAATGGAGAACTGTGTGCTGCCGAGGTGATGTGGAGAAGGTGAGAACATATTTGAAACTGCAGACTCATTTTGTGATCTACTGTTTCCTATGCCTATGAGAAAGCGGGCTATGTCCAGTAGGAATTTCCATCACATAAGTGATAATTCGCTTTTAAGTTTTTTGAGTTTTTTTTTTTTTTTTTCCTTCTTCCTGATACTCTAAAAGTAATATCAAGCTCCACCTGCCAAAGATCTGAGGAGAAAAATACCTGGAGCCATGCTTCCTCAAAACATTACCTCCTCCCTCCTGAAACAGCCTGGCACTCCTGCTGATACTCTCCTTGATGTCTGGGCACTAGGGGTGATATTTCGGCAGCAGGGGAACAGTGTGCACAGTGGCCACACTGGTAGTCCTCTGTCCTCTTCACCCGGGGATTGTGCAGCTGGGAGCAGCATGGTCTATTCACCCTTCAGGGAAATCTACCATTCCTTTTCCTCCTTGTGCCAAAATCGCAGTTTCCAATAGCAGCTGATGAAATTTGAAAGTCATTTTTTTCATGCATAAAGGCTAAGTTTCAAACTTTACTATTATCATTATGTGCTGTTTCAAGAAAATTAGCTGTGGGACTGTAAGCTAATCACCGATTTTTGGTGTGGGTTACAGATAATGTGCACTATCATTTCTGAGCAAAGGATCCTAGACAGTTCTTGGGAGCAAATTCTGCTAAGGGCATGTGTGTAGAAGGAAAGAAAAGTGCGTCAAAATCTGAACACATTAGTTCATCATTTTCATTTCACTCATTTGAGATGTTTGCGAGAAAATATGCCAAGCACTGTAATATTCTCCATCCTCAACTTAGAATGATAACATAAAAAAGATAGAAGGATGAGTACAAGCCGGGTGTCACCAGATGGTAGAACATGTGACAGACAACAAAGTCTTTGCTACAGAAATTCAGGAATAAGTCTCACTTTTCTGTTTCAGTTGTATCGAATATAATGGCCAACACCAGAATGAATTGATTATAGCTCTGAACTCAGCTTCGTAAGAAGAATGTAAGGGCACTGGTGGGCCTGTTTTGTTCTGCAGGCTCTTTGTGGAAATCTATTCACTGTCCTATTCTGGCTTCTAGAGGTTGCCCCCATTCCAAGGCTGGAGGCTTCTCTAAGAGGCTGCATGCATCACGTGGCCCAGGGCTTCTCTTAGAGGCTGCCCTCACCAGAGGCTCATAGCCACTTCCTGTATCTCCAAAACCACACACATGGCCTAGTCCCTCCTCTCTGACCTCTATTTCCACCTGAACATCGTTGCTGTCTGACTCTGATCCTCCAGCCCCCCTCTTATAAGAATGCTCAATATCACACGGGGCCCACAGACAACCCAGGGTAATTCCATCAAGTCCTTGGTTCAATCATATCAACAAGTTCTCTTTCTCCCTATCTTTTATTTTATTTTATTTTATTTTTATTTTGACAAGGCAGAGTGGACAGTGAGAGAGAGAGACAGAGAGAAAGGTCTTCCTTTGCCTTGGTTCACCCTCCAATGGCTGCCGCGGCTGGTGTGCTGCAACCGGCGCTGATCCGAAGCCAGGAGCCAGGTGCCAGGTACTTCCTCCTGGTCTTCCATGGGGTGCAGGGCCCAAGCACTTGGGCCATCCTCCACTGCACTCCCTGGCCACAGCAGAGAGCTGGCCTGGAAGAGGGGCAACCGGGACAGAATCTGGCGCCCCGACCGGGACTAAAACCCGGTGTGCCGGCGCCGCAAGGTGGAGGATTAGCCTATTGAACCGCGGCGCCGGCCTCTCTTTCTCCCTATCAAGTAACCTACTTGCAGGCTCCAAAATGTAGACTTCTGTAGGGGAAGAAAGGTTTATTCAGCCAACCAGGTTTATGGACATTGCTAATATTTGAAAGGAGTATTTTCTTACAAAATAATAGTGTATTTTTATTATGAGACATTTATCAAAGAAAAATCAGGGAAAATGTGTGTGTGCTACAACCAAGGTTATTGAAATCTTAACATTTGACACATTGACTAAAAATCTTTTTCTTTTTTTACAATTTTTCATTTATTTATTTAGGAGGCAGAGAGAGAAATAGACAAAGTTCATTTCCCACATACCTGCAATATTTGGGAGCCAGAAACTCAATTACAGTCTCTAACGACCTGGATAGCTGTCTAGGAGTTTATATCCTTTGGGTTATGAGGAATTTTATTTGCAAACATGTCAGTTAGTAACCATTGACCGTCTTGCAGTCAGATAATTGGTATCTGGAGCTGGAGATCCTGCTTTGCTTTTGGTTCCCCTATCTTGTTTTTGAGTGGTGGAGGGCATTTTGTTCTGGGCATATATTGCACACCAGGCTTGAGTCTCCCTCTACACATCAGGCTGAGTTTCCTGGACCGTTTGACCCAGGCTCTCTACCTCAGACTAAAGCTAACTGTCTCCAGTCTCTATCAATTCCCCTCTAAAGAGTTAACCCTAACTGTAATTAGGGAACAAGGATGGTGACCACTATAATAGCTTCAAGGTGGGAAGAGGTGGCAAGGGGGATTGGCAGAGACACATTCCAGAGTGGTCTTAACGCCCTTGATAGAATAAATTGTTGTTGTTGTTGTTTTCCATATAGGTCTTTTTTTTCC